>NC_068355.1:100683779-101283779 GCF_020536995.1 Dreissena polymorpha | reverse complement strand
GCACTGCATATGATGCAATAAAAACATTTCTTTGTACATGTATCGTATTGCATTCAATCTAAATTTAAATTCGCTCGTCCAATGAAAGCTCTGCCCCATAATGCACTGTACTCTTTACACTTATGAAAAATGGCGTATGCATATGGTTGTGTTGATCACGATACCATATTTTATTGTCCTTATCCTACTCGAAAAATATGTAAAAGCTATCAAGATCTTTTTTGTTAGAACGCAGTTGGCGATTTTGCAAACGAGTTTAAAGTAGGTGTTGTGTAACAAGTTGGATTTGCTAATTGTACGTAACAAACCTACAGCAAACATCAAAACAACGAGCGATTTCATTTTCATGATGTAGTAAGCGATTTGCTCTTCGAATTTTCAACTTGAAAAAAAAAGATTTGTTTGCAATCATTTCACATTTTGCCGGTCACCAGGACCGACATTCTTGTTAAACCTGCCGGACCAAATTGAAATCTGCCGGTCAGGACCGGCGGACCGGCAATTTCGCCAAGCCTGGGCCCCTTGCCGCCATGTTTTTCAAAAAACCAAAACCATTTTCCAACTCATCCAAGATATCATTGACACAAATCTTCCAACAAAGTTTCATGAAGATTGGACTATAAACATAACTTTAATCCTTTATCACTTAGATTCGCATTTTCACACATTTGTAGTCCCTTCAAGTTATATTTAATTTAAGACCTTTCTTACTAGATTCTAGTTTTTAAGGCTTCATCTCCAAAACTTAGGTACTGATGAGCAGCAAACAGCATACAACCTGAACAGACTGCGAGTTACTAACAGCTATTTTGGTTTTATGCTGTTTGCGTATAGCCATTTTTACTTTGCTTCTAAGTGGGAAAGGGTTAAGAGAGTTAACAAGGTTTTACTATAGCCATATAAAGAAACCCCTGGTGGCCATGTTTTCTACTCAACTGGAACTATTTTTGAACTTGTCCAAGATATCATTGGGACAAACCTTCTGACCAAATTTCATGAAGATAGGACAATTAATGTGGCCTCTAGTGTTAACAAGGTTTTAAAAAAGCCATATAAGGAAAAATCCCCCGACCACTTGCAGCCATGTTTTTCAACCAAGCGGAAACATTTTGGAACACGTCCAAGATTTAATTGGGACAAATATTCTGACCAAGTTTCATGATAATCAGACAATAAATGTCGCCTTTAAAGTGTCAATTGAGCAAATGTTGACAATGCCCAACTGACAAAACGTGATCACAAAAAGCTCACCATAGAGCACGTTAAGCACAGGTGAGCTAAAAAGGCAACTGCCTGTTACTTTTAGTCAAGTATAAAACTGCACTACTGAATATGAGTGAACTTACCTGATGAGACAGCTGGCCTTGTAAATTACTGGGTGTTTCTGAATAACACAAGTTTTTGCTACATAAATTACCAAATGAACACAAAAATGTAGATAGTAAACTTCCAGGTACTTTAAAAAAAAGTGTCAATGACCTTTAAAAACTAACTAATTACTTTGGCATAAAATCAGAAAAAAACAAGAATATCAGTAAAACTAATGGATGCTCCCCGATGATGCGCTTTGTCAATGTATGTGTAAATAAACACCTAAAAAATCTATTATTAGCAATGGTGACCTTGACCTTGACCCCAGTGACCTCAAACCTCATCAAAAGGTAGAGGTCCATGCAGGGTACCTACATGCCAAATACGAAAGCGATTGGTAAAGTATTGAAGGCGCTATGAGAAATGGTAGCAAAAGTGTGACAGAAGGAAGTCTATTATTAGCCTCGGTGACCTTGACCCCAGTGACCTCAAATCTCATCAAAAGGTAGAGGTCCATGCAAGGTACCTAAATGCCAAATATGAAAGCGATTGGTAAAGTAATGAAGGTAGTAAGGAAGGACAAACTGGCAACTATATTTTATTTCGGGGAGCATAAAAATCTTTAAAACAAGAGAAGGCATCTGTAAGCATATTAAATGCAAATGCATATTAACCAAAAGTGAGAAGATTTTGCACAATGCACTTAAAGGAACATAAATGGCAGTGTTTCTTATTTTCTAAAAGAGCATTGACTTCTAGCAAGTCCTATAAATTAAATATTTAAGGTATTAGCACTCTCATGATCTTCATGCAATTTCACCTTATTCTGTACATTTCTGTCACTTTGAACGTTTTCTGAGTATGTGTGGAAAACTACGAATGTTCAATAATATCGTTATAAAATACTAAATGCAAATTGCATGATCTAAACACGAACAAGGCTGATACAGTCGTGACAGTTGGGTTGTTTTAAGTAAAAGCAAATTGCCTTTTCTAAAGAGAAAGATTGATAGAAATGTTATTGTTGATAATAATATTGTGACTGAAGTTAATGAATAAAGGGTCATTGGTGCGATCCTCACTGTGGAAGCGTTCTTTAGATCTCCCCATAAAATAGACACCAAGTACTGATTCTTGTCCCAGGTAATGGACTCCAGAGTGTTTTCAAATAAGTCTAAGGCTTTCGATGCAATCAAGCTTGAATAAATAGGTTTAAACAAAACTTTGAGGCTTTGTAAGTAATATACTGATTACTGACTACAGCAAAGGTGGCATGTTTGATCGTTTTAGGTGTCCCCCTTTTTGGTCAAATGTCCCAACATTTTTAATGAAAAGTCCCCATTTGGACCTGAAAACTTCTGGCATGTATGATGAATTGTCTTATTTTCTTTTTAAGTCTTTTATATAAAGAAGAACGAATTTTATATGGATATTTCAAACTAGGTTAGCCATTTCTTACTGCACTGTGTAGGTTAAATGTTACACATGAGATACGATGAATGTATGTATTTATATATGTATGTTTATGAGTTTATTATAAGCTTGTCCTTATTTTTATCTATTTTTTGAACATTTGAACTCATCTTTATGCTCTTGTGTAAAAGTCTCGAATTTCAGTATGGGGTATCTGGCAAACGTGGGTACTCTTGATTGTGAAGCAGGATCTTTTGATCTTCACGGGTGACCCCCATTTTTTTGTCTATTTTTCCTTCAAACATACATAGTAGATAATTTCTATGTCAATATTGTAATTTTTTACGACCACTTCTTTTTATTCATATTTGTATGTCCTATGCATTTAGCTATTAATACATACTAAAAAAGTGTTGTTTGTTCAATATTTTCATTAATGAGAGTGAAACTTGTAAATACAGGGCTTTTTTTCCTTCTTTGGGACCTGTCGAAAAACTGCCCTTTCCCTCTGATTTTTTTTCCCCTCTGCAGGTAAATTTTCCCCCAGACTTCTCCCCCCCACCCATTTTTTTTTTTTTTTAACTTTTAATGCAAGTAACATGTACATAAGTTAACCTGATCCAGTGTAGAAAATATAACATATTGCATAATTAAATTATCTGTTGCCTTGAATTTGTTTTAAAAACAGCAAAATATGTTAAATTTATTATTTAAGACTTTCCTTATTTTCCCAAAAATGCGGCTTTTCGGGTGATTTTTACCCCCAAAATCTGGCATTTCGCGCTATTTTTTCCCTCTCAAAAAGGCCAGGCCCTTTCCCAAAAATCAGATAAAAAACCCTGAAATACATTGTTCAGGTAATATATTTTTTTTAATTGGGTTTGACAACTTACAAGAGCTGTCAGAGGACAGCGCACTTGAGTATTTGAGTGCTTGACAGTATAACGTAAGCCATCATGGAGAGGGGGGTACATGTATAATGTGGTTGTGTGGTCATTTAATAGATGATCTTTAAAAAATAATAATAATAATTAAAAAAAAAAAAAATGGGGGGGGGGTTCTGGTTTGGGGCATGGGGGATGGTTTGGGTGGAGTCCATTGTGGTATGTCAGGTAAGTGTTGTTTTGTGTCAAAGAATGAATCAAATGTGATCATTAATATAGAAGTACTGGCAATTTAAGGAAATTTACTAATTTTTCCTTGAGATTCAAGGTCATTCAAATACAAATGTAAACCATTTTTTGATCAATGAAGAATACTATAACTCTAAGAAATATGCAAAGAAAGAAGAGATCAAAATATAGTAGAAGAGTGCTAATCCTTAAAGGAATTTTAATGGGAATTTAAAAGAACCTGGGTACATTTTTCACTAACAATGTGTAGTAGTTTACTGTTGTTGTTTTTAATGATAGGGACCATAAATTGTATAAAATTCTAGCAAGAGCATGGAAAGATACCTTCTCCATAATCCTCAAATGTCTCATCTCCCAGGATAATATTGAAAGCTATGAAGGCTGCATTTGTCTTTGCATCTTTTTTGGTCTTCCCAGTGCCTTGTGGGTAACTAATATCGTCAACTGAACACTCATTGGCAAACTTGTTAACAAGGGAATAACTCTTCACAGGGACTTCTTTAAAAGTTGCAGTGTGTCGTTGCATTGCGCAATACTCCATCAAAGCACTGATGGGCTGCAACACAATAACATAGGTGATGCTTTTTTATAACATAATCAAACATTGATGTAAATTTTTTAAAGATAGTGGTAAAACAAGTTAAAACCGTGTTTATTTAATAATAAACACAAAAGTACTGTCACTGAATAATACAAAACATGATACAAATACACATTGTTTATAAATTAAGGGGGGGATTCTGGGGTGGGGCGGGGTGATGGTTTGGGTGGAGTCCATTGTGGTATGTCAGGTAAGCGTTGTTTTGTCAAAGTATGAATCAAATCTGATCCTAAATAAAGAAGTTATGGCAATTTAAGCAAAATTTACTCATTTGACCATTAGATTCAAGGTCATTAAAAGTCAAGGTCAAATTCAACTTGCCAGGTACAGTACCTTCATGATAGTAAGAAAGAATTTGAAGTTTAAAAGCAATAGCCTAATTAGCCTTGATACTTTAGAAGTAAAGTGCATCTAAACACAAAATTTAACCAAATATTCAAAGTTACTAGGTCAAACAAGACTATTGCCAAGCAATATATGTCCCCTACCGGCTCCACCATTGTCAGAATTTTTTTCTTTTTTTATATTTGTTGGCATAGCAACCAGAATTTTTGACGTAGGAACTAAATGAAGTGACGTGCATAATGTCCATATTGCCATCTATCCAAGTTTCATGAAAAAATATTAAGAACTTTTAAAGTTATCGCAGGATCCAGAAAAAACACCATTTTCAGCAGTATTTCTAGTCTATTTGTTGCCATAGCAACCAGAATTCTTGACGTAAGAACAAAATGAAATGACATGCATAATGTCCATATTGCCATCTATCCGTGTTCCAAGTTTCATGAAAAAATATTAAGAACTTTTAAAGTTATCGCAGGATCCAGAAAAGTGTGACAGAGCGAAAACCGTAAGTCCCCTCCGGTTTCACAGGCAGGGGAATAAAAAGGGCCATTATTCCGTCAAAATGCCAACCAGAGTTATGCAACTGGTCCTGTACAGTCCCCTAATGATAGTTAGCGAGTGTTGCGAGAAGTCTGAAAGCAATAGCTATGATACTTCAGGAGTAAAAACGACCAAAACACAAAGCTCAACTAAATTGTCAATTTGTTAAGTATCAAAGGGGCCATAATTCTGTCTAAATGCCAGTCAGAGTTACATAACTTTGCCTGCACAGTCCCCTTATGATAGTTAGTAAGTGTTGCAAGTATGAAAGCAATAGCTTTGATACTTTAGAATAATATGGACCCAAACACAAAACTTAACCAAATTTTCAATTTTCTCAGTATAAAAAGTGGCATAACTCTAAAAATAATGCTGACAGAGTTATGCAACTTGACATACACAATTGTCTAGTTGCCATTTAGAAGTATTCCAAGTTTGAGTTAATTATCTTTGATAGTGTTAAAGTTATTTGACTTTATAAAATACTTTAACCAACGCCGACACCGGGGTGAGTCGTATAGCTCTCATTTTTCTTTGAAAAGTTGAGCTATATAAAAGTATATATTTGTCCCAAATGGGACTTAAAACATTCCTAATCGAAGGCTTCCAAAACAAAATTATTTTTTTATTTTAGATTTAAACATGTTCAACCTTAGTAAAAATTAGTATTTTAACTGAAATCTATTTTTATTTTGAAGCATTTTTTTTAGCAAAACAGCAACAACACTTATTTCTCAATTTTAGTAAAAAAAACGCAAATTTTCCCAATTCAAGGGGAGCCAGCCCTTTCCAAAATTGTTTAAAAAAATACACTGATCTTGCGCATGCTGTCAAATTAACACCGTTATGCAACAGTTTATTAGTATAGACATAATTTGATTGGTCCTATACTTGAAGCAGACAACAATCAGTTTCGTTTGCAGAATTACATAGAATGGAAAAATCAAGTGCTGTGGTAAATAAAACAAGCATTGTGGCAACAAACATTTGGGAATTATGACACAGCCTGACACATTTAAAGTGTCTGGGTAAAGGCTTGATTGACTGAAAACATTTTCTTTGCCCTGCAAGCAGCAACAGTATTACAGCCATATAACATCAGTCACGAAGCGAATTCTCAATTTTCTAGCACATACTTAATCCATTAACTATCAACTGCACATCTTGAATTCAAGCTAAGGGGGCAAATAGCCATACAAATAATGTCCTTACCAATTCACACACATATGATATGGCAAAACCTTTTTCCTCACCACTTTGGCAATGGAACCACAACCAGTCAAATCGCAAAAAATAAGACTTGTTTTCAACATCATTGGGAATTTTATCACTTTCTTAACACATTAATTATCTTTATTAAAAAGAGGAATAAGTAATTGCTTCTTTTGTTTTTGGAGTTTTTGCTTTCACTTTCTCTTCTTAATCCTTTTGACAAAAAATTTAAGTTCTTAAATGAATTTTTTCAGAAAACATGCTTTGTTATTTACCTTAAATATGATTGAAGCAGTGCGCCAGCTAGGCCTTAATTTGAGGGCGCCCCTCCCTTCGCCCTGCCCCCCCCCAACAACAACAACAAAAAAAAATATTTTTTTTTTACATATGATAATTGATAAATCTCTTATTACATTACAAGTAACTAATTTATTTCATTTTGTAGACATTATATTTAAATGGTTTAATAATAATGGGAATAATATATTCTAACAATTATTAATAACATATCAATTAAAATGAATGTGGAAGCATTCCAGAAAAGCCCGCGCACTCGAAAGTGCCCTTTTGACAAAATTCTACGCATCGAAAGTGCCCTTTTGGCAAAAAAGCCACCCTGCCCTTTTTAAATCCTAGCTGGAGCACTGTTGAAGCATACATAAATTGATTTCATTTCTTATCAATAAGCAACAGGTTTTTTTTTCCTTCTTTGGGACCCGCCGAAAATCGGCCCTTTCCCCTCGGATTTTTTCTCCCCTCAGCTGGTAAATTTCCCCCTATATTTAATTTTTTTTTTTTTTTTTTTTTTTTTACATTTAAATATATAAGTAAACCTGATCCACTGTAGAAAATAGAAAAATCTTGCATAATTAAATTGTTGCCTTGAATTTGTTTTAAAAACAGTAAAATATGTTAAATTGATTATTTTGAACTTTCCTTATTTTCCCCAAAATCCAGCTTTTCGCACAATTTTTTTCCCCAAAATTCGACGTTTCGCGCATTTTTTTTCCCATAAAAAAAGGCCATGCCCTTTTTCCAATATCAGATAAAAACCCCTGAGCAAATAGAAAACAATGAACAAACTATCCTGATGATAACAACATCCATTATCATTTCTGCATAATACCTGTTTTGCACCATTCTTAAAAGCTTCAATTAGTTCAGGTGGGACGTCCTTTGGAATGGCAGAATTAGGCATCTCTTCTTCTCCATTATCTACTGGCCGTGGGGTCAAGCCCGGAATATACCTTGCTGCTGCCATAATCAATTATGAATCAGCACTGGAAGGGAAATAAAAAAACAAGAGGGCCATGATGGCACTGAATCGCTCACCTGACTAACCTTGCTACATCAAATTAAATTCTATCAGACCCATATACAATCCCAAGCCAGATTTCATCAATTAATACATTCTGACAAAATTTCATTAAGACATGATGAAAACTGTGACCTCTTTCATCTACACTAGTATTGGCCAAGTGACCTAATTTTTGACCCCAGATGACCCATATACGATCCAAAATCAGAAATTATCAAGATAAACATTCTGACCACATTTCATTAAGATCAAATGAAAACTATGACCTCTATTGTCAACCCAGGTTTTTTCTATGATTTGACCTAGTGACCTACTTTTCGACCACAGATGACCCGAATACAATTATCCAAACCCAGATTTCATCAAGATTAACATTCTGGCCATATTTTATTAAGTTTCGATGAAAACTGTGACCTCTACTGTCTACACAAGTTTTTTTCAAACTTTGACCTAGAGACCTAGTTTTTTACCCTAGATGACCCAAATTCGATCCCAACCCAGATTTTTTAACAAGACAAACATTCTGACCATGTTTCATTAAGATCTGATGAAAACTGTGACCTCTATTGTCTACACAAGGTTTTTCTATGATTTGACCTAGTGACCTAGTTTCTGACCCCAGATGACCCAATTACAATCCCAATCCAGATTTTATCAAGATAAACATTCTGACCAAATTTCATAAATTTTGGATGAAAATTGTGACCTCTAGTGTCTACACAAGGTTTTTCTAATATTTGACCTAGTGACCTAGTTTTTGACCCCAGATGACCCAAATACAATCCCAACCCAGATTTCATCAAGATAAACATTCTGACCAAATTTCATAAAGATTGGATGAAAACTGTGACCTATATTGTCTACACAAGCTTTTCTATTATTTGACCTAGTGACCTAGTTTTTGACCCCAGATGACCCCTGTACATTCTCAACCCAGATTTCCTCGAGATAAACATTCTGACCAAATTTCATGAAGATTGGATGAAAACTGTGACCTCTATTGTCTACACAAGGTTTTTCTATGATTTGACCTAGTGACCTAGTTTTTGACCCCAGATGACCCAAATACAATCCCAACCCAGATTTCATCAAGATAAACATTCTGATGAAATTTCATAAAGATTGGATGAAAACTGTGACCTCTACTGTTTACACAAATTGTTGAGGGACGGACACACGCAAGGACGCACAACAGACACCGGACATCACACTGTCACATAAGCTCACCATGTCAATTTGTGACAGGTGAGCTAAGAACTGCATGATCCTTTGTCAAAAAAATTTAAGGGACACAATTCTATTGAGAATTCACAGTGTATCTTAATTTCCAATTGGAAAAGATTTGGAAAAAAATGCATAGTATGTTGGCTGAAATTGACAATACATACACGTACAAGTGTTATTGTGTTAAAATAAATCAGGCTATACTTATTAGAAATGGATTATTCGTTCAGATGTGTACATGTTTTAAACAAGATGTGTTTAAGAAACACTATGCCCCCCAGCATGCCAAATATGAAGTTGCTATGTAGTGTATATTAAATTAGCGCTTTTGACCCATATATTTGACCTTTGACCTTGAAGGATGACCTTGACCTTGAAGGATGACCTTGACCTTTCACCACTCAAAATGTGCAGCTCCACGAGATACACATGCATGCCAAATATAAAGTTGCTATGTTCAATATTGCAAAAGTTATGGCAAATGTTTGACATGCTATGTACAATAGTTAAAAAGGTATAGGCATTTTCAAGTATATGACCTTGAAGGATGACCTTTACATGTCATCGATTCATACGTTTAGCTGTATGAGTAACACATGCATGTAAAATATAAATATCTGTATAAAGTGGTACTGACATTTTGGCATATTTAAAATGAAAATTGACCTTTGTAAATGACCTTTGACCTTTCATGATGATCTTGACCTTAACATTGTACAAATTAAAATGTGCAGCTCCATATGCATTTGAGAAGTTGTTACGAAGTTATAGTGTATAGTAAATGAGCGATTTTGACCGGTGAAACCGGTAGGGGACTAATAAAGCAGAATATGCCGTAAATCTGATTATACACAGATCTATTAACATGTAAATCAAACCTGTTTCATTTCAATACAATTATTGACAAACAAACATAACATATATATCTCTAAATTTTCGGACACTCATACTTCTTGAATATTTTCTGTATCTAAATTTTTGAACACGAACAAATATTTATTCAGAAAACTTAGAGAAATTACAGAACTTAAAATTTGAGAAATAATAGTGTTTTCAATATTATATTGACTTAGGTTTAACATATGGAGCTGGATAAAAGATGATTTAATTGTTGAGATTAAGTTTTCAAAGTAAAAAATGGTCCAGTTCTGGAAAAATTGATTCTTTTTTTCCAGTGGGAATGGGTCCCTATAAAGGCCCAAATTTTAAATGAAAAATACACACACTGTTTACCTAATTTAAAGGGGGAATAATATTGTAAAATTGAAAATCTTAGTTATGGAACTTTATCAGTGACCTCACACAATGATACCATACACATGTGTGAAGTCCTGAAGTAGAGACTGTATTATTGACTCATTTACATTGACCAGAGCATTATGAGGTTCTACACACCAACATTCGGGTGAACAGTTTTACTAGGTAAAAAGTTGAGTTAAAGAGACAAAACAAGCAATTTAACTAATTTCTCAATATTGTGCTACTTAGTGAAAAGGACATTCAATAGCAGGGTTTGTTTCTTCTTCAGCGAGGGCCTTATATGGGCCCCTTCACCCAAGAGAAAGGCCCCTTCCCCCAAGAGAAAGGCCCCTTCCCCAAAGAGAATTTCTTTAAAATGCGCAATTTCCCCCAAATTTCAAGCTTACTTTGGCAAAAAAATAACGTTTCTCAGTCTTGTAAATACTGTTTTCTCATACACTGAAGGCCAGGCCTTTTCCCCAAATCAAGAAAATAAGCCCTGAATAGTGATTATTTTCATATCAATAGGAACCATACAATCCTTGTCTCTCTCTCTCTCTCTCTCTCTTTCTGAGTTTCTTTCTCTCATTCTAAACAGATTGACGTACAACTTGCAATCACATTAAATAAGTTCTGGTTGCAAAACTTATAATGCCGCACTGCATATTTTCTGATTTTGCACGACAAAGTTGAAAGTAGGTCCTTCAGATCCTTTGCTGACTTTCAGTTTACAGCGATTTTTCTTCCCCAATTTGGAAAAGTACCTTGTGCCATACCAATTGGGAAAAAATAGCGCGATAAACCCTGAAATAGGGATAATTCTCGTCTTGAAATCTCCCAATTGGGAAAGATGGGTCTTTTAAATTGCTTGGTATCAATAGCACAAATACACAGGGGTCTCGCAAGTGGGCGAAGTGGGCGATTTTTTCGCCGAATTAATCTTCACTTCGCACATTAATTTTATGAAGGGGAAGTGACTTCTCCTCCTTTTAATGAATTACTTTGTGCCAGACATTGACCGCTTAAAATCAATTTGATGTGGAGAATTGGACACAGGAGGATTCTCAGCCATAAGTTGCCCCATTTACAGGTCATGCAAAGTTGAACATTCAAAAGAACAGTCTTGAGCTATTACACTTCTTGAAATTGTTAATAGATGATGCCTTAATTAATTGCCTTCTGCTGGCTACCAATAACTATGATTCAGCAATGTTAAATGGCTCATTAAAACAATACTATGGAATGATCAAATGGGAAGATGTAATCTAGCACTGGCAATAAATACAGTGCTCATTTACAGGTCAGATTTGGAATCTCTGCTGTAAAATGAGATTTTAATTTAAAACAAATATTGGTAACAAAATATGAATTTGATTTAATGTTGAATTGTTTAAAATTAACAAGGAAGTAAAAAGATTTTGAACATTACTGGCTTGTTACAATTGAAGTTTATTTGATACACCTGTTCAGGAAAAAAGTAATTAAAAGTACAATCATAATCAACAATCAATGAGAAATAAGGAAAATGTTGGTTTTATACACTTAACATGTCTTATTGTATAAAATTAGTGAAGAGTTGATTGAAAGCTGAACAGAAACCACATATCTGTTAAGTTGCTGCAAAATATACGTAAAACTAAGATCTATGACGCAAATGTACCATTTCTCCCAAAAATGTTACCAATTCTCCCTATTTAGGCTTAAGGGAGAAGTGACTTCTCCCTAAATTTTTAGCCTAGCTAGACCCCTGATACATTCAGTTGGCTTGAAATGTTCAATGTCAGTGCTCAATTTAATTGTTAACTTGCAGATAATGCACTTTTGGAAAAAAAGTGAAAAAACTTTCCTTCCTTTTGGGAAATTTTTAGATTGCAATTGGGTATTTTGTAGTTTTTCTTCAATTGGGAAAGTACCTTTTACGGGTACTTTATAAAGAAGAGAAAAAATCGCTGGTTTAGCTACAATTTAAAAGCTATCGTCCGAAACTAATTCAGTCGAATAACTGTTAACAAACCAAAAGTGTTAACGAATATACGACGGTTTCATTGACCGTTTTGTTTCTTAACATTAATTAATGGTTTAATGTGTCAGCTTTTAATTTAATTACGTGTAATTAATAAAATATATACCGTAAATCAGCAAGCACTAATTATAATTCAGGCCTATAGCTTTCCGTTATTTCGCGGATTTTTTAAATCGAAACCGTAACGGCTACAACCTACTAAACTATTCGATTACTTGAAATGCCGATGATACAATAACAACTAACTTCTATCTCCTGTACCAATTAATAGTATTTACTTGTTTAAATAAATTGTTACACTTTCGAGAAGCTTTTGTATTCTACAATATTCTGTAGCCTCAAACACTTGTCAATGTAATGTAGTAGCATGTCTATCTGTAGTATCAGCCCTTAAATGAATACATACGAATTTTGGAAGTGATTAGTGAACACGAATGTGTTATATGTCGATCTATAGTTAAATGTGTATTCTTAGAAATGAAAACGAAAGCTACATTTATATTTACATTTTTGGACAACATACAGAGAAACTTAGCTCCCTGTAGTAAACTGTATCATATATACCACGGTTCTCATATTGACATAATATAATTTTAAAATGCTGGCATCACCTTGACCTACTTTCCACTGAACACTGGAGATCATGAGAATGATCATCGTAAAAATCTTGGATAACCATCAAATTTAAACTTTAAAAAATTAAAAAAACATTTTTTTTCCAGAACTTCTTGAGCATTTTCATTTAAGTAATGATACCATGAGGAAGACCGATACTCAGGGAATAAGGGATACTAACATATAGAAGTTCTTGCATTAATTTTATATTTATGATGCCCTAAACTGGAATAAATACATTTCATTTGGAACGGTGTGGACCAGAGCCCTTCTAGCAGTGCTACTAATAATATCAGCTTGAAAGGCACTATTATTAGATGTCTGATTCTATGTAAGCTATCGTGAAGTACTATATTGGTAGTGTGTTGCTTTGGTTTATTGATTGCACTTATTTTTAATTTTTTGGCACTCATATCCTCTTACCCCAACTTCATTGAGAACACTGGTAATACATTATATGTTAATTAAAGAGCTTTCATGTCATATCTTTTCCCACCATGTACTGATGTCCTGTACAGATTTACTAAGTGTCCCAATCAATCACTCAAATCATATTCTTAAAATTCCGTAAGTTAATTTTAATGATAACATGACCAACAAAAAATCAAAGAACAGCAGTGACTCGACAAAAAGTTTCTGTAGAAGTGTCTGTACCCACAATCTCAAAGAATAATGATCATCCGTTTGTATGCAGCATGACACTTTATAACAACATTACATCCTTTCACTACAGGTTCTTTACATGTAGTATCCAAATTATAAACTGCCCATGTTATTATTAATTTTATTCAGGGACCTATACAAACAAATTTTGTTTGTATAGGTCCCTGTTTTATTCTGCTATCATATTTTTTAAGCACATAAACCCTAAAAATCAACAAAAAATTGTACAATATTACGAAAAAATAAAATTAACATAACAAATAAATCATAATGCTCCTTATATCAATAGCCAAAATTTCAAAGCTAGATGTTGTCAGGTTACATAGATTTAACAACATACAAAATGCTCTTTTTTGTTTTATGTCGACAATATAAACAGTGTTCTTGTTTCACATGAATAGATATCATGGCGAGAAATTAAAATGGAATATATTGTGCCACAAAAAAATAAAAAGAAGCATTTTGTACCTTGTTTAATCTATGTTACCATACCTTAATATCTTTTGTTGAAATTTTGGCTATTGCTATATTAAGGAACATTAATTATTTATGTTTTAACTTTATTTTTTGTGAAATAGTGTACAAAATTTTCGTTGACTTTGAGTATAAATGTTTTTTTAAATGGATTTTTTTTGTGCAACCAAGCATTCAAGTTTTTAGCTCCTGACTTATTTTGCAGTTTTACTGTGTAAGCGGCATTACATTTTACTTACTTATGATTTGTATTATACTCTTCAAGTTCTATGAATGATATCATAAAGAATGATGTGTATTACTAACAGAAGAGGAGTATATGGCTGCCAGTGAAGACACTGTAGATAAAGGGGATGGAAGAGCAGTAAAAAAGCTCGCGTCTACAAAGTCTCTGCGCCACTCGTTTGTGCGATTCTGTAATGCTTCAAAAGTGATTGTTGATGTCTTCTGGATTAATTATGAAGGTATGCACTGAAAGTCCACTATGCAGAACATTACTTTAACAGAGATTATCACTGTGGGAAATGTATGTTGTGCAATTATACTGTACAAAATAGCTTTTAACTGTAAATAGCATGCTTTTTCTCTTTTTTTAACAATTTTTCATATTTTAATCTGTCGTCATGTCATATGGATTGTTTGTGTTTTCCCAATTACTGAACTTTTTGTCCAATATCAGGATTTGTACAATATGTGTTGTAAATATCTGTAAAGTAACCAAGTCAAACCATGTATTGGCCCTTATTTCTAGTATTAATATCATTTTACATAAGCTAATAGGCATAAATTGTAACCGGACCGGGGGAAATCTGTGCCCTTGTTATTATTGGCATCAACACAACTCGCTTTTTTCATTAACTCTTTTATTCATTCATTATAAGTTCCCATAATTTCTTAACAAATTCCATCCCCTTATTTCCAACTGTCTTTCTAACTTGTAACTGACTTTTACTTTTTCTTACTGACCTCTACTTCCTTGCTTCATGAAAATAACTTGTCACTCTTTTGAAACCCTTTCATCCCTAATACCAAGTCACACCCACACATCTCACTGACCAATCATATCTCTCATTCATCCATGGATCATACAGATCCTTAATGCCAAGTCACACCCACACATATCACTGACCAATCATATCTATCTCTTGTCCAACATACAGTACCTTACTTCCTTACTTTCTATAAGACTGTAATTAATTAGCAACTAGACATTGAATTGTATGAATTTATTATTTACTCAATCAAAATCAACAATCAAAATCAAATAATAATGTAATAATATTTGTAACTCTGTGACACAATAACTTCAGACTTCAAATGCTTAAAAATTGAATTCTTCAAGTTAAGAATAAACAAGGTATGAACCAAAGGAATGTTCTGTTGGTGTATAATGTTTTTGATTTGTCAAATATTGTGGTACATGGTGTATTGCACACACTTGGTCAGATCTTGTATCTAGACAATATCTAGGTCAAGTTCGAATATGGGTCATGCCAGGTCCAAAACTAGGTCACCCAGGTCACTTAGTGCATGTTAAGGATTAAGCATGTTTTCCGCTCTCTAATTGAAGTAGTTTTCATCTGATCTACACCAAATTTGCTCAAAAGTTGTGTCTTGATGATATCTAGGTCAAGTTCAAATATGCAGGGTCAAAAAATAGGTCATTTTGCCACACAACTGGTAAAGTTATCAAGTTGTCCAAAACATCCAAATGGGCGTATCTTGTGACAGTTTGGCACTCTCGTTTGAGTATTGCAATACAAATAAGTAATTATGATTGCTTACCTGTTTGTAAACTGATACCATTTTATTTTGTGTACATGTGTAATAATCACATATAGTTTAATAATGATTAAATTATATAGAGGATATTTGTTGAATTCGGTGGATTATCGATTTTAATTCACGAGTGATCATAGCAAATATATATATATATATATGTCTGTATGTCGGCCTGTGCACAATTTTTGTCCGGGCTATTTCTCAGCAACTAATGACCGGAATTCAATGAAACTTTATGGGAAGCTTCACTACCAAGAGGAGATGTGCATATTATCAGCGGGTTTTGGTCTGATGATTTTTCACAGAGTTATGGCTCTTTGAAATTTTCCATTAACTGTACATATAGTGCAATTCTTGTCCGGGCTATTTCTCCGCAACTGATGACTGGAATTCAATGAAACTTTATGGAAAGCTTCACTACCAAGAGGAGATGTGCATATTCCTGGGTTCTGGACGGATGATTTTTCACAGAGGTATGGCCCTTTGAAATTTTCCATTAACTGTACATATAATGCAATTCTTGTCCGGGCTATTTCTCAGCAACTATTGACCGGAATTCAATGAAACTTTATGGGAAGCTTCACTACCAAGAGGAGATGTGCATATTATCAGCCGGTTCTGGTCTGATGATTTTTCACAGAGTTATGGCTCTTTGAAATTTTCCATTAACTGTACATATAGTGCAATTCTTGTCCGGGCTATTTCTCCGCAACTGATGACTGGAATTCAATGAAACTTTATGGAAAGCTTCACTACCAAGAGGAGATGTGCATATTCCTGGGTTCTGGACGGATGATTTTTCACAGAGGTATGGCCCTTTGAAATTTTCCATTAACTGTACATATAATGCAATTCTTGTCCGGGCAATTTCTCAGCAACTATTGACCGGAATTCAATGAAACTTTATGGGAAGCTTCACTACCAAGAGGAGATGTGCATATTATCAGCCGGTTCTGGTCAGATGATTTTTCACAGAGTTATGGCCCTTTGAAATTTTCCATTAACTGTACATATAGTGCAATTCTTGTTCGGGCTATTTCTCAGCAACTAATGACCAGAATTCAATGAATCTTTATGGGAAGCTTCACTACCAAGAGGAGATGTGCATATTATCAGCCGGTTCTCGTCGGATGATTTTTCACAGAGTTATGGCTCTTTGAAATTTTCCATTGTACATATAGTGCAATTCTTGTCCGAGGTATTTCTCAGCAACTTATTACGGGAATTCAATGAAACTTTATGGGAAGCTTCACTACCAAGAGGAGATGTGCATATTATCAGCCGGTTCTGGACGGATGATTTTTCACAGAGTTATGGCCCTTTGAAATTTTCTATAAACTGTTCATATAGTGCAATTCTTGTCCGGGCTATTTCTCCCCAACTACTGACTGGAATACAATGAAGCTTTATGGGAAGCTTCACTACCAAGAGGAGATGTGCATGTTATTTGTGGGTTCTGTTAGATGATTTATTTAGAGAGTTATGGCCCTTTGAAATTTTTAAGTCGCCAAACCATCCATCGTATTATTTTGTCCAAAGTTATGCCCCTCAAGACGTTTCCTTTTATCTGAATATATAGTGCAATATTGTGACAAAAAAAAACTTTGGGGAGCATCACCCGTCCCCGACGGTTTCTTGTGTTAATACGGATGAACATTTCAGTCTTTCTTTCTATGGTATTTATGACAACAGATTGAATGAAGACAGTAAGGAAAGGACGTCATCACAACCAAGAAATTAAACCCTGTCTTAGCTTTAAAATCTGTACTGCAGTATAAATTCAGTATGAATGCTGTTGGCAAATGTAAAAGCTTGTCTTAATATCACATAATGAATGATGTAAAATATAAAATATGTATTATAATACACTCATATTATTAAGTGAAAAAAATATTGATAAAACGCTCAACTATTAAAAAAAAAAAAACACTGTAGTACTCACTACTCATTTTCCTACAGTACTTAAATACCAACTGCACATCTTAACAATACTTTAAACACATATGTTTCAAATCAATTTCTCGGAAGATGTTTAACAAAAAATTGGGATAAGGTGACATTTTAGACCAATTTACCTGAATATACCTTTAAATAATTAATGAAAATGTAGAAGTTTGCATCTATAACAATAAAAGTTTTATAATAACTTCATTTCATTTTTGGGTGGTTGTCAGCATGCATGATTAAATCATTTTAAACAAATGTTTAGCTATAAAGTGCATAGACTTACAATCAAGGTACCTATAATAATTAATAAGAAAAAGTTCATTGAAGTCAACAAAGATATGTTTTAGTACATAATTTTGTTTTAATTATAAGAATAAGTTGAATAAATTGATGCATTGAAATTAATGCGAAGACTTTTAGGTAGTGTGAAATTTCTATTTGTGTACAGTTAAATTTACAATCTAGAGTATGTTTCCCCACAGTCAGTATCTTACGCTTTCAAATAATCAGTAAATTAATTATAACTTATGTATCTCACTGTCAGTTTTATTGCAAGAATACATTAAAGTCTTTAAACTTCATTTGTCATAGATTCTGCGACTTATTCCTTGGTTTGCATATTTCTTTCACAGGCAAGTCAGTACTGTACAAAAGGTTGCTTCCATACAAGTGGATGGATGTGAACACATTTGAAGGGCACCCATGGATCTTCCTGAACGCCCAAACTGGTAAGCTTTCATTGAAAGTTCAAATATTTACCAGTAGACTGTTTCATTTTCTGAACATGCTTGTACCTTATTCTATGAATATTAGGAATTCATTTGTAGACTGTTTCTTTTTATGTCCCCCACCACAATAGTGGGGGACATATTGTTTTTATGTCCCCCACCACTATAATGGGGGACATATTGTGTTTGCCCTGTCTGTTGGTCTGTACATTGGTTTGTTGGTTTGGTCAAACTTTAACATTTGCCGTAACTTTTGCAATATTGAAGATAGCAACTTCATATTTGGCATGCATGTGTATCTCATGGAGCTGCACATTTTGAGTGGTGGAAGGTCAAGGTCATCCTTCAAGGTAAAAGGTCAACAAAAATACAAAAAAAGTCAATGCGACGCAGAAGGGGACATAGTGTTTCTGACCAACACATTTCTTGTTCTAAACATATCTCTATTAATTGAATGTTGAATTTTGATGTTTGGGAAGTTGTTTTTAACAATGTTTTTTAAAAAGTTGAAAATCCTGGCAGGCTTAAGCTAGCATTGAATAATGTTAAAAAAACTTGAAATAAAGCCAGCTGTAATGGAGGCTCAGCTTGGGACTGTATTTGTGTCAAGTTAGGTCAAGATCAATGTTAATTTTACCAGTATTCAAAATTATTCAAAATGTCCAGCTCTATATTTTGATTTTGGAATTAAAACATTGCACTCTTTTTATGTATGAAGGTACCATTTATGATGCTCCAGCTTGGGATTTTGGGGCAAGTTGAGAAGTTCAAGGTCTCTGTTAAAAATAGCCAAAAAGAAAATGGGATACATCTAGTCAATCACTTTAAATTGGTTCGACGAATCATGATGAAATATAGGATGTAGAAAGCTTGCATGAATGCCCAGCTTGGTTTTGTATGTGGAGCTTTTTCGAAAAAGTTCAAAGTTGCTTAAAATAGAAAAATGGCATACACTCAATAATTTAAGGTCAAATGGATGTTTTGCACTTTAGTGTGTAGATAGCTGAGATCAACCCCTAGTGTAGAACTTTATATAGGCTAATTCAATTCAATGTCACTTACTTAAAATAGAAGATAGTGTCCAGTGAATACTTTGAATTTGGATTGTGGCCCTGATATTGTGTGGCAAGGTTTGCTTATATGCAGACCCCCAAGGTAGTTTGCGTTAGCCTCACGCTCAAGATCACTTTTACTAAAAATAGAGAGCAATATTGTCACTGCTCAATAACTTCAAATTTAATAGGTTGGTAGACCTTAGTAGGAGGAGTGCAGCACACAAGAACTAACAATCTTGCTTGTATATTTTAAGAGTGATTTGCGTTATTTTATATTTCTGTACTGGAATGTTGACAGAAGTTTATCTTGAAAACTATAAGAGGTATTTACTTGAAAATAATTGGTAGATATATCTTATCAAAAGGATGTGAAGTTTACTAGAGCAATAACTCTTGTGGCAATATGTTTTAGTTGTTGTCCATAATAAGATTTTATACTTACTTCAATTTTGAACTCATCATTAAAATAACAAGAGGTATTCTCTTTGAACTTCATTTATAGGTACACCTTTGTGAAGATAAGTGAATTGGATAAATATCATTACTACTGCTTTCATAATTTAACAGTTGTTGCCCATTTAAATGCATTTGCTTAAATTTTGTCTTGGGCATTTCATTCTGAAACTTCAAAGGTAGCTTGCATTAGTTGGGAAACCATTTTTTAGCTCATCTATTTTTTGAAAAAAAAAAATGAGCTATTGTCATCACCTTGGCGTCGGGGTCGGCGTCGGCGTTGGCGTCGGCGTCCGGTTAAGTTTTGCATTTAGGTCCACTTTTCTCAGAAAGTATTAATGCTATGGCATTCAAACTTGGTACACTTACTAACTATCATGAGGGGACTGGGCAGGCAAAGTAAGATAACTCTGGCGTGCATTTTGACAGAATTATGTGCCCTTTTTATACTTAGAAAATTGAAAATTTGGTTAAGTTTTGTGCTTAGGTCCACTTTATTCCTACAGTATCAAAGCTATTGCTTTCATACTTGCAACACTTATAAGCTATCATAAGGGGACTGTGCAGGCAAAGTAATGTAACTCTGACTGGCATTTTGACAGAATTATGTGCCCTTTTTATACTTAGAAAATTGAAAATTTGGTTAAGTTTTGTGTTTTGGTCCACTTTACCCCTAAAGTATCATAGATATTGCTTTCATACTTGGAACACATGCAAACTATCATTAGGGTACAGTAAAAGGACAAGTTGCATAACTCTGGTTGTTATTTTTACGGGATTATGGACCTTTTTTGACTTAGTAACTTTGAATATATGGTTACATTTTGTGTTTCGATCCACTTTACTTCTTAAGTATCAAGGCTATTGCTTTCAAACTTCAAATACTTTAATGCTATCATGAGGTTACTGTACCTGGCAAGTTGAATTTTACCTTGACCTTTGAATGACCTTGACTCTCAAGGTCAAATTATTAAATTTTGCTAAAATTGCCATAACTTCTTTATTTATGATTAGATTTGATTGATACTTTGACAAAACTACTCTTGCCTGACATACCACAAGAGACTCCACCCAAACCATCCCCTGTGCCCTCCCCCCCCCCTTCCCAACCTCCCCCCCCCCCCCCCTAATTTTTTTTTTTTTTTAAATCATCTCCGAATGACCACCACACCCTCACACTATACCCCCCACCCACCCACCCACCCACCCCAATTTTTTTTTGAAACGGTTAAAAAACACAAATATTTATTTTTATTATTTTATGTTTGAAATACCGTCCAACCATCGCACCCAAGAATCCCCCCCCCCCCCCACCCACCCCCTCCCCCACCCGAATCCCCTCCCCTATTTTTTTTTTTTTTTTTTTTTTTAAGATCATCTCACAAATTACAACCACACCCTCACACTTTACCCCCCCCCCCCCCCACCCCACCCCCCCCCCCCCTAATTTTTTTTTTGTAACGGTTAAAAAACACAAATAATAAATTTTTATTATTTTATGTTTGAAATACCGTCCAACCATCGCACCCAAAAATCCCCCCCCCCCCCCCCCCGCATTTTTTATTTTTTTTTTCTTTTTTTCGCATTTTTTGAAGATAATGTTATAAATTCCACACCTCACACGATACACCCCTCTTCACTCCGCCCCTCCCTCCTTTGTGATTGAAAATGAGAGTCCCTTCACCTTTAAAAAGAAAATAGATGAGCGGTCTGCACCTGCAAGGCGGTGCTCTTGTTTAACTTAACTTACAATAGAAGGTGCAACTGTAGGATGCAGGACAGTGACAGTTCTAGTTCCATTCTATTGTAATGTCGTCCACCTATTGTAGGAGACAAAATGGTGGTAGCCAATAATGATGTATACTTTCCTGCGTCCTCGGCACAGTCTGAGGATGATGAAAGGCTAAAAGTCAGGACTCTGGTCACCATTACCCTTCCATGTAAGTATGAGCTTAAGTCACACGAAATGTCAAGTAGATCGCCTTTTGGAAATTTATATAGAAACAGATGTTTTATAACAGGTATATATGAACCGGTATATATGAACCCTTTTCCACTCAGAAGCAAAATGAAAATGGCTATGTGCAAACAGCATTAAACCAGAACAGCATGCGAGTTACTCACAGCCTCTTCAGGTTTTAGGCTGTTTGCTGCTGATCAGTATCTAAGGGTTGGCAATAAACCCTTTTTAATTTAAATACAGTAAGAAAGGTCTTAAATTAAATTTAACTTTCTAAGGAACTACAAATGTGTGAAAAAGTGTCTAAAAGTGGTAAAGGGATCAATTAAAATACGATGAACAATTTTGCTCAGTTCATCATGGCATGTATCATATATAGTAATACATCAAATTTGTCACAGCAATAGCATCAGTTTACAAAATTCTATAATATAGCCAGTTTATAAAAAATAAATAAAGAAAGTGTAAATAAATTGATGTTCTTTTGCCAATTTAGATGATCAAAATGTGTAATTACAACACATTCAAGGGAAATACTAGTACTTATAATTTTGGTTAAAATTGAGAACATTTATGAAAATGTTTACATAAAGGCATTTGTTTGAGTTGCACAATTCTGATTTTGTTGTTCATGAAATGTCCATTCATACAGACATCTATGTATGAGCATTAAAAACAGGTGATAAACTTTGTATGTAATGTCAGTAAAGGGCTGTTTAAGTGTTGATTCGACATCTTAGCCTGCTTTTACCAAATGTTCATTACAATAGTATTTCCCAATACATAACATGATTTTGTAAATATTATTGCTGAGATACTTTGCTTTCATGATTTAATTTATAAATATCAAGATTATGAGATATGTGAGTTTGGTGTTTTATCTTCAGTGTATTCGCTGCAGGAGTGTTGTGTACGTGCAGTTAGACATTTAGTTGCAGAGGACAAGGTTAGACACCTTGAAATCACAGACATGCTTAAGACAGAGATTCTGCACAGTGTTCAAAACTTGAATAAGAAAAGCACTATCACAAGCACAGCGCAGTGGGAAGAATTGTTACATTGACTGAGATTTCAAAATGGGTCTGTACCCATCAAACTGGGAATACCATGCATTAAGCATTTAATACTTGTGGCTTACAGGTAGAACATGGGGTTTTAATGGTGTAAGCACTGTACTTGAAGAACACGAATATTTAGTCCACTGATATTCTCATTTATAATGTCATTGGTGCCAGAAGAATTGTAAATTGTGTTACAGGGGCTAGTGCAAGATACAGATATCCTGTTCCATAGAAGACCATGAGGCTCTCAAACGGCCTAGTACACCATGTGCACTGTGCTTCTCTTAAACTCTTATGTGAAAAACCAGTTACATGTACATGTGGCAGGTTAAGGTTGAGTCTGGCCTTGAAACAGCTCCCATGTTTTGGTACCAGTGTATAAACTGTTGAACACTATTTACATTGTTTTCACTGATCATGGTTAAGACTCACTCGTTTTGTTAGTCTCAATAAATGTTCCTTTTTTCTATGTTTTTAGTACTTTGTTACTGCTGATATGGGAATGCTTCCTGCAAGAATGGTCTTAGTAATATGTTCATTCTTTATATGGTATAAGATCCATTTTTGCATTACGCTGCTCATTTTTAAAAACAAAATAATGAGCGGTGTGCTCAAATTAATTTTAATAAATCAGGTCGAAGCTTATGAAAGTCCATTTGGCAGTATTTCTCATGATAAAACGGGAATAACTCATTATTCCATTCTACAACCTTTATAAGATCTAGTGTGAAAGCCCAAATAATTTAATTATAAGTGGTGTGGATATTGTTATTGTTCATCAGCGATCGAATGTGTAAGAGGTGCATTTAATCAATTATAAAACAAAGCCCTAAAAAAGCGGAATACATAACAATTGTTAAATTTTATAATTTTCTTTTCCATTGAATGGATATCCGTTTCGTTTCCATTGAATGACAATATTAATAATTTTAACCATACAAATGGAAAAAAAACCTGCATATTGTGCAAATTGAACTGTCTTGCATGTTTATTGAATATTTTTTACTAAGTGATAAGGAGTGATACATGTAACAATCAAGCATTTTATGATAAAAAAAACACTATATTTAATTTATATTATGCAAGTTTTTTTATTGCTTGATTTCAAGATGGTGTTTCGTGCACTGCTGTAACGTACACTGTTTACACATAATTGCGAATTTTATATTTGCCGGTAATCGTAATATACAAAAATCGTGTAGCAGTAAAATTTCACAATTTTTTTAATTTATAGTTATTAAACACTGTATATTATGATTAAACTGGGTCACAGTGACACGAAACAGTGAAATGGTTTCCGGATGATAACTCAAGAATGCTTACGCCTAGGATCATTAAGCTTTAATAGGTACATTGATCATGATTGGCAGATAACCCCTGATTTTCAGGTTACTAGGTCAAAGGTCAAGGTCACAGTGACAAAAAACGTATTCACTCAATGGCTGCCACTACAACTGACAGCCCATATGGGGGCATGATTGTTTTACAGTCCTTGTTTTAATCTAAAATGATGTGCTAAGCAGAGATCGAGATCTTTGTAGTAAAGCACATACCGAGCTCATAGATTGTGTTCTACTCCCGAGTTCGTTTATAGTAAAAAAACAAATAATAACAACAATATAATCGTTCCAAAAATGCATTTCCTTCCTATGTTTTATTCAGATTTTAATAAAATTATATTTGATAAAGTGCATGATGATAAATAAAATCGATGATTATGTTCACCGTCTCTATATGCGCTTATATGAATTTCATCTTTTTTTGCCAAAGACCTATAGAAAAGAAAGACCTATAGAATACATGTATGTATTTTATAGGTCTTTGTTTTTCGACAACCAGTGGGCGGAGTCTAAACTTTGCAGGTCGCGTGACGTCACGCGTAAATTGTTATAGACCAGTTGACGAGTGACGTCACGCGCACCAGCAAATATTAGACTCCGCCCACTGGTTGGCAAAAAGAGGTGAAATTCATATAAGCGCATATAGAGAAGGTTGAAATAATAATCGTTTTATTGATAATCATGCACTATATCAAATAAATCGTGCACTATATCAAATGTAATTTTACTAACTATGTCTGAATAAAACATAAGCGTGCAAGGAAATGCATTTTTGGAACGATTATATTGTTGTTATTATTTGTTTTTACTATAAACGAACTCTGGAGTGGAACACAATATACGAGCGCGGTATGTGGTGACCATAAAAATCTCTACTTGGCACATCTTCGCGACCATTTTTTAGATAAAAAATTCTCTGATATTGAAATTATTTCAGAATAAATCAAATTTAATGAACGAACAAAAACAAGGATGTAAACAAACAGCAAATAGATCGACTTTATGTACGCAACATATAGTAACTGATTTGAACATTTATGCCTGTAAAAACTTGCCTTGTTACACATTAAATAAATTCTCTTGATAAATGTAATTGTTTTTATTTAATTATTCACACCAATTCTGACACTCTTTGTTTCAGCGTTTTTAACCCGGTGTTTTATTGCACCTTTGTTCATCATAAAGCGATTATCTCGTTATGATCGGATACTGCCCAAACAATTACAAATTGGTAATTGTCTGGAAAGTATCATTAAAGGTCATTTGTTTGAAAACGGGATTGATGTTTTACTTTGTTTGGCGTATAATGTGCCACATGGAAGCAGTAGGGAAATGTTTATTAACGAAAGTTTATTTGATAAAGTTTTAAACGATATTATACAGTTCGAACATTTTTATAATAATAACTGCAGATTTATAGTTTGTGGAGATTTTAATTCAAGAATTGGCGTTAAAGCCGATTATGTTGAAAATAATGATTTACAACGATTTAATGTATTACCAGACGATTATATCGCAGATAATTTTTACCAAGATTAAGTCAAGATAAAGTTGTAAATGAGCACGGTAATTGTTTACTTGAGTTTTGTAAAATGACTGGGTTAAACGTGTTGAATGGTAGAGTAGGTGTAGATAGTAGGATTGGAAAATTTACTTGTGTAACCAGTAACGGGTCTAGTGTTATCTATCTTGTTATGTGTTCGCCTGCTTTGTTTAAATGTGTTGATAAGTTTGAGGTTTTTGATCCTAATTTAATATCGGACCACTGTGTAGTACAATTTTTTTATAAATACCTACACTAATGAAGATACATCTGATGATGTTGATAAAACTGCTTTGTTAAAAAATGAATGTGATAATGCAAAATACATTTAAAAATGGGATAAAAATAAAACCGATCTTTATATACAGTCACTCCAAAATGATAGTATTATACAGTCTTTAAACAAGGTATGCAATGATATTAATACCACTAACTGTTTCTTGTCTCTAGACCAAAGTTTAGAACATTTTTGTTCCATTATTGATGAAGTGTGTTCACCATTATTTAAGAAAACTATAAAAACTGGCAAAAATGAAAAATATCAACATATTCAAAATAACAAATGGTTTAATGACGAGTGTCAATCAGCAAATTATAAATTATTGAACATATATAGGAATGACAAGTCTGACGAAAATAGAATAAGTATGACCAGTGCACGTAGTTTATACAAATGCCTTGCTACAAAAAATAAATATCAATATGATACTGAGCAGACTAAAATACTAGAACAAAATAGATATTTAGATGCAAAGAGATATTGGAGTGGAGTATGTTAAAAGGATCAGTTAAGCCAATTAAATCAAGCAAATTGCATACAGATGATTTTGTAAGATATTTTAAATCAATAAATGATCCAGATTCACACTTTTATCAACCAGACGAAGACATCGTTTCTTTTAATGAGCGTTATTTGAATGACGAATTACATGTAATGTTTGAAGAGTTAGATATGGAGATTACACATGAAGAAATTAAAAAAGCATGCATTTGTTTAAAAACTGGTAAGTCGGCAGGTCCGGATTATGTACTAAATGAGTTTTTAAAACATGGTGTCCGAAACTAACTTTTTGGAGGTTTTGTTTGTACTTTTTAATAAAATGTTTAACTTGAGTTATTTTCCAGAGGCATGGAGCGAAGGGTTAATTGTCCTTTTACATAAGAAAGGCGATTTAGACGATACGGCCAATTACAGAGGAATTACATTGTTAAGCACTATAGGAAAATTATTTTGTAAAATTATTAACAATCGATTAAGATTTTGGGGGACAAATATAATGTTTACATAGAAGCCCAGGCCGGATTTCGGAAAGGTATGGGAACAGTTGATAATATATTCGTCTTGCAAGGTATAATAACTCATATTTTAAACCAAAAGAAGAAACTGTATACGGCATTCATTGATTTTACAAAGGCATTTGATTTTGTTGTGAGAGATATTATATGGTAAAAACTAATAAAACTAGGCATAAGAGGTAAAATTTTGAATATAGTCAGATCAATGTATAATGTTGTAAAATCAAAAATAAAATTAAAATTAGTCATGAATCGTTTACATGTTTTTTTGGGTAAGGCATGGGGAATCATTATCGCCTTTTTTATTTTCAATGTATCTTAACGACATCGAGGAACACTTTATGCTAAACAAATTCGAAGGTGTTGACCTAGGCATGTTAAAATTGTTTGTATTGTTGTATGCTGACGACATTGTTCTCTTTGCGGAATCAGAAGTTGGTTTACACACTGGATTAGATTTGTTAGATGAGTATTGTGCGAAATGGAAACTCTGTGTAAATATCAATAAAACAAAGATAATGATTTTTAAAAAAGGGGGACAAAATAGAAAACATTTGAAGTTTTCCTATCAAGGAAATGAGATAGAAATTGTTAATAAATTTACATATCTTGGAGTAATATTTACAACGGGGGGATCTTTCTCAGCAACATATGATGCGCTTTCGGGGCAGGCCCTAAAAGCACTTTTTAAGTTAAAATCAAATTTGGTGAAATTTACAAATATCTCAGTTAGCCATAGTCTTGAATTATTCGATAAGCTTATCGAACCAATTTTAAATTATGGCTGTGAAGTTTGGGGATTTAACAATAGCATCCAAATCGAAAGAATACATCTATGTTATTGTAAACAGGTGCTGGATGTCCGAACTCAAACACAGAATAATTTCATTTACGGGGAACTTGGGCGTTACCCTCTTATAAATAAACGGATTGTTTTTGTTTTAAATTACTGGATAAAATATTACAATCTGATGATGTTAAATATATTAAAATTGTTTATAATATGTTAGTACATGATCTCGAAATGTATCCCGAAAACAATTCTTGGGTAAAATCTGTTAAATATCTATTAAATACACTAGGTTTTGGTGATGCATGTTTTTTTCAGGGAGTAGGAGACGTTAATTGTTTTATATCCATTGTTAAACAACGCATATCTGATATATTCAGAATTGGATAACCGAGTTACAACAACGACAATTGGTAAAAATTATTGCATTTACGGATTTTTTAGATTTCAGCCTTATCTCAATGTTGTAAATATTTCAAAATTAAGATTCGAATTTACGCGTTTACGAGTATCTGCTCACAGACTTGAAGTCGAAGCAGGGCGATGGCACAAGCCTGAAAAGACACCGTATGAAAACAGAAAATGTAAACACTGTAACGTTCTCGAAGATGAGTTCCATTTCTTACTCGAATGTCCAGTTTTTAATAGTCTTAGAAAACAATATATACGTAGATATTATTGGAATCGCATAAATATGATAAAATTTATCGAACTTTTACAAACTGACAACGCTAAAACAATTAAAAATCTTGCAACATTTATTTTTAAAGCAGCTGAATTGAGAACTGAATTATATTATCAATAGTCTCTCTCCACATATTACTGTCTATGTGTTGTCAATCAAACAAAAATTATGTTTTCACATTGTTAGAACATTCAAGTTTATTTTGAATACGATAAGACTTTACAAAATGCATATTATATAATAACCTTAATATATAAATGTTAAAAATATTTGTTATTTTGAATATGAATGTCTTTAGAGTTGCCAAATCTTTCGTTATAAATTGTTAACTTATATTGCCTAAAATCGTATATGTATATACCTGTATGTCATTGACCACGGTTTACTACATTGTGTATTATATGTTTGTGTACTCATGGGCTTTAAGCCTAATGTATTCTGAAATAAAACCTTAAGAAATAATATTATTGTATGTTATTTGACTTTCAACACGAATTTAAAGTATAGTCAACCAATGCAACTGGCCCCACTGACAAATTTGAACATCATATACGCGACTACTTAGCAACATAGATAAGTTTTACATTTATTAATTATTAAGGAGTATTGAAATGATATGCACGAAAAATATCAACGAAACGTTAAAGCTGTTCATGTTAAATGAGTACATCCCGACCCAAGGGCCCGCTCTACTTAGAGACACCCCCTGGGTGCCTACACTATTTACGAACCTTGGTAGGGAAATTGATACTCTCCGGTGACTACACAAGCTAAATTTGACAACAGGGTTTTACTTTATATGGTCCCATAACATTTTTCTGCATTTTCGTTGCGATGTCGGAGCAAGAATCCCGGACAATCGCTCATACGGACAATCGCTCCTACGCTAAATTTGACAGGGCGGACAGTCGCTCCTACGATGTTTTGACAGAGCGGACAGTCGCTCCTACGATGTTTTGACAGGGCGGACAGCAGTCGCTCCTACATTATTTTGCCAACCCGGACAATCGCTCCTACATTATTTTGTCAACCCGGACAGTCGCTCTTACATTATTTTACTCCACGCTAAAAAAGGAGGGTTATGCTAGCTACCCTACCCTGTCGAAACCTTATTGCTACAGAAACACCAAACAGAACAACAACAGACGTCACGGACCTGGGAGGTGGATCTTCAGCTGGAGGACGTATGACGCCGGACGGTAAAAGCCAGTGTCAACTGGAAGCCATCAGGCCGAACACCATCATTGGTCAAACATGTGGGCAGTTGGAAAGACTCGCCCAGAACCGAGACGCCTGGCGGTAGCTGGTTGGCGGCCTGTCCCAGATGGGACCACAGGTGAAGATGAGATGACTTAGCGTCTACGTTTGCAAATAAATACATTTTCCCGCCAATGCAAACAGTACAAATTGCAGGCAGATGTGTAAGAAAATACACGTTTGGAATTAATTTCATTTGTTATTTATTGCTACTTCCAAACTCTTGAATTAACAAATATAGACCCAACGATACATATCGTTCATCGAGGTGCTGTCTTTCGTATTGTCAGCAGATTGCTGTTGTACGAATGTCCATGCGGCCGACGGACAACGGGAAGACCAAAATAACACACTTTTTATGTAATTACATTGGTCATTACTTCACGCAATAAGTCCGATCTTCACGCAATAAGTCCGATCATGGAAGCCTTGTAACGTCATTATTAATTATTATAAGACCGTTGACAATTTGAACCTTAAAAAAACAAGTGCTGGAGGCGGTAGGTTGGACTTGCGCGCGGCATTCGAGTGAACCTTCCAAAAAAAAAAATTAGCAATTTCGCTCTCTAACTCAAACAATTCGAATCGGATCATCACGCGACATGTTGAATATGTTTGTGGGTATATATGGGCTAAGTCCTATAAATAGTCTGATCGCATGAAACATGTCAAATCTCGGTCAGCAGCTGAAGCGCGCGCGTCACGACCGAGCGAGAGTCGCCCACAGAAGATCTACTCACTTGTGCGGGTGGCTCTGCTAATCCAGCTGAATCCGCCACCCTCGAGCCGGACGTCTTCCACACTGCTGGGATTGCTGTCTTCTCCAAAATGCAGCGGACTTGTCACCCGCTGTTTATCGTCGAGAGCTCGCTGGCCCGGACCTGCCAGAGGTCCCGTCTGTAGAGGGACGGGAACGGCGGGACAGCAAGACCACCAGTGTGATGGACATACCATGCTTGGGCTGCTTGTCCGGGGGGGGGGGGGCTTGAAGCAGTTCAATGAACATCGAGGGGATGGCCTTATTGAGGGATCCCGGTACTCATTACGCTTAACGCACTGGAGAAACTGTCTCGGGGATGAAGACAACGGCCGGTGACAGCGAGAGTGGCCATAAAGGCAGAGCGGTGTGCTGCAGTCCCTTGGCGGTGCTGCGTTCAGACATGAATTTGTCTTGAAATTGTCTACTACCAGTGCACATTAAGGTCTCATTTGCCACAGTGCACTGGTCTTTTTGGAGCTAAATTATATCTTTGGCGAATACCCGGGAAGCCGGGGTAAATTTGACCTACTTTGGCTCTAAATTCATATTTTTCCCCTGAAAGGTCACAGGGGCAGGTCGGGCTTCAAAGACCTCGTGAAGAGGCGTGTAGCATCTGTCAATTAATCTGATTCTACTACTACAACACGTCAAATTACATCCCTTGAATATCAAACAAGAGCTGTCAGAGGACAGCGCGCTCGACTATTTGAGTGCTTGACAGTATAACGTCAGCCATAATGGAGAGGGGGGTATAATGTGGGTCTGTGATCATTTAATAGATGATCTTTCAAAAATAAGGAAAAAAAATATTTATTTCTTTTTTTGGGGGGGGGGGTTTGGGGGGGGGCGTGGGGGATGGTTTGGGCGGAGTGCATTGTGGTATGTCAGGTAAGTGTTGTTTTGTCAAAGTATGAATCAAATGTGATCATAAATAAAGGAGTTATGGCAATGTAAGCAAAATTTATTAATTTGACCTTGAGAGTCAAGGTCATTCAGAGGTCAAGGTCAAATTAAACTTGCCAGGTACAGTGCCATCATGAGAGTAAGAAAGTATTTGAAGTTTGAAAGCAATAGCCTTGATACTTTAGAAGTAAAGTGGATGTAAGCACAAACTGTAACCATATATTCAAAGTTACTAAGTCAAAAAGGGCCATAATTCCGTAAAAATGACAACCGGAGTTATGCAACTTGTCCTTTACTGTCCCCTTATGATCGATTGCGAGTGTTCCAAGTATGAAAGCAATATCTATGATAATTTAGGGGTACAGTGGACTAGAACACATAACTTAACCAAATTTTCAAGTATAAAGGGCCCATAATTCCGTCAAAATGCCAGTCAGAGTTACATAACTTTGCCTGCACAGTCCCCTAACGATAGTTAGTAAGTGTTGCCAGTATGAAAGTAATAGCTTTGATACTTATGGAAAAAAGTGGACCTAAACACAAAACTTAACCAAATTTTCAATTTTCTAAGTAGTATAAAAAGGGCACATAATTCTGTCAAAATGCCAGTCAGAGCTACATAACTTTGCCTGCATAATCCCCTTATGATAGTTAGTAAGTGTTGCAAGTATGAAAGCAATAGCTTTGATACTTAAGGAATAAAATGGACCTAAACACAAAACTTAACCAAAATTTTCAATTTTCTAAGTATAAAAAGGGCACATAATTCTGTCAAAATGCAAGCCAGACTTATCTAACTTTGCCTGCCTAGTCCCCTCATGATAGTAAGTATGTGTACCAAGTTTGAATGCAATAGCATTGATAATTTATGAGAAAAGTGTACCTAAACGCAAAACTTAACCAGACGCCGACGCTGACGCCAAGGTGATGACAATAGCTCATTTTTTTTTCAAAAAATAGATGAGCTAAAATCATTTTGTCTGCTCTCTATGTCAAAACCATTCAAACCCAGACATTTTAGTGGACGTGACACTCTTGTTTTCTGTTGTATAATTCAAGTTTTCTGTTGTATAATTCAAGATTTCTGCTGAATTGTTTAAGTTTTCTGTTATATAGGTCAAGTTTTCTGTTGCATAGTTCAAGTTTTCTGTTGAAAAGTTCAAGTTTTCTGTTGTTTTGTTCAAGTTTTCTGTTACTTTAGGCTCATGGTGATCTTAACTTGTTTTATGATTTATGACTCACACTTTGGAACAATTGCAATCAAATTATTAATACTTTATTTTTGCATTTTACAATGGAAATATGGAATAAGTTTTACTGGTTTTATTATTAAAAATGAAGCTATAGACCGCCTTTATTTTTGAATTGACACTGAATGTATTTCATAAATTTCAATTAAATGGTAAAATTCCGCACCGTTATCCTTTTGTTTGTGCATGTAAATGCCTGACTTTAGCCGTGTCATATACTTTGCCTTTTCTCTCTGACCTCTGATATTTTGTGTTGAGTTTATCACAAAAAAGTATTGCCGCTAGAGAGGTGAAACTTATACAACAGTTTGCCTATTGCAACTTGTCTTGCTTCGTTTCTCGGTCTACCTTGTTTAGAACTGACCATTGACTTTCAAAAGTCAATCAATCCAGCATCAGTGTTTCAACATAGTAAATAACTTGTAGAACTGTTTGACATACTGAAATAAATAGAGGACATACACAAACGTGTCGCTGGCTGTCAAAACAGGCATTCGTGGAGGACATACACAAACGTGTCGCTGGCTGTCAAAACAGGCATTCGTAGAGGACATACACAAACGTGTCGCTGGCTGTCAAAACAGGCATTCGTAGAGGACATACACAAACGTGTCGCTCGACATAAATATGTTGCGTATGCATGCCTTTGTACACGTGTAAGGTCAATACTTGTGCTGTTAAAAGTCACGGGATATAGGTGCATTCAGTACAACTCATGGGACCAGGGCCAATGTTTGTGACAATTAATAGTCAGAAGATTGTCGGGACATATTTAAAGCATTATTTCTAAAAAAAAGTTAAGTTTTTAACACTTATCATTGCAAAATATATGAAGTCACATACAATAAATTTAAGAAGAGACTTATTGTATTAAATTAAAGAAATAACCACTGTCTATACAGCTCAAAATTACGGTATAAAATTAGGGACTGACAATTCTACAACAAAACAGAGTGTATTTACATTCTCCAGACATTCACATCGGTACAAATTTTAGAAACCACTAATTGATAAACAAACACATGTAAACAATTAGATTATTTTAATAAAAATGTGTTTTGCACATTACAGTTTTCCAACATGCAGTGATAAAACATCAACATCATCATCATGCTTACAAACTTACAATTGAACACTGTAAACTTCATTCAACAATAGAATCAAGAGTCAAACTTCGTTCTAGAAACAACAGGGCTTAATGCAAGTGCGAATTGTGCTGTTCCATATTAGCCTTTGAAGTCAAGCAGGCTCATCAATGACGACCCTTTTCACCTAAACTGGATTTTCATTTACCGGAAGAAGAGACTTCCTTTTACAAAATCATACCTGCAGAGAGTGTAACCCTTTCAGTGCGGGAACCGAATTTTGAAGGCCTTTGCAAACAGTTTGGAATCAAATGAGACGCCACAGAACGTGGCGTCTCATCAGGATCCAAACTGTTTGCTATTCTGATAGTATTCTTTGAAAAAAAAATCGAAGAAAATGCTAATTTTAGAAATTCAGCAGACGACATTTTAGCAGAAGACAAATTTCCCAGCATGCAAAGGGTTAATCACTGATAAGCCTGCACAGACAATATTTTATGCACATGCACAATGCCTAATTTTTCTCAGAGCCAAGCTCCAAGTCATTCAAGCGCATATTGTGACAGCAAGCACAGCAAAGGTAACCATAACACACAATCTGAAGGGATTAATGCACATATTAAGTAAAATAAATCCAAGCAGTTTTAGTGAAGGACTATACATACAGAAAATTGCTTATTCAATAACCTGCAGATTTGAAATGTTTAATGAAAGAATTGTTTCATTATCATTTTAAGAACAAAAACAGTTCTGGAAAGTGTATGTGTTTTTTTTAATTTGCTTAAATTGTGTAACATATTTATAAGCAATATTAAACTATGCATTGAAAGCTTTTGAGAACATAGTAGCAAATTCAAAGACAAAAAGCTACATGTACAATGTACTATGAATGACACTTGTCATTAGATACTTTCTTGTCAAATCAAAATCTCCCAAGTGTTACAAACATTCAGTACCTCAATTTATGTGTATGAGTCACTATCGTCACTGTTTGAGTCAATATCGTCAGTGCGTGAGTCTATATTGTGAGTGCGTTAGTCCATATCGTCAGTGTATGAGTCAATATCGTCCGTGCGTGAGTCTATATTGTGAGTGCGTTAGTCCATATCGTCAGTGTATGAGTCAATATCGTCAGTGTATGAGTCAATATCGTCAGTGTATGAGTCAATATCGTCAGTGTATGAGTCAATATCGTCAGTGCGTGAGTCAATATCGTCAGTGTATGAGTCAATATCGTCAGTGTATGAGTCAATATCGTCAGTGTATGAGTCAATATCGTCAGTGTATGAGTCAATATCGTCAGTGTATGAGTCAATATCGTCAGTGTATGAGTCAATATCGTCAGTGTATGAGTCAATATCGTCAGTGTATGAGTCAATATCGTCAGTGTATGAGTCAATATCGTCAGTGTATGAGTCAATATCGTCAGTGTATGAGTCAATATCGTCAGTGTATGAGTCAATATCGTCAGTGCGTGAGTCTATATTGTGAGTGCGTTAGTCCATATCGTCAGTGTATGAGTCAATATTGTCCGTGCGTGAGTCTATATTGTGAGTGCGTTAGTCCATATCGTCAGTGTATGAGTCAATATCGTCAGTGTATGAGTCAATATCGTCAGTGTATGAGTCAATATCGTCAGTGCGTGAGTCTATATTGTGAGTGCGTTAGTCCATATCGTCAGTGTATGAGTCAATATTGTCAGTGCGTGAGCCAATATCGTCAGTGCGTTAGTCAATATCGTCAGTGCGTTAGTCAATATCGTCAGTGTATGAATCAATAGTGTTTGAGTCAATGTCCTCAGTGTATGAGGCAATATCGTTAATGTATGAGTCAATATCGTCATTATTCAATATTGTCGTAGTGCGAGTTGATTTCGTTCGCGTGCAATTCAATATCGTCGGTACACGAGTCTTTACATTCAGTGTTTTAGTTCATAGCGCTATATTTCGAATAAAAATCGTCAATGTTCGAGTCAATATCGATGTGTGCAAGTCAGTATCCTCATTTTCGCAAGTTCATATCGTCGCAAGTTTATATCATAAAGAACAATGGCGGCACCTTTGAAAGTTGAACATTAAAAAGTCAGACGGACGAGCGAAGAACGAACATACATATCGGCAGATGGATTGACGGCAAGACGGGCGACCGGGCGGACAGACTTGTGACATATAAGATCAAGTGCTTCAGGCCGATGCGATAGTTAAAGTGTCTTCACCCACCTCAGTTTGCACGCTGTCAGATGGAATCACTCGAAGGAAATTCGGATACAATTTCTGGTTACCGAGATCTGCTGCGGAGCTGGAAAACCCGAGCTGTAACAACCGGTCTTCTGGGGCCACTGATCCGAGGATAGGGGAGAGAACTCGTGCCTCAGTGCTGAGCTCAGGACCGACAACGCCTGAAAAAAAGAAACTCATGCTTGTTTGGGTAATGTTTGCATATGTTCCTTCGACTTTGATCACATCTGTTTTGTCACAGTTATTTTGCCTAACTGTGAACAAGAACATTTCAATCGATGTGAAAATCGTGTATTTTTTTATAGATTGTTACACAAAGTTTCTAACAAGAAATAACTGGCTATTTTACTTGTATTGTTGTGGTGGAACAATCTAGAGCACACCTAATTTACTAGTGTCCTACGAAAATGGGTATTATGGCATGTCTCGCCACTAAAGCTCCAGACGCGCCTGCGTCATGCAGTCGGTCTAGGAGCTACGCTGTCCGCAAGAGACCGCGAAACCTAGTCTGAATTACATGCACATGACACTACGTGGATGGGTCAGGGAAAAAAATCATCAAACATTCGAAACACGTGATGGAAGATTTTAGCCGATCAGAATAGTCTGAAGGTACAACGGTAAAATTGGTTTATTAAAGTAACAACTTGTAGCATACTGGATTAAGCACTAGCATAACATTCGTCGTATTGGTTTACTTAAATCGGTACCAGTTTTTTTTCCCTTACACTACAATTAAAAGTTCGGCAAAACACTATTTCTACAAAACAAAAACAAAACTAACACACAAAAGTGAATCTACGAGCGTTTCCGAAATTCGTACTAGATTGTCCTGTCCGGAATACAATTAACTTGCGGTTCCATCGATATAATTATTAGGCCGTCGCCTGTTGCATATTAGCTTCGTTGTATAACATTTAACGTTTATTTACGTTATCAAGGTTTTGTTTATGAACGATTGTTTTATCAAAATGCTTTACTGCAAATAAAGCAACGTGTCCGATATTATTTAGAGTTGTGCCAGGCGTCCTATCGGATAGGGTTGCTCTTGACCAAATTGAGCGACTTTCATGTAATGAAACAATGTTGTTGTCTAATTTTCTTGCATAAATATTTAGCGGTATTGTAAAATTGATTAAATCATTCAGGGAAAAAGCATTATAAAGACAGTTCTGCCATAAATATGTTTGAGATGCGACCCTCAACTCGAGCTAACGCCAAACAAAATAGCCTACTTTAATGAGCATTAAACTGCTATGAAGTCTCTTCTTTGGAACACGTATTAAACTATCTTAAGTTAAAACAAAATACCGTATTGATTGTGGATATTCCATTTTAGGATTCGGTCTCTAGTTTTATGCCAAATAGATACTATACATAATCGATAAATGACTATATAGATATTCAATGATGGAAGTCAGCGAACAATAACTCACGTTAATCTTGCATGCGACTATTCACTGGCATTCGTGCGTGAAACAGCAAATACCGAGTTTTAAAATTAGAGGACAACCGAAAGTTATATGCTGATCGTGATCATATAAAGGGTAAATATCAACAATGAATTGCGTTATACAAAAATGTATATTGAACATGGTATCGTAATAATATCTTGAAACAATCCGAGTTTGAGGGTGTATAAACCTGTATCTAACCAAAGCGAGTTAGAAATCGTTTGACAATGAAACGGTTTGGACTTGTATTCTTCGTCACGGCGCTGCTTTTAAGCGGTAATTGCATTTTTACAAATTGTAATTTGCTTTAATATGTTAATGTATTATGTGATTAAACAAACAATAATCATATACTTGCGAATTAATAACATTGTATATTTTTGTTCAGAAACAAATTAATTTTGGCACATAATTTTTAATCATAACAATACATGATACTTGCTAACTGTTCCTGTTGTAAATGTTGTTACGCTTGCTTCAGTTGAACTTTTGCACATCATACACTCAGTTATATACTGATCTTGTGCGCGTGTAACTGTTGTTTTCTTTTTGTATTCATACTTTCGATGGTAGCAATTGTATTTCGTTAGATAAAAATTATTTCTCGCTAAAATGCACACGTTTAATTATTATTATTTGTACAAAGTTAACGTCGCGAATTAACCTGTGTTTGTATTCACAGAACATGTCGAGGCGGCGTCTGTCACCTGCTACGTGTGTTCCGGAAGTTCGGCTTGTAATCTGAATCTGTCTCTCAATACAGAGACTGGATGCACTGTCTGTAAAAAGACGGAGATAAATGGCGGTAAGTGAAGTTTTACGCCATATCCTTAGAGCAACGTTCTTGGAAAGTTAATGCAAACAAAGATCGGATTAGTGTTATTGTCGACACTTGAGATTGAATTAAACTAATTATATTGTGAAGTTATTATTGAAATTATTGACAAATCTCACAAAACAACAACAACAAAAACAGGTGGTAACTTTTGATAGGTGTATATCTTGAATATTTGAGTAGTCTGTTTTATTAATCAGTTTTTTTGCAGCGGTTACCCGATCTTGTGTTTTATCGCTCTTCAACATCTACAGCAGATCTTGCACCATTTCCGGTGGAGTTACGGAGTGCTACTGTAACACCGACTATTGCAACAGCGGCTGGCGTATGACATTTTCTGTGTCGACACTCGTGCTGTCGGTGGTAGCCGCTTATTTTGGTCTTGATCGGAAGTAACAGCGTGTCGTGGGGAATATGAGCTTTATTAATTAATATATGTTTTGGTTTGAATGACATTTATTTCAAATGATTGAAAAAAAAAATCACATATTAAATATACTTGTGTTATTGCTCGTAATTTTAAGCCTAATATAATATGAATGATTTAATGCTGAGTTAATACGAAGCCTCGCGTGAATAAAGTTCGTTTCATAAGTTATGTAACTTTTTGTTTATATATGGGGCATTTATTATTTTGAAGGTGAAAAACATTTTTTTCGGCGTAAGCTGAATAAGCCAGCTTTTCACCCTGACTTGACCTTTGTAAGTGTCCAATAATACTCAAATAAAATTTCCCGCGGCTAGGTACGAATGAATACACTTCATTTATTCCATTGGCTGATTTGCGTATAACACCAGAACATTGGAAACATATCCGCGTCTATGTAACACTGTTTTACTGCATGAAACAATTTTATCTCTGATGAAAAGGCCCAATAGATAGAACAGTTTTACAATCAATTTTCGACATAAATACAGTTTGTGCGTTCACCTTTTATTTTCAGAGAATTACCAGCGCAAAAGCGTTTAACTAAAGGCTATGTTGTCATATTTAGTACTTACTTGCATTGCATTTCAACCCGCGAGGTTTCGGGTCAATACGCGGTCATTTTGTGAAAGTCAGAGTTTATATACAGTTCATCACCGGAGTTCGCAAAAGGGGTTGCGATCATTGTGTCTTACTGACAATAACGTAGTGACTGTAATGCATTGCATTCCAATCCGCAAGGTATCAAAGTCAGTTTGCGGTCAGTTGCAGAAATCTTTATATAAACGCCGTCTCGTAAACTTTGTGCACTTGAAGTCTGTTTTGATCAGAAAGATACTAAATAAAGATATTCGGCGATATTATTGTGGTATGTCAATCATCGATTTTTAATATGGTTTCAAAATTTGCATGATAAGGACCAATTTTGATAAAATTAATTAGAAATATTTATCCATTTAGACCAGTTTATTAAGCATGACCACAATAATTCGCTATACTATAATTATGCAATTAAATAAGATTCGAGTATTGCCGGCTGACCTATATGCACTCGTTTATTTTCATGTTTCTTGTGTTTTTCTATTCTGTAAATATAGATATCTGAGTAATAATATCACATAAAGCAAAATAAGCCACGAAATCTGGCGCAACACCCCGTAATTGATTTGCTTATGATGTAGCTAACAACTGCGCAGAAAAAAGGCATCCGCTACTTTTTATCTCATAGAGATAACTTTTGATCGTTCATAAACATCGACCACAATCAACGCCGTATATCTTTTTTAAAGATATTTCTTGTTTTTATTATTTTTTTAACAATGAAAGCCAGTTTGTACAGACATATAACTAAACTAAATAGTGCTTCCATTTGCGATTGTAGTAAAAAAACTAATATTAAGCAGAAAAGAGGTTACGTACAACTATACAAAATAGGCGTTTAGAAACTCCACTTCGACCATATAACCAAGTGATAGTGACGTATGTATTATTAGTAACAAAATTAGTAGCCGTGAGATTATAACAATAGAGAAATAGAAAAAAACAACACTTTGATTCATTGGATTCATGGATATCGGTGATGGGCTAATACTGACAAGCAACTTTTTTTCCAAAAAAAAAGTATATCAATTGAAATGCTTGACATTTGAAGTGGCTATTCTGAAAAATACACATAACATATTGAGTGTTTGAATCGTTGTTAAATGCACAAATAAAACGATCGATATCTGTTCAATCAAATTGCTGTTATAAAATTGAATGCAACTGACAAAACCCCCGTCATGTCCTGGATAATACATTTTGATTTAAACGCTTTAGTTGCCCAAAGACCCGCAGTCGTTAATGATATCGAGCGCAATAACGAATCATGCGTGTTTGTTTGAAGACCAATGCAAATGCAATCATATATTCATATTTCTTAAGCGTTTATTAGCTTTTTACAAGGTATTGATTGAGGCGTCAACGTACTTGGTCGACAAATTACGCCTACCCAATTTGACGAACCTTCTTGTGAAACATGACATGAGAATCTAAATTTAATTGTGATCACATTTCTCCCCAAATGGTCGCTTTTTCAATGTCATAAATTAAGATTTTTTGTAAGTTAAAAAAAAAAGTTAATGATTGTTTTTTCTTGTTTTGCATATTATTTAATACCAAACAAACCACGATCAGGGTTCAACGTTATGTGTCTGGTATTATTGCTCTTGGTATTTCATGTTGAATTTTCGAATCGGTCATAACACAAATAAAGCACTTCGAGTGGCTTATAATATTTATCTCTCACAATAATATTTAACACACAACAATAAATGAGACGTTTGTTTGCTTTTAACAGTGCATACAAATGCAAACAACTATACAGAAATCAAAAGTCCTGCTTTAGGACAGATCATAATTACGTGACTCACCTGGAATGAATCCGGATTGAAATCTTGAGAAAAAAATAACCTTGAAAAAGTTAAATACACGTTTAAAGAAAATCCTTTCTAGTACTTTAAACATTGTATTCAGAAGTAAAATCGGACGATAATTCGAGGGAATAGAAACGTCACCTTTTTGCACACGACCACAAAGACATATCAAAGAGACCACAAAGTTGTTGACTTTGTTCATTAGATGCCTATACAAGTAATTTGTTATTAATACCACCAGGGCCACCAGCTTAACCCAAGGGCAGATTCATAAGAACGTCTTTCGCAAGCAGTTATTACTATAGACGAAAGTGACTGTTGATTTTCAGTGGGTGCCAACTCCGGTAGAACGTGACCAAACACATCTAGATATGTATGTTGAGCGAAGAAATCATGAAGTACTTCAGCTGTTTGATTGTCGTCAAAATCCAGTTGGCCAGCGCAGTTGCTAAGTGGGGTTAAAGCATTACTAATGTTAACTGTTAGAAAAGATTGACTTCGCACAATTCACACGAGAAGAAAGCTGTTCGATTTTAGTTTTCATGCAAGATAGTCGTAATAATTTGATTAAGCGAAGCGGACAAGAGAGACTTAATCATTACGAAATACACGAAATCTAGTCCAGCTAGATGGAGAATTTATTGTTTTAGCTTTCCTATCAGCTCGTTTTCGTTTTTGAATTTTTTATTTTATTTCCGATTAAAACGATGGGTGAACGGCTGGGCGGACAGTGACGTCTTTGTTTGGTATACAATTAGCTGCAGCATCAAGCTAAACGTTTATAAGATTTTTAGTATAGGTATTGGTATTGGCATCACTATATACGTTATTCTACTCAATATTTGATAGATTGCTTCTAAAAGAGTAGTATTTTCTCGAGTCGTACTTCCAAATGTTACGTTTAAAACATAGCGAGGGTGGCCTTTTAAATGTAACCATAACAAATACGGTACAATGATATATTATAACTTGATCAAGGAATGGTTGACCTACCCCAGAGAAAATGACAGACTCTTTGTTTGAAACAAATATGAGATCAATAATAGACGACGATGTTTCATTAAAATAGGTGGTATCTTGTATACATTTGTCGAGTGCAAACTGCTGCGAGATGGAGGTTATTTTACGTTTAGCTGGATGATATTTTGCATATTTTTGTGACTGATTGATCTGATACGTACACGGGTCTGTATTGTCAGATGGCGCTCTGACGTGGATATAATATTAACAGCCAAAGATTTTACAAACACGGGAATATTAAGGATAGCGACGAGGTAAAATACAGTGATTGATAGCGGTAAGAAGTTGTTGATTTGCATGTTGTACATGACAGCTACTATTTTCTGGCTTTTACCCATGATATACGAAGCAGGAGCAAAATTAACATGTAAGCAGCTGCCATGTCAGGGAGGGCTCAATATGGTCAACGTATCGTTCCATGTAGAAACAAACAACATTATGAGTGTGTGACGGTTAGGAGAATGAATCAAAGTACTGACAGTACTGGTGTGACGATGCTTTTGAAGAGGATTGATATTAAAGCATCTATTAAAGTTTATCTACATCACCACAATTGTGTATGTGGGTACAAACATTTTGGGTAGGAAAAAAAATGGGTACGAAAATTTTGGGTACAAAAATTATGCCAAAATTTTATTTGTAACGAACAAAGTTTTGGTTACGAACAAAAATTTGGGTAGGAAAAAAAATTGGGTGCGAAAAAAATTTTGGTTACGAGCAAAAATTTGGGTACGAAAAATGTAGGGTACGAACAAAAATGGGGGTACGGGAAGTAGGGGAACTTGGTCCATTCAGCGAAACTGGGAGGCGGGTTTCATTCTCGATCAAATATAACAAGAAAAGATATTCGACGTGTATTTTCTGTACCACTTATCTTCAAAAAAACGTTCTGTTACAGTAAAACGTTTGTGGGTTATAACATTACGTTTCAGCATATAAATTCAAAACTTGACAGGTTCTTTAATTACACCATGCTCTTTAATTTCACATGTATATCATACCAAACATTATATTTCGTTGTTTCCTTTCCTAAGTTAATGATGCTATGTGTACGGACGTAATTTCACATGCCCATGTGCATGAACATATCATTTTTCTCTTTTGAATATTGTTTTGTTCTCTAATTCAATAAGATTTGGCATGTTTGTTCGTTAAGTACGGCAATAATTTTCATGATGATTCCCGAAAGTAGGTATGATCACATAGTCGTAAGAGCACTTGAATACGTGAGTTCGCCCATGAACACATGGAAATGTTAACTAAATCTCCGCGATATGACCTTATATGTGTTTAAAACAGAAAACAATATCAAACAAACGAATGAATTATCAAACAAAGTATTTGCACTGATGTGGCTCTGTAATTTCTGTTTGAAAACTTTATTAAATATGCAAAATGAGAAAGCACGCATAAGAGCGAATTTCACAGATACTATATGGCTATTACGCTGTTTATATACCATAGTCAATACAACGTTTACAAATGGCAGGTTCGAAATAATTCGTTTTCTTTACACTCTTGATCGCGTCGAAAGTTAATTATACACGTTTTAATTCGCAATTTATTTACTGAATCACGACGAATGTCAAATACAATACAGAACATGCATAGTTGTTTCATTGATCTATAAACATATAATGGATTGAATATTGCTGATTTAAAATTAACGTTATCAAACTATTATTAAATCTTTTTCCCAGAATATGCTGTCCTATTTATAGCTGAGCTTCCTATACCTTTATGAATGATAATCATCGAGGTATGCCGATTAGAAAAATCGAGCTATCTCAATCGGACTGGCTCGGTCTTTTACGTAGGTCGCCACTGTGGAGATTTTTTCATAGTATGATAACTTAGACGAGCTGCTTCGCAGCATCGTCAAAAATGTTGTAAAAAATTACCAGGTCAATGCAGAAGGCTGTCCAACTAAATTCTCACATAGGCTTCTCAGATACGCTCTCCATGCGGGGCAGCAGCGTTTGGTCGGGGGCCAACCAACCGGATTCGTGATATTCTAACAGTTTCTCAGGTCTGACCCACAGTTCATTATCATACATGAAATATAATCCTTTTCATATGATAGTCGTAAAAGTAAGCTAAACAGTACCTATCGTGAGAGTACATAGATAAATCATTTTTGTCGAAATCGTCAAACTCGAATCAATGCTTATGCGTATACAATTTTAAAATAGCATTAAACTGTAATTGTTTTCATTTTTAGTTTTTCACACATGTTACCCCCATGGCTTGATGTTATGTCAGGGCATGGAATTGCTAAATTTCCGTGTCCAAGTCATCTAAATAATGCGTGATTTCAAACTGATTACTATGTTCAAAGACAATGACAATACAATGTATTATTAAGTTATAAACTGCGTACAAGAACAAATAAAGCGTTCGCAATAAACACTCATCCCATGTTAATTCAAACTTAACAATGAGACTTTAACTCTTTCCATGTGATAAATCGTTTAAATTTCTTTAACATTTTACTGCGTGTTTTCATATAAATGTCACATACATTTCGCCTTGGTATAATTATAGTTAGGGCTCGTGTATATAAAAAGGTAAGATTGATTCGGCGAACGCCTTCGGTCTTTATCCTTACCATTGATCTCCGTTGTTGATGTGTATACCTTACACGCGATGTTTGTTTTCAGTTCACAGCACGATACAGGACAAGTAACCAACCATCTGTAACAAAATGTTTGCCAAGGCCTTTTTGACGATGCTGAAACAGCATCGTCTAAGGTATAATAACCATCAAAAAATTCTTCACACTGGCGACCTATGTAAATGACCGAGCCAGTGCGAGTGAGATAACTCGATTTTTCTAATCGAAATACCTCGACCTCGTTGATTTTCATTGATAACATTCTCCTAGCAGAGTTGTCGTTCGTGATTCAACATTCAAAAATGGCCGCCCCCATGAGAGTCTCAAGTCAAAACTTTCTTTCTGCATAAAATGGCTTGTTTCGCTATTTAGAAGCTGTCATTTATGATATATGAATTATTTATTTACCAAATCTCCGCTAATGACAACAATGGATGGAATTCGAAGGATATATTCGATGTGAATGGATCACTTTCTGCAACAATGGCTTCGCCCATGAGAGACTTATTAACACTCGTGTCAAAACTTTCTTACAGCTTTAATCGGCTTGTTTCGCTATTTACTAAATGAACAATAAATGGAATTCGAAGGATATATTCAATGTGAATGAATCACTTTCTGGATCTCGACCGCTTGACAAGGCAAAACTGGCATACTGATGATACTGGTATTTTAAGTTATCAATTTAAGTCACATTTTGCTTTATAAATTTTGTTCGAGCATTTTGCGACTTATTTAATGGCTATGATACCCGATATCAAATTGTCATATGGGATTTGCATATCACCAAGCTGTCCTGAAATACAACATTGATTAAAAACTCTTTACTCGAATTACTGGTTTGTATGAATTCTTTCGTCTTTCTATTTAAGTAGTTGATATCATTATAGTCCAAATAATTAGACGTAATTTACCGTTTAGTCCATGTATATCGACCTCATATTTATAGGAATAGATATTATGTTAAAGGGGCTTTTTCACAGATTTTGACATGTTTTGAAGTTAGTCATTAAATGCTTTATATTGATAAATGTAAACATTGGATCTTAAAAGCTCCAGTTAAAAATCCAGAATAAAATTCTTTTAAACAAAGTAGTCCGCAGCAGGGCTCGAACCAGTGGCCCCCTTAGTCCTGGAGTAAAAATGCATTATCTGCTCGACTATTCTGCCAAGTATAAATGGTTGACGTATTATATACCTAATATAAACAATCTTCGTAGTTTCACACAATTAAACAACAACAACATAACTCTCCAAATCATTCAATCGTTTCGCGTTGCAACGCTTTATAATATTAAAATCTTTAAAAGATGCATATAATGGCTATATTAGACCATGGTAAATGTTCAGTATTACTGTTTCCTAAAAGAACCATAACTAAAACGAAAATTTGCGAATCCGATACAACTTTTTTCATTTTTTGTCAATTCACCAAAACGTGAAAAGATCCCTTTTAAGTTAAATGAACTGTATCCCAGTAAAAGAGACATTAAGGCGATTGTGGCCAGTTTAGATCCAGTTCAGCCTGCAGTTGCTTGAAAGCTGTTTACTTAAGAGCGATTTTCTAACAATGACAAATAGTTTAATTGGATACTGATTAGACTGCCCTTTTCCTGTGACCTGGCTAATTAAATTAAGAAGCCTGGTAACAGTTTAACGTTAATGTTACCAATGTGTCAGACCAGGGCCTGGATTTTGAAATCTAGGACATGCATGGTCAGAAGATGTCATTTAAGATTAAACATTTATTCAAACACATACAAATGCATACAAATATAAATAGTAAAATGCACTAAGTCAGAAGGCATTTGACTTCGGCTGGTGCCTTGGCACACCAGGTGTTTCGGTTGCAATAGTTTGATGGACTCACTACTTGGATGTGTAGTTACATTATTAACAGTATATCAAACAGTATTTAGCATGAACCTATGATTTTTTTTCAAACATAAATAATTGATGTAAAATGCTTGAAGGAATAATATTTAAGGTTTAAGAAGGCATTTTCTTTTTGTTTTGAAGGATATCTTTGGAAATTATATTTTTTATGAATTTTTTGGCAACAATGGGTTACGCATTTTTAAAAAATGTTATTTATTTTCTGACAAAAAAACTGGTACCATGAGAAGCATGAAACAATTTTTTTTAAACATTTGCAATTGATGAAAAATGATTGCAAAAATAATATCTAGGGTCTAGTAAAGCATTTTTTTATTTCATGTTAAAGGGATCTTTTTACGCTTTGGTAAATTGACAAAATTGAAAAAAGTTGTTTCAGATTCGTAAGTTTTCGTTTTAGTTATGATATTTTTGAGGAAACAGTAATACTTAACATTAACCATGCTCTAATATAGACATTATATGCATCTTTTGACATTTTAAAACCTAAAAATTATAAAGCGTTGCAACGCGAAACGATTGAATAATTTGGAGAGTTCTGTTTTTGTCGTTAAATTTTGTGAAACTACGAAGATTGCTTATATAAGGTATAAAATACGTACAAATGTGTACTCGGCGGAATAGCTCAGTAGGCTAAAGCGTTTTTACTTCAGGACTCTGGCAGGACTCCAGGGGTCACTGGTTCGAAACCTGCTCCGAACAATGTTCTTTTCCTTTTTTAAATTTTTTTCTTGATTTTTTACTGGAGCTTTTATGATCCAATGTTTACATTTAACAATATAAAGCATTCAATGAATAAGTTAAAAAAATGCCAAAATCTGTGAAAAGGCCCCTTTAAAAGGTTACTCTGAAATTTCTATTTTTCATGAATTTTTTTTGCAACAAGGGGTTATGAAATGTAAAAAAATGTTACTGGATTTTTGGAACAGAACTGGTTCTATGATAATACTGTGATACACTTCGCCAAAATATTTATAATTATATTGTTTATTCTTGAAAATGTATTTCCCTATTCACTAAAAATAACACTTTTGATCAGAAAGTTCATATATAATGATGTTTACTTTTATTTTCAAGAAGCATAATGCCTCTTTTTAGCTGTACTCAGCCACAAGTTTTTGTCAGCCACTTAAGGGTTATATGTTGCCTTTCTTTTACTAAATGCAAAATAATTCTACACTTTGAGACATTCATAAAATATTTTATGTCTTTACAACACCAACAGGCTAATAAATTTATATATCAATCTGTTATATGTGTTATGAATCATTAGTTAAGAGAACATTTAATGTTTTGTTATAACTTTTAAATTATTCAATGTTCAAAGTGATATTGTTATTGACCGATAAACCAACATACTGATTAAAAGGGAACATTTTATTAATTATTTGCATTTTATCTTAGAGAAATATTTGCCTAAATGTTTTTCAAACTATAGAGAAATCTATATACAATTAATAATTGACGACGTTTATCATAAAAAAAAACATTTATGAAATGGAAGTTTAAAGATAAAAATAAAAATGCAAGTTTCATCAGATATTCGTAATAATTTCCAATATAATTGAGTGTCTGAGCAATGTGGATGAATGAATATATCGGATAAAACGAACATTTGTCTACATTTGAATTATGATTTATTTTTCAATATTTTATGCACTTAAGTTTAGCCTTAAAGCGTTTTTATAAGCATGTATAGACAGTTTCCCTCCCCAAAATCAAGGAATTATTACTTGTCATTCATTTGTGTAATGGTAAAAATAATTTTGTGGTAGAATATTTGAGAAAAACATTAGAAACGAAACTTGTCAGTGATGAAATTTTCCATATTGTAAAGGAAATTACCGATCGTCGGTTTCCGATAAACAATACGTCACGGTTTCCAAAAAATATGATGGTTGTGCCCAAAGATTTTGGTGTTAATGAACATTACTGGTTTATATTTTAATAATTTCGATTCTCATTTGATTAATAGGTAATTTCAAGGCTGATAAACTTGAAATATGCAAGCTATTCTTTCGTTTTGCATATGTCGGTCGATACATCTGTACAAGCGGTAATTTCCGTAACCACTCGTTAAATTGTAGCAGGCACAAGTTTAAATAAAAAAATTATGTTTTACACTAATATTCCACCTCTTTCTTGCTAAAAACTAATGCATGAATGATTTAAAAGTAATATTGCATCGTTTTCAGCCAGGAACACTGTCTATGACCGCGAAAAAAAACATAACAAACTTTTTGATTTACGATATTTACTTTATAAATAGCTTGCATGCGGCATAGCATTGCATGTTCCGCAAGATAAATATCTCTACTTTATTTATTGAATGATTTCGGACTGTCACAGCCAATCAAAAAATAGCTTTTAAACGTAATTTAGACCCATGTTTAGCGAGATAATTAAGTACCACTTTTAATGCAATGCCAAATTGTGACATAACAAGTTGCCTCCCTTGTTGATTCATGCTACTGTATTATTATGCCCCCCTTCGAAGAAGAGAGGGTATATTGTTTTGCACATGTCGGTCCGTATGTCCGTATGTCCGTCCACCAGATGGTTTCTGGATGATAACTCAAGAATGCTTATGCCTAGGATCATACAACTTCATAGGTATATTGATCATGACTCGCAGATGACCCATATTGATTTTGAGGTCACTAGGTCAAAGAGCAAGGTCACGGTGACCCGAAATAGTAAAATAGTTTCCTGATGATAACTCAAGAACGCTTATGCATAGGATCATGAAACTTCATGTGTACATTGATCATGACTCGAAGGTAACCACTATTGATTTTGAGGTCACTAGGTCAAAGGTCAAGGGTCACAGTGACCCGAAATAGTAAAACGGTTTCCGGATGATAACTCAAGAACGCTTATACCTAGGATCATGAAACTTCAAAAGTTCATTGATCATGACTCGCAGATGAACCTTATTGATTTTCAGGTCACTAGGTCAGAGGTCACTGTGAACCGAAATACTAAAATGGTTTCCGGATGATAACTCAAGAACGCTTATGCCTATGATCATGAAACTTCATAGATACATTGATAATGACTCGCAGATGACCCTTTTTGAGGTCACTAGGTCAAAGGTCAAGGTCACGGTGACCCGAAATAGTAAAATGCTTTCCGGATGATACTCAAGAACGCTTATGCCTAGGATCATGAAACTTCATAGATACATTGATCATGACTCGCAGATGATCTCTTTTGATTTTCAGGTCACTAGGTCAAAGGTCAAGGTCACGGTGACCCGAAATAGCAAAATGGTTTCCGGATGATAACTCAAGAATGCTTACGCCTATGATCATGAAACTTCATAGATACATTGATCATGACTCGCAGATGGCCCCTAATGATTTTCAGGTCTAAGATCAAGGTCACAGTGACTCAACTTTGAAAAATGGTTTCCGGATGATAACTCAAGAATGCTTACGCCTATGATCATGAAACTTCTTAAGTGCATTGATCATGACTCGCATATGACCCCTATTGACTTTCCGGTCACTAGGTCAAAGGTCAAGGTCACGGTGACTTTACACAGTAAAATGGCTTCCGGATGATAACACAAGAAATCTTACGCCTAGGATCATGAAACTTCATAGGTACATTGATCATGACTCGCAGATGACCCCTATTGATTTTCAGGTCACTAGGTCAAAGGTCAAGGTCTCAGTGCCAAAAAACGTATTCACACAATGGTTGTCACTACAACTGACAGCCCATATGGGGGACATGCATGTTTTACAAACAGCCCTTGTTTCAAAAATGTTTTCATGTAGTATACTTATATTGATATTTACACAATTGATGCATAAGAATGATAGACTTTACTGAAATCATTTTAATGATACTGAAATCATGACAGTGAATTAATACTGATAATTATTTAATATTTTGCTTGATACAATCATGTACATCTATATCAAATGAGATCATACTGTAACTTCAGTGATGAATTTCAGTGAATTAAATTAAATCCAAAATATAAGTAACTTCTATATCTTTCCCGCAGCGCGCACACCTAAACATCCAGATCCAGATAAAAAGATATGATACATAGTTATGTTTCATATTGTTCAGAGGGGATGATTTTACCTCTGTTGTATCAATGTATTGTTTTACTTCTTTAATCAGTGTGTTTAAAGATATATAAACATAGCTCCAGGGTCTTTGCTTCAGGCAATGAATATTTCATATCCTGATCTCTTTTTCTAATGGATAGTTTAACTAGTTCCTACATTCAATACAGTCAAATATATGTTTAGTAGTATCTGAACACATTGGTAGATTAAATTTGTACATCAAATATAATTATTGTTTAATTGTTTTAAAAAGATATAGTTCAAATGTTCATACTAGTTTAATTTAACACCTTAGTCATGTCACGGAGATCTAGAGTCCGTGGTCATGTGGTAATTAAACTTTTAAATATAACCACTTTTATATGGAGCCCTGACCAGATCTCAAATGCATATCCTTTTTCTCTGTCACCCTGGTCATTTCATATCAAAATGGCAAATTATATGCAGAACCGTTCTTTATATACAATGGTTGAATGAAAAAATTGACATCCATTTCACATGGAAATTTTACTTTGACAGTCAGGGAGAAAGAGCCTGCACATTACACAGATAAAAATACTTTTTAATTGTGGATAATCCCATATCTTGAAACTCTATGTGCATAAATATCTCAAGTCTTCATGGAATCAGGACAACAAAAATGTTTTTTAAGTCCTTAATTGACCTGGCTATAGTAATCAGATTATTTTAAGCTCAATTAGTCTATTTATGTCATATGCTTTGTGTATTGTTAACATACACACAATATTGCAGGTACATGATAGCAATAAAAAATAAGAAAGCCATCCATACTTTAAAGGTCAATGACAAAGCCTGTGAAAAAAAATGAACGCATTAAGAGTGTAATCACACAACGTGCTCATGGCTCTTTTGTGATCGCTTTATGGCCGTCGTGAACCGTCAATATTTGCCCTGTTAACTCTGTGGATGCCACGTTTATATTCCAATCTTCATAAAAATTTGACCAGAATATAAGTCTCAATGATATCTTGGATCAAAAAACGTATTCACACAATGGCTACCACTACAACTGACAGCCCATATGGGGACATGCATGTTTTACAAACAGCCCTTGTTTGTCTTATGTTGGTAAACGTTCATCTCGGTCAATTCTAGGTTTAGTTTGAAAGTAGGTCATATGTGGTCCAAACAAGGTCAAACAACCAAATCACAGAAAAGGTTAGTGAACACTCCAGAGGTCACATTTTTTTCCAGATCTTCATGAAAATTGGACAGAATGTTATCTCGTTGAAATAAAGTTTCAGTTTGAAAGTTGGTAGTTTGTAAAAAAAAACTAGGTCATTAGGTCAAAATATAGAAAACTTCATTTACTTTTCTACAGTTCACAATATCTTTCTGATTTTCATGAAAATTGCTTACGATGTCCATCTTAATCAAATCAAAAGCTGATTTGCAAGTTGGTCATGTGCAGGCTAAAGCTAGGTTACAACTTAGTCAAATCATACACAAGTTTTTGACACTATAGAAGGAGTTTTGGGTGAGCGATACAGGGCTATCTTGTTTTAGAACAGCCTGTAGTAAGAAAGGGAAGGTATTGTATTTGTTTCAAAAGTAACATTTTATTGTTAATGGAAGTAACTGAGCAATTATATGATGTCATAGTTTTGGTAATTTTTCTCACTTGTTATGATGTGACATGGTGAGCTTTTGTTATCACTCTTTGTCTGTTGTATTTTATCCAAAGTTTATTGTGAACAAATAAGATATCATTTAACAATGTTTGAATTTGGGTGTCACCTCTTTGCCAGATTCTTATGAAACTAGTCACCTCTATGTCATTTTGGGTTTCATATTCTATCAAAAATTAAGGCACTAGGTCAAATATAAGAAAAGGTCTGTTAATACTAAAGTGGTCACATTCTCTTTCTGATCCACTTGCAAATTGGTTAGAACATTATTTTAAATGATTTCAAGGTCAAGCTTGAAAGTAGCATATTCAACATTTAGGTCATAAGGTCTAGTCTCAGTGATTAACAGGTTACGTTCCAAAGTGGGTCATGTGCTTCCAAGAATTTGATTAATGACTAAAATCATTAAAATCTATGTTAACACTTACATTGTTTACCTGATCTTCATGGCAGTTGATCAGAATGTTCAAATAAATAAAAGTAGCAACTCGGTAACAAGGCTCAACTAGATCGGATAGACGCAAATAGTTGGTTAATACTCACAATGCCTTTTTTTCTAGATCTTCATGAAAAATTAGTTAACACCACTAGGAAACAATCAGTTTCAGGTGAGCTACATTGTGCTGTTAAAGCTATCTACGTATAGTATAGATTGTTACAAAACCTTGTTTATCCATAAAAATAAATGAAAAAATTGTCTTTCTAAAAGTTGTAGTCTTGGATGATATATTCCTCAACTTATAATCTACGACAATCTTTTGAGAAGAAAAACAAAATTTGACTGTTATTATACCCCAACATACTGTGATAGGGGGCTAGCACAGGAATTCTCTTATGTTCCTCGAAAAGTAATGGGTTAGCATATTGTTGCTGTTTTATCCAGTTGTCTGGACCATTACTCCCAAAAGAATTGTAAATTCAAATATGAGATATTTAGGTAAATAAATCTCATTGAAGGGAGTGCAGTGTCCAAGAACGAAAACGATTGCACCACAACCATTTACTATTGACCTGCGGATAAATGACAAGCAATAAAAACAATTACATAATTGCGGTGATGTAGATTAACTTAAATGGATGCTTATTTATTTTATGCTTTCCGGTGATTTATACAGAAATATCAGTGAAATAAACTGGTATTTCACTGTTTTAAACAGTGATAAAAAACAGTGAAAATATCGATATTTTTCGCTGTTTTTCTGGGAAAATCGATATTCCACCGAATCCAACAAATATCCTCTATATATCCATCCTCTTCAAAAGCATCGTCAAACCAGTACTTTCAGTACTTTGATTTCTAGACGCTAGGCATAAATGGGTTAAGTGTATGAAAATAATAAGCAAATGATCGCATGTATGTAGGCCGTACGTTTGAACGCCTGTAAATATGTTATCCATATATTTACATTGTCTTTATAATAAATACAAACACGTTATACTTGTATATCGTAAACATCGAGTTACCAAAACTTATAATTGCATTATTTCTTCGTATTTGTTTCAACAAATATAACGATAACACCATAACTCTCCAAAATATTCAATCGTTTCGTGCTTGTAACTTTTTATAATTGTCAGGCTTTTAAATCGCTGAACAATGCAGTTTATAGCATGAAATGTTTAGTATTTCTATTTCCTCTCAAGTATCATAACTACAACCAGCAGACAGACAGACAGATGGTTTATTTACGTCTCATTTTCGTACATGTTATTATAGATACACATATAACATATGGTAAAAATAAAAGACATGTATAAAACCACTCAGTATGAGTTATGAGAAACACACCTATAAATATACATATATATACAACTGTTATGACATAAATGATGATAAAAACACTGAAGAACATGATATGATAAAAATCATTTGTTTAAAATGTGACATAAAACAAAAACACACTAGTACAACAAGCATCACATATCTACAAAATATTATCTATCTATACAAGGTATTTTGTCTGGTGACTAGTATATCATGACAAGCTTTGGCACTGTATTTAACGATTTCGTCATTAGATAATATGTATCAGAATTTGTTATCATCACTATACTCAGAGAAATCCGGATTTATTTCAAATATCTTTGTGAACAACTTTTCTCTAATATCTTCATAGAGATTACATGACATAAGAACATGATATTCGTCTTCCACTTGGTCAATACAGTTAAAACAAAAACGTTCATTTGGTACAATTCCGTGATATCGTCCAGTTTCTATTTTAAGTGGTGCTACACCACAGCGGAATTTAGCAAATGCACTTCTATGGGACCTAGGTATAATATTATTATTTACATAAGACTCAGTGTTATATGTTTGTTTAAAAAGCTTGTATGTTCTTAGTTTATTTCCTCCTCTGCCATGGGTAGCTTGTTCTCTGTTTATATTATTTAACCAAACAGCCTTATAATCATTAAATAGATCATCAATACAGTTATTGGTTATATATATGCGTTCAGACGTCGAATAGCTATAACTGATGTCCAGCGGTACTTTCATACAAATCTTGTGGTGCCAGTTCTTTGTGTGGTGTCTTTTAATGTAAGACCATTTAAACACTTTGTAGTTGATACGGTTATTGTCCATACTATTAAACCGGAACCAGTTAGTGAGAATCGACTTCCACTGCCGTGCATATGGGGGAAGCCAACCCATATCTCCAGTTATTCCCGCGTTAGGTGTATATTTTCCCACTCCGAGGTAGAAACGACACGCTCTATGATGTACGGCATTGATAGAGGCATAGTCCTGGGTTCCCCATATAGCTGCCCCATAACTTATAGTTGGCCACACCATACTGTCGTACAGTTTGGTATAGATATTATATGGCATTCCACCAAGTGATTTGAACTTTGATATAAGCAGTCCTAAGGCTCGAGTTGCCGACTTAGCGACATACTTGGCCGTTACACTATAGTTTAAAAATTCTGACAAAACAAATCCGAGATATCGGTATTCAGTAACACATTCAAGTTCGTTGTTATTACATGTGAATCTATAATTTGTTTTCACAACATTTTTATTCCGGAAATGCATTATTTTACTTTTGTTTGTATTGATAGTCATTTTATTGGAGGTACACCACGATCCTAAAATATCAAGGAGAATCTGTAGGTCACTTTCAGTCTCAGCAATGAGTAAGAGGTCGTCAGCGTAAAGTAAGTGATTAATAATCCTTTCTTCTATATGAACGCCTATTCCTGACTGGTTAAAGCGCAGGCTAAGGTCATTGAGAAAGAGATTAAACAATGTAGTTGACAATAAACATCCTTGTTTTAAACCGATATTTTGGCCAAACCAGTCGGTTCTATACGAGTTGACATTTACAGCACATTTCACATTTGCGTACAAAGATTGAATAGCACTGAGTAGTTTCCCTTGAATCCCGTGTTTTTCTAGTTTTGACCACAGAATGCGCCTCGGGATCCGGTCATACGCCTTAGAACAGTCCACGCAGGTTGTGAAGGTTGATTGCTTATTCTTTTTACGACATTCAATACTATCAGTCAATGTTGATAACTGGTCTATTGTGCTTCGTTTACGCCGAAAACCATTTTGTTCGTCGGTGAAAACGTTATAATCTTCGGCCCACTTCGTAAGTCTATTATTTATCACCGCACAGTATGCTTTGTAAATCGATCCCGTTACTGCAATACCCCGGTAATTGGTTGGGTCTCTTTTGTCAGACATAGTTTTTTTTTAACCGGTGTAATTAAGCCCAAATTCCAAGAGTTTGGGATCTTTCCCGTCTCAAAGCAGACACAGAAGAGTCTATGCAGGAAATGTATACAGGGTTCCGACTGAATAACTTCAACTGGTATTTCATCATGCCCCGGGGCCTTGTTTTTTATTAAGGGATCTCACAGCTATGTGAACATCATGCAAGCTAATGCCTTGATTCAGCTGTTCTGTATTATGGTGCTCCAAAATTGTTAACTGTGTCATTATTCTCATCAAAATGAGTGTCCGTTTCACAATTTAGTAAGGTTTGGAAAGCATGTTTCCATTTAACTAATACTTTACCAATGTCATTTGTTAAGGAACCATCTTCTTGTACTGTTTCCATTGGAATGTGTTAGGTACGTTCCGAGCCTAAGCCTATTTTCCCAATCGATTTCCAAATCTCGCCAGATTTATTGTCCTCGCACGCTTTTAATAAGCTTTCTCGTGATTCAAACAAATATTGGCGTTTGCGTCGTTGTACACTTTTGTCAAAAAGTTTACGTTTTTCAACGTTTTGTGACTTAAGCGTTCTCTTAGCATTTATATCCTTACATTTCAGCCATGCGCTTTCCCTTTGGCACATATCTTTCCATAAAACTGACAAATTTTCGTTCCACCATTGCTTGCGGTTACGTCTCTTTTTGTTACTATGACCATCAGGAAGAGTTATAACCTTTGGTTTCAGATATTTATTGATTTCACTTTTTATAATACCTGAAAAATCGCTGTATGCATAGTCTATACATGTTTGTGTATGTTGATTTGATTCAAGCACATTTATTTTATCATCCAGCATAGCAATAATGTCTGGCGTATTCATAAAAATGTTTGGTATATTTGTTTTTTCATACCTTGTTCTTTTGGTCTGTGGGTACATATCATTATAGGGGTGTTTTACTGTCTCTAAGCAACATGCACATTTCAATTCTATATTCCACGATATTACAGAATGGTCTGAAATTGAGGTACTGTCCCTGCCTTCAATATCAATGGCTTCCGTCACTTATTTAGAAGCTCTGATTACGTTAAAAGCGCTATATCTGTTTAGTTGCTCGTACGGTACAAGGCAGTAGTCGATAACGGAGCAACCCCGTACAGATATACTGGTATAGTCATTTCCGGTAAAATTGCGTCCATTCAATATACACATATTCGTACTTAGTAAGAAGTCAATAAACGTATCACAATGCTGGCATGTCTTGTAGTCGATTACTTCTCGTGTTATCAGATCGTCCACACCTCTTATAAAATCGTCATTGTCTCCAGCTCGGATATTGAAATCTCCGACTATTGTGACAATGCCTTCTGATTGATACTGGTATAACTGTGACATTAGTGTATCTAAATATTCATTCACATTTATATGCCTAGATGAGTTTGCTGGTGGTAAGTAACATATGCATTTCACAAGGATTTCTGCTGTGTTCTTTTCGGTCAATTTGATCCACACAATTCCTTCTGTTTCGTAGTTAAGCTTTTCAATTAAGAATTGATCATACAAAGCATTTCGTATTAAAACACCTACACCACCACTACCCTTCGGGGCGTTTACATGAATATTTTGTCTATTACTAGTATTTCCAATCCACGTATATCCGGTTATATTTAATACGTCATGTTGCCGTAAATGAGTTTCCGCTAATCCGATTCTATCCAAGTTTAAATGCTTTAAGATATTTGATCTCACTTGATAACTATCTGATTCTTCATCTTTGTTAAAACCGTTACAATTCCAAAACCCGCATGAAACCTAGTTCCGGTAGCGGTTGTATTTTGAAAAGTGCGGACTGCGGTAGTCACGTGATTCATTGTAGTCATAACCGCGAGAACTGTTTTCAAAGTCAATGTCACGTGAGTTGTAGAAGCTATGACGGTGGTTTCGGTCGCCGCCGCTCTGTTCACGTCCGTGGTTGCGGTATCCGTTTTCCGATGTTTGGGCCGCATACGTGTCGCGATGTCCACCGTTACGGTACTGTGACGTAGCCGGTGTTATGCCGTTTTCCGATGTTCGGGCCTCATACGTGTCGCGATGTCCACCGTTACGGTATTGTGACGTAGCTGGTGTGTTGCCGCGTCGATTATCCGTGGGTTGCCTGTCCCTGCGATACGTAACGCGCTGCCAGTCACCACCTGTGTTTGTTCGCTGGTCTGTCTGGTCACGTACAAGCAGCTAATTTCCTCGCGCATAGCCTTTGTCTTTTCCTATCACGTGTGCCAGAGTGCGAAGGTTGGAAATAGAATTTCTCTCTTTTCGGGTCATGTCATTTTCAATGTATACACTACTATGCGCTCTACTTCGACTTCGATTTCATAATTGAATCTTTATCGTCTCTGCTTTTGCATACGGCTATTATCACGCCGTTTTCCGTGCCGGACTTGTTTCCTTTCGCTCAGCGCTTTCAATGCTAATATTTACTTTCAGCACATCATTGAGTAGGGAGTTTACTCTATCTTAAACGTTTTCGTTGGCACTTTCGGGGAGATTTCTAATAACAATGTTATTCACTCCGCTATTTATCTGTGACGTATTCATTGCTTCGGTTAAATTCGGATAGTCTGGTTTATGTTATGCCGTATCTTTCATATTTTGCATTTCGTTACGGACTTTTTGCATTTCGTCATTAAAATCCTTCTTTATTTTCTCTGTTGCGGGGTTCATTGCACGTTCAACTCGCTTTTTGATTTTCGAATCAATGCTAGATTCGAGCCTTTCAATGCGTTTTGATAGGTCGCCTATTTGGTCAGATAGACGATTAATAGCTGTAACCATACAACTGTTCGTATCTTGGGGCTCTGGTATACTCTGTGTTGTAGACGTGTCACCCTCCTCCGATAGTGGGCGTTTACGTCCCTTGCCTCTCCCTTTACCTGACGTCCCTGGTTTCCAGCATTAAAATGTCACAGATAAGCATATGTGGTACGCACAGGCCAAACAGGGACGACACATTACGCTTTCATTGATTTTTGTGATTAAAGGAAGTCGCTTCTTAAGGAAAATCCAGTTTAGACGGAGAGCGTTGCCCCGTGCGGAAAGAACAGACTTATCGGGGGCAACAATTTACGCACTTACATTAAGCATTGTTTTCACAGACCAGGACGAACATGTAGAATTAAACAAGAATGAAATTAAGTTTAATTTCTCATTCCATCTATAAGTATGCGTACATGAATTAGCAATCGGCCAGTTAAAGTAAAGCTTTGCAAAAAACAATAGTCGGCATATGCCAAACTTATTTAAGTTTTCAAAACCTTTTGAACCCTTGGCACATTCTTATATTTAGAAATAAATTCCCTTCTTTTACGACAAAATGAAACGCTTCACTCAATTCCCACATACATGTATTTTAAAAGTTCAACGACCTCGTAATCTTGAATGTGGGTCATCCGCTATTTTCGTCTGTAAGCTTTTTTGAATTGATGTTACATAATAACGTCAAATAGTAACCTTTATGCGCTTAGTTTCGCTCATTGTCAATGGATTGTACACTTAACAAATTTGGTAAGCTCTGGTTAACAATGACTCCGCGAAAAAATCTGATATTGCGATCGCGAACAGATAAGAAGTGTGACGTATTACCATAATTGTTGGATTTGAAAAAATCTGTATATTTTTTTAAAAAGCACGGAAAGATTAGCTAAACATGTGCATGTAGTTCAGTGAAATGATGCTGATTAAGAAAATAAAACATTAGATTATCTTTGGAAAGGTATTCATTACAGTGGCTCTACCTCAAGGCTAACCACACATGGTGCTGATATTTCTGCAATTATTAGCCAAGGACAGGAAACTAACAACAGCCGAAATAAATTAACAAAACACAAATTTCAGTACTTATCTTCATAATGTAGCCTGTTGTTATTGTATTTAAGCCATTTGACCAAGATATTCTTTACTTCAATCGTGTGGTGGCAAGCAATCATAAGGTGATGACCCAGTGATCATGTGTTGACGAGTCATCGGACGACAATAAATCTCGTGACGACAATCAATCACGTCATGACAATCAATCACTTGATGAAAATCAATCACGCGATGACAATCAGTCATGAGATAGCAATCAATCACTTGATGAAAATCAATCACGTAATGAAAATCAAAGTCTACATGTTTGCATTATAATGTAGAAATGCATTATACATACCATAGTTGTTTGAAGGCCTCATTGAAAATAAGATTGCCATTGTTAAACTGTTTGCATGACTTTGTATCAATGTGTTGTCTTAATGAGTTACCTTCGGAAAATAAAGAGATTATTATTATATTATTATTATTATAATCATATGATGACAATCAAGCATGTGATGACAATTAATCACTTGCTGGGAATCAAACATGTACTTACAATCAAATTCGTGATGACAAAAAATCAAGCATGTGATGAAAATCAATTACGTTATGACAATCAACTCACGTTATGACAATCAATCACGTAATGACAATCCAAGATGCGATACAAATCAATCATGTGGACAACAAACAATCACGTTGTGACCAAGCAATGTGGCAAATCCGGCGTTTAAACATATTTTTAAAATGTGTAAGGCATTGAACTTTAGTATACCTTGGGTTTAATACTGTATATATGAAGATTATAGAGCTCAAAGTTAATTTCATGTTTGAAATCCTGGAAGCCTCATCAGATGTCATAAGGCTAGGATTGTCATTTTTAGTGAACTCAACGTACCAGATGCGTCGTAATAGCGCATTCGATATTATGCAAGAAAGATGTCACGTTCTGGTACCAATATTGAGACACATACTGTGAAAATTGCTAGCAAACAACGTAAACGAGAGTGCCGACGGCGTTGAAAGTCTATCAGCAAGATACAATGAAGTTTCTGCTGAAGTAAATTTTTAAGCAATAGTTGACTGAATGGAAATCTAAAAGGCTATTAAAAAAGAAAAGTACAAATAAATGAAAAAAGAAGTGGTCAAATATTGCAAACCATCCTATATCAATCGGAAAATCATAAATATGTATCAAGAGCGCTTGGTATTTTGCGACCAGGTCAATGCCCGGATGTAAATATTATTTCTGGTTGGCTGTACGTTTATTTTTGCTATTGTTTTAATTAACGTTATACATCATTTCTATTTACGAGACTAAACGACTTTACACTCGGAAGCTGTATTTTGGAGCACACGTTCTGAAGTTTTTAATATTTATTCAAATTATTCAAATACTTTCCATTAATATGCAACATTACTTGCAGATTAATATCAAAATACTGTAGTTTAAACCCCATCTCTTGCATCCCAAAATCGCAAGGAAATTGTTTGCCGTCACAAAGTTTAACGATATAACAGCCCTCAAAAACTCGACAGTCTTCTGCAAGAAACAAGAACATTATTTATCCGTTTAACTATTTAAATTAACGTTAATAAATACATTGAAAAGGTATCTCAAAATCAGATTCGACGAAATTCACTTTTTAAACACATACCCGAGTATGCACAAAGTTAGCAAAAGTGTTAGGAACATATATATTGTTTTTTTTAATAATGGCATATATGAAACAAATTATGAACTACGATAATTTGTTCCAAATCTCGTTCCCATTGACGTTCTTAATGGAACAGATCTTGGCATTTTTTGAAAATGTCATTATATATGATTGCTTACAAATCTTAAATGTTCTTTAATAGACTTGCCGTATGTTGATAGTAAGAAAAAAAATTGACGTCGACAGAATACGAACCCGTGTCGGATTGATTTACAAGCGAATGCGCCACCACTGCGCCACGCAAACTTTTATCGTCAGAAGCGAAACATAGTATGTATAGCAGAGGGGGTAATCACGTGATATTCAAGATGTCGACGTCCATGCCGAGGCATATATTTTTTCGCCGTTGTATACCCTTTATAACTTTTGTTTAATTTTAAAATGACGCTGTTCCAGCCATACCAGTAAAAAGGTGATACGCGTTTATTTCGTATTAAAATACGCTTCATATGTCGACTTTACTCCACGAAATTTTCTGTAATAAGTTCATCCCACTAAGAAATTTCGCATCGAGTGAAGTCGATATATAGAGCGCAATTATTGCGAAATAGACGCTAGTAACATTCTTACTGATATTGCTTTAAAGTGAGCGACATTAAAAAAATAATACATGTAATAAAGGGTTTAAAAGGCGAAAAATACCTGCCTCGGCACTTAATTCGCCATCTTGACTATCATGTGATTACCCATTCTGTATAGTAAACGTTATCAAGCTTTTTTTTTAAATAATAGAATTGTTTTGCGAACGATTTTTTTTATTTGAAGAACGTTTTTTCACTTAAATGGTCTTAGAAAAAGTCACTAAAAATGGTGTTTAAAAAATTATCAGAAGAAAATCTTCGAAAAAATAGTTTCGTAGTGAAAAATTTAAAAATTAGAAAATTCTATGTTAATTATCTTACCTATTTCGTCTTCCAACATCCTACTGGAACCGGGCATTATTGCCACATTTTTACACTCAACCGACGAGACGTCTTTTTGACTGTCGATTATTAAGTCCATTTGTAAAAGCCAAAAGACAGAATGTTGAAGGGTCGTTATATGCTTTCCCATTACTTATGTTACATTTCGTACAAAATTACTTGGGACTTGGGTGTCTCTGTCGTGTCCGTGTCGAAATTTTGTAAGAGAACTGGGTCAAAACTGTCATGAGCCCACATAACTCGTTTCGATATCATTTAACATGATCTAGTAGGCATAAACGACAATCTAAGATGAGCATATTTTTCAATTACGTAGACTTCCAATTAAAAAAATCAAGGGTGTGCATTGAGAAATGAAGACGCGATAGACCATTTGCATTATCTTACAAATGCCTTGCGAGCTGAGTGTTCATCAAGTTAATACACATGTCACCACAAACAACAACACAAGTACACTTTGAAATTTAAATTAATATGAGTTGCGTTCTGAGAAAACTGGGCATAATTCATGTGCGGAAAGTGTCGTCCCAGATAAGCCTGTGCAGTCCGAACAGGCTAATCAGGGACGACATTGTCCGCCTAAACTTGATTTTCGGTAAGGAGGGACTTCCTTGAAACTTAAAATACCATAAAAGCGGAAAGTGTCGTCCCTGATTAGCCTGTGCGGACAGCACACGCTAATCTGGGACGACACTTTACACACATGCATTAAACCCAGTTATCTCAGAACGCGACTTATATGTATGTATGTCAGCGCCTCGCAACGCAATACATGGACACATTCAAGCGATTTGGAGAAAGAAACGATAATAAAATAGCTAGAAATATTCTTAACTGATATTTGATGCGTTTAGTACGATGAATGGTATCTGTTGAATTTTATATACGTGAAATGTCATATATTTGACACTCATCGTTTGATTGTAATTGTTTTAAGAAATTACCAAATTCATCTGCAATAAGTTTTGTTCACTTAAGAACTTTCTTGAAACAATTTTATTGACAAAATGTATAAAGTATGTTACACAAGTAAAGTACAATGTACATAAAACATGTATTACATAAATACACAACACATAGATATATAATTTATTTTCAAATGTCGTTTTCGGTAAAAAAAAGCATGTTATGACAAAAATATAAGAAACACTTGTATAATAATCCATGTGTGTATTTAAATCGGTATTGCAAGTTTTCAATTTAATTACATTAAAGCATTAAAATGTGTACATAATGAAACAAGAAATCTTTAAGCGACCGACCATGTTTTCTGATTGAACATAATGATGTCGTTAGTATAAATGCCGGACATTGTAATGAAGCATAAACTTTCAATATCCAAAACAGGAAGTTCTGTATTGCTCCTAAATTAGTAATAACAACAACAAATACACTATCTATCCCTAAACATAAACGCAGTTATATATAGCCGGCTTAAAACAACAGTTGAAATCATCAGAAAAAACAAGTTAAACATCAACAATATATTGTTGTCTATGAATTAATCAAACAAAGAAGCCCGTCAAAGAAAACTATTATACCACTTTATGGTCAATTGTTTATTACATCGCAGAAGAAATGCCCATGAGTTCACATACAAGAAAACATATCCTATATATGTTAATATAATATCATATAATATCACTGTAGTTCAAAGTGAAATTCAGAATATTAAATCATAAAAGAATGCATGTCCTAATAAAGACATCAGTGCAAATTTTCTACAAAACAAGTTTAAACACAATTCATTTTGGGCAAAGATGACATTCTTAGATAAGGCGATTCTGCAACTGTCAATGTTAACTTGGTAAAGATGTGGTTGCCATTTAAATCGGCATACTTGTGTGTAATATACGACAAAGATCTGTATTATTACTTGAACCGATGTGCCCAATGTTGTATGACACATTCTTTCTTTAATTCACCCATTTATGATAGAGTCTAGAAAAAAGGCATTGGCAAGCAGCGTAGACCCAGATGAGACACCACATGATGCGGCGTCTCATCAGGGTCTGCGCTGTTTGCTTAAAGGTATTTCTGTAAGAAATATTCTAAATATAGAAATAAATATAATACACATCCCTAATTTTGGAAATAAATTGATACTTTTTAGAAGGATGGGAGAGTCTACTAGGCATAAATAGGTTAAACATTATGTGAACTTCAATGTCAGCCGACTCCGGATACAGCCACACAGGTAATATCCACGATATTGTATAATACATTTGATCCCCATTAATGTTTCATTTTTATATTCTACCTTTTCAAATGTTTATAGACATGTCTTGCATATATCACCGGTTCCTTACATAGTCTTACACAATGCTATCTTAAAACATCAACATTACGCTTAAGTTTAATTAAGTGGGGCCCTTAGTTGCAAGAAAGAAGTACATCACAGCATTCTGTATTTGGTATAGCTGTAACTATTGAGGTAGCACCAGTTCTGTCTATGGTGGACTCAGCGTTTGTTAGCGGACCACGTGCATTCTGTAAAATAGTATGTAAAATTAGAGCTGCTTATTAGAATAAACAAAATAATTATTTTTAATAGTAATTTTTACGCAATTGTTTAAACTGGTACCGGGTAGTTGTTTTACTTTGAAACTGTTATGCATATCTTAATTGTGTTTTGACTAAGGAGTAATACAACTTTCAGTCATTTGAATATATTAATTTATTGATATATGCAAGGGATATTAAGCAAGGATTAACACATATCTCGCGTATAGGCATATTTTAACATTTTTACATTTGCCCCAGCCCCACCGAAAAAAACCATCTTGAGTATAACAGCACACAGCTGCTGCAGAAACATAGAGGCTCAACAAAAATCGAGTTTTTGCTGAGAAAAATAAATAACAAATACAGTTTTATGGTTGACCATTATACAATGTAGGCTTTACACTACTTAACATAGGCTAATACACGTCCACTTACGTTGTGGGGCGTCTTGGGTGAACACCCATCGCGGGTCATCAATCCTTGGCATCTTGTTCTTGCAGAGGTCAGCCACAACCAGGTCCCATGGCAACCTATTCATACCATAGGCGCTGTAAATGTTTATGCGAATGTCCGCTCTGAAATGATAAGAGTGCGATATAGTATTGTAAAATAACAAATCTAGCATGATATTCGCTCATCAGAACATAGCTGAGGCATATTATGCATAAAAGAAGGCCCGATCCTAATCATATCGTAGAAAAACATATTGCCCAGTATAAAAGGCCGTATTTGGAACTCTACTAATCCGTAGGTTGAAATAACTTCTTCATGTTGTACGCTCTTGTGTCACATGCATACTCGCATTTTGACGCAGAGTTAACTGCAGTACTATTCATGTGAATGATTATAGATGATCCCATGGACTTTGTAATTGTTTTGGACCTCGTGTAAATTGGCGGAAAACCCCACTTTACAAGGAGCTCTGAATTACAACTTGTGCAAAGATATTTCTTAGATAGTTTTGGATCGTGATATTTGTTTCGCATTTTGTTGCGTTTTGATAATGAGCATTTTTGCGTTCGGATGCGTTGCTTTAAACTTCGACAAGACGCCTTCGTGGTTTAATCTTACGCATTAAAACTATAGATCGTTCGTTATTTCCCGATAATCAACGACTCGTATCTAAATAATAATTTAAAACCTAAATGTGGTTTACAAAATACACCAATACCTTTCCGATGATTTGCTTTTATTTAAATGCGTGAAACACCATTATTATATTTATATATTATTGCTACTAGATAAAATACTCACACATGGGACTATGCAATGTCTTAATACGTGTGTACATTAAAGGGAAAGAGCCTCTTTCAATTATTGTTGATTTTAAATCGAAAAAAAACATTGAGGAACAAAATATATTTTGCCTGGAACTTTTTTTAAACGAATATTTGATTATTTCAATGACCTGGCTCGCCATGTTGAAATACGCGTACTTACAGACAGACCAAATGCGATCCCACTTCAACCAACTTTATTCGTGGACAATACCAGTTTATATGGTAACGTTTTGGACATGAAGAAAATATGGTGCCAATATAGCGCTCTGAAAACAGAAGAACATATTAATTTTAATGACTTCACTTACAAAAAGATTGGACGCACATCTGTGTCGGTCGTTATTATCACAAAACTTCCTTTTATTTACAGCCGAACACAGATACCCAAAGCACGAATGGTTACCATGAGAGCTGCGCTCTGGGAAAACCGGGCTTAATGCATGTGCGTTAAAGTGTCGTTTCAAAGTACCCTATACCGTGACGACGCACGTTGTGGGTTAAGAAACGTGTACACAACGCCGAAAACGAATGTTGGATGGTATTCGAACTCAGGCCAACAAAATATTGATAATTTCAAGTCGAAATTACCCCATTTATTCCTATAGGACTCTCCTATCCTTCTTAATTTGATCAATTGATTTCCATAATTAGGGATGTCGAGTACATTTATATTTGTATATTTAGAGTATTTCTTACAGAAATTTCTTTAAGCAAACAGCGCAGACCCTGATGAGACGCCGCATCATGCATCTGGGTCTACGCTGTTTGCCAAGGCCTTTTTTCTAGACGCTAGGCATAAATGGGTTAACAACACTACGATACAGTTAGCAATAGAAAGACTGATATATTGCGGTGTTAACGCATTAGAACGACAAATTGAACACATTTGGTGATTCAAACCGCATACAAATATTGCGGAACGATCTTTAACATGTAAGTTGTTAGAAGTGCGTTGATAAAACCTGGATTTTAAACAGATATTTCATTTTTGCATGGTATTAAATCAATTTAATGTTCAGTTATAACTGTTTAAATATATTTATAATGTCTTTATGATAGTGGATTCGGTCGTGCGAGAATAATAATCGAATCGTTGAATTGATAATTGAAGTCTGTATTCACGAGGCTAATTAATAACATAGTAGCGTAACTAGCTATATTTCTTTTTACAAAGTGCACATTATTCTTGTTTTATCAACATCTTTGATGCTCGGGTAAAAAGTAAAGTTTATCATCAGGGCTTAACGATCGGTGCGTTTTACTTCTGCAAATAATATCAATACCCACTTGCCAGCTGCACTCCGTTGCCACCACAATATACAATTATTTTGTGGAAAACAATAACTGGCCCGCTTAATAACTCAGTGCTAAGTTCGTTCAACCCATCCGATAAAATGTTACCATAACAATCTCAATACAACATCTGTCAGACATAACGTGCTGGGTGTCTATTTTCAATGTATTTATGAATGCATGATTAGCAAAGAAAAATAAGTTTATATATCCCTAGAGTATACCTGGTGTCGGAAAATGAGTCTCGAACTCGAACTGCACTTGTTTGGATTCGAGCGCCGGAAACAGTTGAAGATCACCGGGTACACAGAAACCTGACGTTGCATATTGAAGCCTGTAAACAAATATTTAACGAACAGGTTACATAACTTTCATCTACATATGGCATACGTCATGCAAACATAGGTCTTATACAATATGCGGCATGGGTAGCTCCAAACCAGCCATTGCATCCTCGCAGTCTGATAAGTAGCTATAATGTCCGCTATAAAGTTACGCAAGGTTTCGTGGTCTCATAAGCAGACATGGTAGCTCCGAACAAGAATGCATGGATGCGCTGAAAGGGTTTGAGCTATCTGTGCCGCACATGACATTAAAACGATTCTGGTATACAGCGGGGCATATACGGCGGATATTAACATATTTCTCTTTGTTACATTGAACGGCAACAAGATTGTACCTGAACGGAACCAGAAACTGACCATAGAGAACGAGATATAGACTCAATGGAACTATGTAATGGGATCATCAAAGGAACGAGATATAGACTCAATGGAACTATGTACTGGGATCATCAAAGAAACGAGATATACACTCAATGAAACTATGTACTGGGATCATCAAAGGAACGAGATATACTCTCAATGAAACTTTGTACTGGGATCATCAAAGGAACGAGATATAGACTCGATAGAACTATATGCTGGGATCATCAAGGGAACGAGATATATACTCGAGACAACGAGATATTTACTTGGAAGTACAATATATTAATTTTATGAAATAAGAAACAACGTAGACGAAACAAGTTTAACCTGCATATCTCGTTCGCGCTAGTCAGTAGCTTGTTTATGGAAATTCAAGATAGTTCCGAGCTTTAAATATAGTTCCGACTTTATTGAAAAAAAATCAAATAACATAAAGCCATATTAGGTGGGTTTTTTCTGGAAAATAAAGCTGCATTCTTACCACCCAGCGTAGTTATTGAAATATCCGGTACTATTTGCGAACCACTGTATCGCCACTTTGTTTAGTACTATTCTAGGTGGTCCCGTGACGAAGGCATACAGTTCGTAGTATTTTCTTGAAGTGTTCGAGCCCCCAATTATCTGAAAGGGAACGAATATGTATTACATTTTGTATAGTCTGGTATCTACGGTTTCTTCGCTATAAAGTGTACATAACACATTAACAAATTGTTAATAATTGATTAAAATGTAAAAATGGTTGTTGCCCTACATCATTTATATCATCTTATTTAAAGTTTGTATTATACAAATGTATAATGACATAGTGTTTTCTTTAACAAATGTAACGTGTATGCAATTAACAGAGTATATTTGACCATTCATTTCCCGTTATTATTTTAGATTAACTGTCAGTGTTTTTTTTCTAAATAGGTATACATGAAACAATCCACTGTCGTACTTTCAACGTCAGTGTACCTAGTACTACATACCGTGTCAGTAAGATCTGTGAAAGCCATAATGTACTACATACCGTGTCAGTAAGATCTGTGAGAGTCAGAGGATATTTCGGGTAAGGAATCGGATCATATGTACTGACAGTCGATGCACATCTGTTCTCCGATTCCACATGAGTAGCGCATGCGCATAGAACAGAAAGCGGAAACGCACATAAATATTCGTAAGGAATTTTAAAAAATGTAACCAATTTGGTCTGTTTACAAGGGAAATGAATACACTGTCCATCTGGTCGATTGAGTTGGGTCATATAAATTTTGGAAACGAACATTAAATTTATCTATTTTCTTGAACACAAATTATATATTTTAGTTTTCATGTCTTAGTATAAATTAAGGTTCATGTAGAGGCTTCATTTTGGAAAATGTGGGACCCCTAGCATTGAACTCAAATTTGACTAAAGGAAGAGTGCCACATTGAAAATGTATACATATATGCTTTAAAGGATGCTTTTCCTTCAAACTGCTACCGATTTTGTACATCAACGTATCATAACATCCACAGAATCAATCAAAATACAAAGCGATTTTAACACTAAAATATACATTATTTTCAATAATCTGAATCATGTTTATTCCACGTATTTCGGCGGAAAATTATATAAAAATAATATCGACTTTTACGAGGGCAAGTTACGCTTAAATAGTAAAAAAAGTTTATATATCTAGAAATATCAAAACTCGAACGCATGTCATTTCATCACCATGGGGGCAGCCATTTTAAAATTAATAAAATAGAAAGAAACATGCTAAAAACTCACTCATCGCCTAATTGACATTCGAAACGGTTGACGATGACAAATGCATTGGATTGTAATCTTTCCGTTGATGTTTGCAAACTGCACGATCAGACCTCATAAACACTCAAAAGAATAACTATGTAAGAAGCATTTCACCAATGTTTACAATCGTTGTCGAATCACATGTACTATATTATTGCGCATAAAATAGTACGCTTACAGACTGACAGAAAGATCGATACGTAACTCATTTCAATTCATCACGGTATACTATTCTATTGATAATATATAATAATACATCGCTTTAACAATCTAAAAGTATAAATAATTCTTTTAAACGGAGTTGTTAATAACGAAAGTGAAAACAACGGATTTGGATGGATATTCTGTGAGATGCACTTCGGCTCCAGAAAAACAATACAAATAAACTAAAAAAGACGTGTGGGGGACAATTTTCAGCTGGAAAATATTTGAAATAGGGTAAGTGATGATATCTCTACGTGGTCATTTCTGTTATTTAGTGCGATCTCTTGCTGATTAATGTTAATAGTTGTTTTACTAGTTGCCACCCAACTGTCAAAATAAGTATGTGTTTTCTCAGGTATGTGTATACACATACCCGGTTTTCTCACCACTGCACGTGGTTTCGACCGATTTGTTTTGCACGTTTTTATATGGATCACAGCGATGGCCACGCTTTCAAAATGGGTAGAAGGAATCGAAATATAAAATCAATCGTTTTGCCAATTTCTTTATATTCCTTTACAACTTTATATGTCGTCTGCAATCAATTTCAATTTGAGATGGTTTAAAATTTGCAATTTGGTTGAGAGGTAAATAACAAAATTGTTAAGCCTTTGAAATAAAATTGTGACTCTTATTATCCACCATACCTGAATTTTTAAAAAGTAGTTACGTTTTAGTTATTTTTAGAACTTTGTTTATGATATTTATCCAAAAAAGGCAGTTGAATAAAAACTCATTAGTTGTTTTATGACAATAATTTTCTGTGAAATGTTGCTAACTTGACCTTGTATATGTATATAGCTTTGTATTTATTCAACTTAAGGAAGTGCATATCCTTCCTAACTTTAGAATGAGATTTTGTAAATAAGTGTAAAATGTATTGGTTTTAAACCAAAGTATGAATAAAGCACACAAATATTGAATGCCAAAAATGTGTTTATGTTATTCTATCCGTCTTTAGCTTTAAAATGATATATAGTTTGACCATATTGTACCACATTCAATGAAGAAAAACCAAAGCGAAGTTTTAATGAATTTTATCCCCCCCCCCCCATAAACCTTAAGTATTTCAATAAAAAAAGAAGATTCATCTGATCTATTTCATAAACATTAATTTATCACACATAGTTTAAAACAACGTAATTAATAACATCTAGATCACGTATACAATGTTTTCGTTTAACAGGTATATAAAGTATGTTACGGCTAACAATTGTCTGATTTGCCAATTATTTCTTTCTAGTTGAAACTGATTGTATATAGCAATCGAGTACGCTAAGTCAGAAAATGACACAGCAATCAGTTGTAGCACATAAAACACAATCACAAAAACGTAAGCATTTTGAGGAACGTGCTATCGAACATACGGAGAGACGGACGGGTGGAAAGACATACATACTCTCACTTTGACATGTATATATGCAATTATTATTAACAATCCCGCGGGGACCAAAGACGCTGCTGTCTACTTTCAAACGTAAATCGATTCACAGCCGCTTGATTTGACTTCATACATGGAAACACGCTCCAAACGTAAGAACACCGCAGTGTTTTCAAAATGCATTTCACAGAAAACGGGGGTTAAATGAAGGTGCGTAAAGTGTAGCCCATGATTAGCCTGTGCAGTCCGCATATGCTAATCAGGGGCGACACTTTCCGTTTTTATGATATTTTTCATTTACAGAAAGTCTCTTCTTTGCATAAATCCAATTTAGGCGGAAAGTGTCGTCCCTGATTATCCTGTGCGGACTGCACAGGATAATCTGGGACGACACTTTACGCACATGCATTTTGCCCAGTTTTTTTCAGAACACTGCACATTTAGTCTTGCGGTTTCAAAGTACCGTATGTCAACTATAGTAAATAGAAGATAACTTAGAAGGAATTCATTTCGTACGTAACTGGTGTCTAACACATACGCAACCCGTGGAAACGATAAGCGAAATGATTAAACCAGTTATTACATGGTAACGAATTTACAAAAAAAAATCTTTGTTTCAACACGATTTGTATCTTTGCGCAGTGAAGCTATTTCCGGTAGGTTGTGACATAACGTCTGTGTAGCTTATTATCGGTATGTCGTGCCATTAATATTTTACCATGATAAATAACGACATTGTAATGATACCGGTTTATTTAGTTCCGACAACGGGCAGTCCTGTCCGTAATTTACAGTTTTACAACAGCTTTTAAATGTTTAAAATGTATAAAAGTATAAATTGTTTGAGGATTAAACGTATAGTAACGAAACGTTTATAAGTAAATGCATTTTACATCATTGTAAATATTGAAGAATTTAATGAGACTAGTTCAAAAAGAAGTGTCTGATAGTGTTTTTTTTATTGGCGAGTTAACTTCAATAATTATGAAACCAATCTGTATAATATAAAAAATACTATCAAATTTGCGTGTTTAAATATTTATATAGATCGTTGATCATGTATCTAGGAGTAAGTTGTTCATATTTTTTACTAAATCAATATACCACAAATAAAATTTACAAGCAAACCATAATGTGAAGTAAAATATTATTCTACTTATTATTGCGTAAGTGATTATAATACTTAATTTTACAATCCCCGTGTTGATAAATACATACAACTATAACAACTCGTTGAGCTAGAGCTGTCTTATATACACTATGTCTTTGATGAAACTCGATATTGAGCAACTGGAGTGTATCCTGTGCGTTACCGCTTAGTTCATTAACTTTAGGCTGATAGTTGGCTTGATGTCATACCTTATGTTTCGCTTTTTTAAGAGAAACAGTAAAATTTTGTGAACAAAATGCATGTGATGTTAAACGATCCATACGTGCGATTGATGTATCTATGTTTATAAAGCAACATATATTTTAAAAAACATGACATTTTATGGAAAGATCATAAAGCTCGGTATTTGAAAAACATTTGCATCGACAGTCGAAGATGTCATCTTTAGGAGAACATGTACATGCTTATGAATGTACAACAAAATGTAGCAAGTCATAGAGTCATGATCTTTATTTTTATAAAGTGGTCAGATCAAAATGCCAAATAGTGCACCGTCGCAAATATGCTCATTGATAACATGTATTTAAGTTTCAAGGTTCTAGTGCTAATAGTGTAGGAGGAGATAGTGGAAAACCACGCCCACCAAAAATTGTGTTTTAACATAACTTCTTCATTTATTAACCAATTGATTCAAATTAATACTGAACATCTCTTATGACAACACGGTCTATCTCGACCATCAATGTCCACATTACCACCCCAGGGCCATTGATAAATTGATAAAGGTAAAGGCAGCTTGGTTCCCGTCCTCTTTCAAATTTATCGAGAGGTCCACGGGTACTACTTCCCCGTACCCCCAAATTTGGTTTCGTACCCAAAATTGTTCGTACCCAATTTTTTTCGTACCCAATTTTTTCGTACCTAAATTTGTGCGATACGGTATCATAATATTCGGTATATATACCGAAGTATTAAATTTCGACAAACACCATTAGTTATAGAAGAATGTTTTACCTATCCAATATATTCTAATTTTCTCACTTATTTAATGCCTTGTAATTCAAGTGCTGGGATAAGGTCAAATCGAATAGAGTCATCGGATAAATAATAGTGTACGCTATTTTTTTTATATCGAAATCAGCGTTTTTTCTATCATCACCAATAAGCCAAGTAGTAATCGCGGGCATTTGGCAATTAAAAAAGCCTTTTAGTGGCCGGTGTACAGTACTACGGCTCCAGAGATGACTCTGTGTTTTGTTAGTTGCCCGTGTTAAAATAATATATATCGTTACATTTAGGTATTTGAATGTATCAATGCATATTGGTCAATTCATTACGGTGAGCTTTATCGGGCACTCTCACGTGCAAACCGCGCGATCAATTGGTCAAACATGGTACGTTGGTCTGGCAACTGGATTTGCAACATAAGAAACACAATGATTTGATTGTCTTCTGAATGAGAAAATGTACATGCTTATGAATGTACAACAAAATGTAGCAACTCATAGAGTCATGTTCTTTATTTTCATAGCAACGCGTGAATACGAAATTAGACAGATTTAATCAATGAATTAAGTTTTTCCAAAACATTTTTCATATGAAGATAAATATCTCTCCGTGGGTGACCTGTGGTTGCGTTTGTGCGTGTGAACGATTGAAGGGTAAATACCAATAACTCTTGACGGCAATACATGCTCGATATTTAAATATTATTGGTTTGCGTGCTGATTGTGCACCGAAGTATTTCTTTACTTACAATTTCACAGTCCAAAAAAAGTTACTGATTTATATTCTGACGTCAAAACACTTAATGCTCAGATGGTGTTCACAGTCGAATGAACCAATTTCCAAATTGATATATCGTTTTCCATATTACGTTATTGATATTGATTGACTGATAATCTGAAGTCATTGTACTGCATGCTTCATAAGCGTCCCTTTATTACATTACGCTTTTAACTTTGAGGTCATTGACCTCCGTTTCATATTTTAAGCAGTGATTACGATATAAAAAGGGTCTGATTTTTTCAATGGTCCACTGATTTAACTGAGTTAGCAGACACATTGATAGGGTAAAACTGATATATCAATATAACAAGATACATCTCTTAACCCATTTATACCTAGCGTCTAGAAAAAAAGGCCTTTGCAAACAGCGTAGACCCAGATGAGACGCCGCATGATGCGGCGGCTCATCAGGGTCTGCGCTGTTTGCCTAAAGGACTTTATGTAAGAAATATTCTAAATAAAGGAATAAATATACTAGACATCCCTAAGTTTGGAAATAAATTGATCCAATTTAGAAGGACGGGGGTCGGGGTGGGGGGGTCCACTTGGCTTAAAGGGACCTTTTCACGGTTGGTAAATTGACAAAATTGAAAAAAAGTTGTTTCAGATTCGCAAATTTTCGTTTTAGTTATGATATTTTTGAGGAAACAGTAATACTGAACGTTTACCACAGTCCAATATAGCCATTATATTTATCTTTTGATGATTTGAAAACCTAAAAATTATAAAGCGTTGCAACGCGAAACGATTGAATAATTTGGAGAGTTCTGTTGTTGTCGTTTAAAGTTACAAAACTACGAAGATTGCTTATATAAGTATAAAATACTAAAAATATGTATACCCGGTGGAATAGCCGAGAGGGTTCATGCGTTTTTACTTCATACTAACTCCAGGACTCCGGGGGTCACTGGTTCGAGCCCTGGTACCGGCTACATTTTTTCCTTTTTTAAATTTATTCTTTTTTTTTTACTGGAGCTTTTAAGATCCAATGTTTACATTTATCAATATAAAGCATTTAATGACAAACTTCAAAATATGCCAAAATCTGTGGAAAGGCCCCTTTAAATGGGTTAATAAACATATTGATTGTGTCTTTTGATAGAAAATCTTTTCAAACAGCGATGCAAATGTTAGTTTTATGAACGGGCATTACATTTGTTTTACATTTATTGCACACAATATAAGCTGTAATGTTGTTCACAGAAGCACTAATATCAATCAACTGTACTTTGCATATAATTAACTCATTAATTAAGCTCGATTGGTCATTGTCGGCTCGGGTACTACTTACATGTATCCCGGGTACTCTTAAGTATACTTACATGTACCCCGGGTACGATAAATATACTTAATCGTACCCGGGAAATTTGACGCTAAATCGGTCGTTGTCGGCTATTTTTTCAAATTTTAATTATATTGACATTTATATAATTTTTCTGTAAAATGGCCTCTATATTATCGAAACTCATACTCAAAAAGCATGTTGATGCAGTTTTTTTTAAAGAGAAGTTTGTTTAAGTAAATCGAAAGCGCGTTTTACAACATCGGATTTTGGGAGGAAATACTACTCGGGTACAGTCTAATATCGACCGGGTACGATTAAGTATATTTACCGTACCCGGGGTACATGTAAGTATACTAAAGAGTACCCGGGGAACATGTAAGTAGTACCCGAGCCGACAATGACCAATCGAGCATTAATTAAGCATCATGCGGCGTCTCATCTGGGTCTACGCTGTTTGCCAATGCCTTTTTTCAAGTCGCTAGGCATAAATGGGTAACGCTTTAGAATAATCATATGTTGTTCTTTGTACGCACGTTGACTCGTTATCATGTAATTAAAAAAATCACGTAAAAGGTGTAAACTAAACGAACCGCTTTTAAGATACGTACAACTCACAGTAAACCAGTCGTTGCAACAGTTTTTGAGGAAAAGTTCTATCGACACAAAAAATGGTGAATATTTAAGTGACACTTTCCTATTTTTTAAATAATGGAACCTATTTTCCCCCAAATGATTTTTTCTGTTATATAATATATGAGCCTTGCTCTGGGAAGACCTGTTTGTTTGCATGTGCGTAAAGTATCTGTGCAGTCCGCACAGGCTAATCATGTGCGTAAAGTATCTGTGCAGTCCGCACAGGCTAATCATGTGCGTAAAGGATCTGTGCAGTCCGCACAGGCTAATCATGTGCGTAAAGGATCTGTGCAGTCCGCACAGGCTTATCATGTGCGTAAAGTATCTGTGCAGTCCGCACAGGCTAATCATGTGCGTAAAGTATCTGTGCAGTCCGCACAGGCTAATCATGTGCGTAAAGTATCTGTGCAGTCCGCACAGGCTAATCATGTGCGTAAAGTATCTGTGAAGTCCGCACAGGCTAATCATGTGCGTAAAGGATCTGTGCAGTCCGCACAGGCTTATCATGTGCGTAAAGTATCTGTGAAGTCCGCACAGGCTAATCATGTGCGTAAAGTATCTGTGCAGTTCGCACAGGCTTATCGTGTGCGTAAAGTATCTGTGCAGTCCACACAGGCTAATCATGTGCGTAAGGAATCTGTGCAGTCCGCACAGGCTAATCATGTGCGTAAAGTATCTGTGCAGTCCGCACAGGCTAATCATTTGCGTAAAGTATATGTGCAGTCCGCACAGGCTAATCATGTGCGTAAAGTATCTGTGCAGTCCGCACAGGCTAATCATGTGCGTAAAGTATTTGTGCAGTCCGCACAGGCTAATCATGTGCGTAAAGTATATGTGCAGTCCGCACAGGCTAATCATGTGCGTAAAGTATCTGTGCAGTCCGCACAGGCTAATCATGTGTGTAAAGTATATGTGCAGTCCGCACAGGCTAATCATGTGCGTAAAGTATCTGTGCAGTCCGCACCGGCTAATCATGTGCGTAAAGTATCTGTGCCGTCCGCACAGGCTAATCAGCGACGACGCGTTCGACTTTTATACTGTGCGGAGCTGTCCCTTTAATGTAAATGCACTACCCAGTAACAACGACCAATATCACAGTGTCACAAATGCACTCGTTAATGGGTTTGCTGAACCGACGACATAGTACCGCTAAGGCAATTACCCATTAATGGCGAAAGTTAAAAAAAAATATTATCGGCTGCTAACTTAGCTGAATTAAACCCCATTATACGGCATCTTGAGTTTAACAACTCCAATCACCCCCCCCCCCCCCCCCCCAACAAAAAGACTTAATAAATAAATAAATAAAAGAATGAATATAAAAATGAATAAATTGAGCTAAAAAATAAAATAACAAAACAATCTTTTTTATACTTTGGCTTATTTTGATGATATAACATAAATTCATATGCAATTTTTAAATGTTCGCAGCATACCTACCTTGAACAAGGAAGTATAATACTTTCTTAAAATCCATACTCACTGCTTTTATAAAAAAAAATAATCATAGAAAAGAAAGAATATGTAATAGCGGCTTCTGGCTAGAAATGTCGAACGCGCATTGACCATGGTGGTGAGTTTTAAAAATAGTTATCAGTATGACCCGGTAACTACTGTCCTTTTGCGATCTGAGGGGCACTGACCGCTGCATTTCAAACTTCTTCTACGGAAGATAGTTAACCCTTTTATGCCTAGTGGACTCTCCCATCCTTCTAAATTGGATCAATTTATTTCTAAAATTAGGAATGTCTAGTATCCAAATTTCTATATTTAGAATATTTCTTACAGAAATTCATTTAAGCAACCAGCGCATACCCTGATAAGACGCCGCATCATGCGGCGTCTCATCTGGGTCTACGCTGTTTGCCAGGGCCTTTTTTCTAGACGCTAGGCATAAATGGGTTAAAGCAGCTTTTTCACATAAACGACGTAAATGATATAACTTACTGGCGTTGGTGACTTCATCGTCCTCAGTATAAACTGCACTAGTTTTCCACAACACGACTACTTCTAATAGCTTAAACACGTTCCTATAGTGATTCCGGATGAACTGTTACAACTTGTGCCACGGATGAAACAAAATTAATGACAACAGCCATGACATAAAACGAATTCAACAACAATAAATATTACTATGCTAACTAATAAAGCAATACTTTCTTGTACTTCTAATGCGATACCAACACCAATAGCAACAACAACTATACTACTATTTTTACTTCTTTTACTACTACTATTACCACCACTACTACTACCACTACTTCTTCTTCTTCTACTTCTACTACCTACTATTACTATTATTATTACTACTTATACTACTACTGCTTCTACTTTTACTACAACTTCTACTTCCACTATTACAACAACAACAGCAACTAACACTATGTTTACTACTACTTCTACTACTACCACAACTTCTACTACTACTACTACTGCTACTACTACTACTACTACTACTACTACTACTACTACTACTACTACTACTACTACTACTACTACTACTACTACTACTACTACTACTACTTCTTCTTCTTCTTCTTTTACTACTACTACTACTACTACTACTACTACTACTACTACTACTACTACTACTACTACTACTACTACTACTACTACTACTACTACTACTACTACTACTACTACTACTACTACTATTTATACTAGTTTTTCTTCCATTTTGTACTATTAACGAATCATTACCTTTTTGGCGCTGTTGCTTTAAACACTGTCTTAAAATCGAAGTGACCGGGCCGTTCCGACCCTTGACCAGTGTGAGCATAGGTCACTGACCAGTCATTGCCCTGCGCGCTATGGGTTCATATCTACATGAGTGGTCACGTTGAATTCTAAGAATTGTGTTACAGCGAATAAATCGATTTTATCGTTACAAAACACAGACAGGAACTTGTTTCAGAATTCTAGAAAACTGCACACTGTGACAGTAATCATAAACATATATTATTTGATTTGTGTAACTAATGCTTAATACACAAGAGCAACGGTGTTGGTATATATGATAATTTAAATCACAACTTGGAACAATAACGTCAGTACCTGAGTATCGACAGTACCAATACGACTAATGGTGAATTTAATCAAGTCTTATAAATGCAGTCAGACCAGGCCCGTACCCAGGCCAAGGGCCCGGGCCCCCCAGCTGGCTGTCGAACTAGGATTTTTTTTAAATAATCCGCCCACTGCAATTTTTTCTCTTGTGCAAGGGCCCACAGTACACTTTCCATCCAAAACAAAAGAGCAGCTATGTTTTATTGTCCCTGATAAACAAGGGGATTAACGCTCGCCAATAGAGATAAGCCTCTAGGCAATGTTTTCTTATCGCTTTGTACACACATCCCCGATCAGTCCCCCATTGTGATCATAAATGCTTCATCTATCGATGGTTGATGTAACATGTATTTTGATCCGTGCAGCGAATGAAAGCAACTGCTACAGGAGTTCGTAGACTATGGTCTGATAATTGCCGACGCAAGTTTTTTCCCTTTTGTTAGAAGGCCCTAGACGTATTTTTCCCTTCTAAATGTTAAAAAAAATATTTTAACCTTTTATTGGGAATTTTTAGGTCCCAATATATACTTTTTGCATTGAGAATATGTCCCTGAATTTGAACCGGAACAAAAACACTGACAACGGTATTAAAACTGAGTATTTATAATTTTTGAAAGGAAATCACTGAAAAAGACTACGATGAGATAGTAAACATGTTTGTTTAAAAGAAAAACAGATTCATAAATTTGCCGAGCAACAGATAAGAATTTGGCAGAATTCAATATTAAAAATAATTGAGTACAGAGATTTGAGTAATATCAACCTATTATTGGCTCATTGGTAAAAAAATGAAAATTGAACCAACAAATCGATCTCATTGAATATAAGTTAACCTAATCCAGTGTAGAAAAATATTGTATAATTAAATTATCTCTTTCCTTGAATTTGTTTGAAAACAGTAAAATATGTTAAATTGATTATTTATGACTTTCATTATTTCCCCCAAAAATTAGGCGTTTCGCGCAATTTTTTTCCTCAAAAATGTCAAGGCCTTTCCCAAAAAAACAGATTAAAAAAAACCTGTGACGTTATTGACTTGTGAAAAAATGGTGGAAGCAATACGAGAGTTGATGTGGATAATCGTCAGTTTAAACCTGTAAGTTTCGGAAATCTAAAGCTTTTAATATTGTTGTGAATTCACACCAATGTTTAAAGCTTAAGACTTTCGAAATGTGCTGATTTACTTGTTATATTCCATTAATTAATATCACAAAATACGTTTTTATAAGCATTAAAATTCACCTTGCAAAGTGCCAAGCCAAATAAAAAAAAGTATATATTATATAGGGAGGGAGGACCCCTCCCAAACCCTCCCCGGTTGGGTCACCCCCCCCCCCCCCAGTAAAAAAATCCTGGGTACGACCCTGCAGACGACGACACGTTTCTCGAGATATTGTGCACCTATATAATGCCATGTACGCTCGTACGTGTTACAGTATACTAATTATTTGTTGTGAGCAATTTCTATACCCGCTAGAAATATGCACTTCGTTTATTTGAGGAGACAATTCTCTGCAGAGGCAATTGTTATTACTTTATTTTGGAATATTTCTTTTTGCATGTGGTAGGGAAAACATGACTGTTAACTAGAAATTCACTCTTTTGTTTGAAGGTTGGAGACTACATACGACATTGACAGATGGCGGAAAACCCTAATCAACTGGAGAGATGCCGGTAATAGATGGCCGTTAAGCAGTGACCTTTGATTCGTATTGTGTTCTTTCTTACATATTGCATGACCTATCTTTCATTTTTTTAATGTTTTAATCAATTCGGCTTGGAATGCTCTTTGAGAAAAGGTATGCTTATGAGGTTCTCTGTACGCAAAAGTATGACTTATTGTTAAAGTTATTGCTTTTAGATTGTAATTGTTAAGGAAATCTTTTCGTATATTGTGACCTACATTCAAGCTTAAGTCGATAATCTAGCAGCGAACGTTTACACATGTGACTGACATTTACCGAACGACTCGTTTTCATACTTTAAAGAGGCCTTTGCACAGAGTTTGGCATGTATTGAAGTTTGTCGTTAAATGCTTTATATTGATAAATGTAAACATTGGATCTTAAAAGCTCCAGTACAAAAAACAAGAATACAATTAAAAATAGAAAAAGTAACCCTCAACAGCTGGGCTCGAACCACTGACCCCTGGAGTCCTGGAGTAAAAGTCAACCGCTTAGACCACTTGGCCATCCGTGTTCATGAAATGAGTGATGTATTTTATACTTTATGTAAGATCCTCGTAGTTTCACAAAATATCACAACAACAAAAGAACTTTCCAAATTATTCAATCGTTTCGCGTTGCAACGGTTTATAATTTTCAGTTGTTTAAATCGTCAAAAGATGCATAGAATGGATATTTTAGAGTATGGTAAATGCTCAGTATTACTGTTTCCTAAAATATATAACTAAAACGAAAATTTGCGAACCTTAAACAACTTTGTTAAAATTTTGTAAATTTATCAAAACGTGAAAAGGTCTTTCAAGATGGTTGTAAATACAAATGATTGCAAATAATTAAGGAACAAGACATATCTTCAAAAAGATGTTCGGCGGATATTCTGAGTTTGGAAATATAGGCTGAACATTAACTTTTTTAGATAATTTGAGTCGCGTTCTGAGAAAACTGGGTTAAGTGCATGTGCATGTGCGTAAAGTGTCGTCCCAGATTAGCCTGTGCAGTCCACACAGACTAATAAGGGACGACACTTTCCGCCTAAATTGGATTTTTGCTAAGAAGAGTATTTATTTAAACGAAAATGTCATAAAAGCGGATTGCACATGCTAATCTGGGACGACACTTCGCACATGCATTATAGCCAGTTTTCTCAGAACACGACAGATTTAATTAAAAAAAAGATCTTTTAAATGTTTTCTTTTCAGCTGTTTGTTAATTATACACTTTTTTATTCTTGTCTATACAGTTAATATCATAGCATAGTTCATATCGCATTTTCTGCAAATGGCAGAATATGAGCCATTACAGAAAATATCCCAATTTATATATATGTAGAGGAAATAGCATGCTACTGCCCTATTATTGTGCAATTTATCAGGTGAGACTAAGCATGAACACGGAGAGGCTTGCTTGGGAGAAGTTTTTGTGTGTCGAGCAACATATCTTGAAATTCTTGCCGAGCCCGTATAAAACAATAACATCACTTGAATCTGAATAATAGCGTCAACCTCCAAAGATTTACTTTTATGAACGCCAACATGCGTCGAATAAAACATACCAGGCACCTTTGTATCAGGCCGAAATCAGCGTAGAGGTAGGATGTATATATATTCAAACTGCAAACTTGCATACGTAGATATAAATGAAACCACATCAAATCATATTATTGTTTGTTTGATCAAATAGCATTTTATGTATCTAACATAAGTTTCTTAATAGTGCTGCAAACAGGCACACATAAGTCGCTTATTTAGGGGAGTAACTGGCCACTGATCATAAACAAAGAGTTTTATATACACAAATGGTCGTCTGGGTCTGTAGATTATGGTATGAGATTTCATTTTTTTTAAAGTGCTGGAGGGCTTCAAAATCCAATATGGCGTCCAAGATGGCCGCCAAAATGGTCATGCTCACGGTATACATAACAACTTCCTTTTTATGTGGGAAAAATTGCTATACACCTTCTTAATCAACATTAAATGAAAGGGGTGTGTATCTAAAATGCTTTACTTACATATTGTCATGTAATGGAATGCATTTGTGTGCATATTTTACTAAAATTAGCAAAAAACGCCAAAATTTTGGGGACAAAGTCTAATATCTTAATGAATAACTATCAAGTATTTGATTAAAATGTATTTAAAATCAGGTAAAATCAATAAGTATATATATATCCTTTAAAACAAATAAAAAGGTAAACTTTTATGATAAAGAATACGATCAAGATATCATTAAATAATGTTTTAATTGATGGAGTGATTTGTAACTGTACTTTCATTTGATACATTGTGTTAATTCATAGCTTAAAACATTACTATGATTGTATACAAGTAATATGTTATCCATTTTAATGAAATTATATACCATTTTTATCAACTGAGTCAACTTTAAACTTTGAAGGCTATGACAACTATAATAATATAAAGAATTAGTTGATTTTTGATACTAAACATTTGTTGAGTTACTCCCCTTTGAAATAAATTTTCCATACAAGTATACTTTTGTCAGAAAAGTATAGTGCTATGCAACCCATGCTCCTAATCATAATGACGCTTCCTATTTTGAATGCTTAATTAAGCTTTCCAATGCCCCGGATTATTGGATTGTGCAATAGTTAAATGGCGGCCATTTCCGGTCCGATTTGGTGGTTTTATTGTCTTTAAATATTTTTTTCTCCATTTTTGCATTTAAAAAACAGGCTGCTGCGCTATACACATGAGCTCGCTATACGTTGAAACCTACGGTAGAAGGAATCTACAAGAAGGAAAATTGAAAACGTACATGACAGTGTACTCACTGGAAGCTAGGTGTAGCAGTCACCATTTATATATATATATATATATATATATATATATATATATATATATATATATATATATATATATATATATATATATATATATATATATATATGTTTGACTTAGGAAAATATTTACTTCAGTTACAGTTAATTTATATGTTCATTTTGTATAAAAGGCAAAGTTTAACAGTCATCATTTCTATGAGTAACTTAAGAAAATATTAACTTATTTAAAATGATACATTAAACAAGAAGGCTTTAAAGGACCAATGTCGCTCACCTGAGATACTACCTGTTCTTTGCAGTCCAAGATATTATTAGATCAAATGTTTTGACCAGCTTCATGAAAAGTGAATTTTAAACGTAACTTTTAGGGTGCTAACGAGGTTTGGTTTTACTTTAGCCATATAAGGATAACTTCCCCGCCGCCTGGCTGCCATGTTTTTCACCAGACCGGAACAATTTTCGAACTCATCGAAGACATAATTAAAGTGGTATTTATTGATCCAAAATTGGAGTTTTTGCGTAGGACGCAAACATTCCACTGTTTGACTTATTGCTTATCTTAGTATTAAAGAGTGTGTTCATTAATGGAATAGGTGAGGTGTATACGTATTCCACTCCCGGATTTTCTGCGTAGGCTGTAGATAAAGGGCGCAGAAATTCCTTAGGTGGATTATCTGCGACTGTAGATATATACTCAGTACAGGGCCAACCAAGGTGTGTTAACAAAAAGTGTATTTATAGTAGCTTTATAAATTATTCCACATATGTGTTCTGATGTCTGTAAAATAAAGTACATATTTCACGGCTAATGGGTTTGTCTTTCCAACAAACCGTTTCTTGTATTATTTTCCTTGAAATACACACGTGTTTGTATATTTGTAATTAATTATAGAAATACAATATCTTTATTACATATCATTGACTTTATGCGGTCTAAATCATTACAGTTTCAAACATCAATAACAATCGTTCACATAAATTCACTAAATTCAATATGTTTTATATTTTATTTTATTGATCGTGTGTTGCAAATTACTTCAAACAAGTAATAACATGGAAGATAAATTTTCTGAAATATTTTTAGTAACTTATTTCACAGCTCTTTCTCTTTTTCAAAGAATTCAAACAAACATTGATATTTAAAATGTGCATTCCGTCCAAAGTATTTTTTTTTGGAACGATGCACTTAAAATACTTTTAGTATGATTACATATCATTATTAACAAGCAAATTCGTAGAATTGATATCCCCCGCAACATATGCTTTGTTTGAGGATGGGTGCACATCGGACGGATGAACATACTGACAGATGGACGGACGGAGGAGGCGGGGGATATATACTCATACCAAGTCTCAATGAAATCCGCCAAAGCACTTCCAATATATGGCTCCGGACACAAAAGTGCCTATAGTAAAAAGCATTTTTTCAAGATACAAAGGGCCATAACTCTGTTTTTAACAGATGGTTTACAATGCAATTTGGCGTGCATCATCCTCTTATGCATATATATATTCTCATACCAAGTTTCGATGAAATCCGCCAAAGCATTTCCGGTGTACAATGCCATTTGGCGTGCATCATCCTCTTATGCATATATATACTCATACCAAGTTTCAATGAAATCCACCAAAGCATTTCCAAGATATGGCTCCGGACACAAAAGTGCCTATAGTAAAATGCATTTTTTCAATATAGAAAGGGTCATAACTCTGTTTTTAACAGAGGGTGTACAATGCCATTTGGCGTGCATCATCCTTTTATGCATATATATACTCATACGATGTTTCAATGAAATCCGCCAAAGCAGTTTCAAGATATGGCTCCGGACACAAAAGTGCCGGACGGACGGACGGACAGCCGGACGGACGGACGGACAACGCCAAAACAATATCCCTCCGCCTCTGGCGGGGGATAATAATTGAAAAGCAATAACAAATCGAAATGTCAAATATCATGCTATTTTTGTTTTCAAAGAAAATGTCATCTATCCATGTTGTATGAGCTACATTCGTTTATAGATCACACGATCTGCAGCGGTACTCTAAGCCGGACTGAAATAAACGAAAACAGTACGTCAGTTAACACAATACGAAGATACACGAGGTACTATGCAAACCAAGATTAAATTATATAAGTATTTATTGAACTAAACAAACCGGTCACAGAGTAATCATAAATTAAACACGAACAATTTAAATACATAGTATCAATCTCAATAACGTTGTTTTATCTGCGCCATGGTATTCTGTCGATTAAATTTACACCGATTCAAACTGAAATTCTTATAAACCTCACAGCAGAATTGTATAAATAAAGGGGACACAATCATATTTGCTCGTTGTAAAATGTTGCGAGCGGAAGGTGTTAAAATGTTATTGGTGCTGAGAACATTTTGTCCGATATTAAAGCAGTTTTCATTTAAATACTACGTTTCTATCCAAAAATGTATTGGCTACAACTTTATACAGACGCACTATAGTTGCCTACTTTTTATTGCATACTCATCAAAAACATATAATCCTTTTATAAAATATATAATATAGAAATATAATATAGTATACAACCAAGACTAACACATAACACTACCTGTTTATCGTTTACTAGTTAAACTTCAGTGAAGATAAATGTCAACATATTAATAAATATCGAACTTAACTGTTTTGAAAACCGATAGGTCTATACCAAGTATTTTGTACATGCTTACACCGTAGCAGTAGCACTCTCCAAAGCATCGTCCTTCCCATGAACGACAACCCCCTTGACTACATTGACTGTCACAGTTGATGCCTCGTTTAACTGAGAACATGGATATTGCGCATTAGGACATGAATTACACGACCCGACTGTTTTTATTTTGTTATCTATATTATATCTATATGTATAACAAATATATTTTAAAAATATATACAACAATAATAATTAGAATAACAATACATATTATAATAATAATATTAATACTTCTATTACTACTTATAATAATAATAATTATTATTATTATAATAATAATAATTATAATAATAACAATAATAATAATGATAATAATTATAATAATAAATAAGAGTAATAATACTAATAATAATAACAATAATTATTATATTAATAAATATTTATTATATACAAGTATATTTTTTTTATTATTTATGTATATATTCCTATATTTATTTGTTTATTTATTTATTTATTATTATGTATGTCTTTATGTATTTATTTATTATCAAATAAATAAAGAAAGAAAGAATGAAATAAAGAAGTCAATTAATTAAAGGGGCTATCAACCACGAATGACGAAAAAAAGAAAAGTTCTAAAATACCGTATTTTTTTACAATTATTTGTTTATATTGATTAAAATTTCACGACTGGTATATTACATATCTTGACAAAATTTATATTTGCAGTATATTCGGTAATAATTTTTCACAATGTGAAATCGAAAGTACATCGCGAAAATAGGTGACGTAATGTTTTACACACTATAAATAACGCATGGAGATTGATCATTTTATATATATAATATATATAATTCACTACGCATGCACACTTTGCATTCCTGGGTTTACCACGTGACGATGATGATCAATCTATTGGCGTTATTTATAGTTAACTGGTAGTTACCTGGTAGACATACCCAGTAAAATTTATTACCGAATATACTGAAAATATGAAAACTTTAGATTTTAGTAATGTAATATACCAGTCGTGATATTTTAATCAATATAAACTAAGAATTGTAAAAAAATTCGGTATTTTACAACTTTTCGTTTCTTCGTCGTCGTTGTTGACAGTCCCTTCAATGTATCAATAAAAAAATTAATTCAATGACTTCTTTATTAATTTAATTAATTATCAATTAATAAATATTTTTTACGTGTCGCAAGCTAGTGAATTTAAACTCAATATGTGTCATCACCATAGAGTGTAGATTTGAAGGACACCTTTTTAATCCACACGTTCTATACATATACAAAGATACAAATGCCCAACCATAGCATGGATTATAATATTGTAATATTATTAAAGAAGTATATTATTTCAGTATAGTTGTAGCTGCAACAAGATGCACTTACCCAGATCATGGAGTTCCATTACCGATGCACCGTGAATCAGAGTCGCGACAATTGAGAACACGAACAAAACTGCAATCTTGTTGCTAGCCATGGTTCTTCAGAAATAAACTCGAGTTGATCATTAAGCGACATTGATACAGCTTTATATAGACAGAGAAAATCCAAGATAATTAATAATATATGCTAATTTGACATTTCACAATCTCGAAAAAATACAAAGCTAATAAATCAAGAAGGAAAAAAACGCTCATTTGCATTTTCGCAATCTGGAAAACAACCATAAACACAAACAGATCACTCAAAAAGGAAAAACAACTTGAGAGCGTCTCAAAACATCCGCTGTATTACGGTCATCAAGTAAAATTAAAAGATATGCAGCAATATACTCATTTAGGTTTTGCAGGTACAATAATTGGCATATATAGGTTAATCGTTTTATTGTGTATGTGCAATCAGATTATGACCATTCCGATTGCATTGTCTTTCGAAAACGAAATGTATAAAAGTGAATTGCATATACACTTTTAAATATACACAACTAAAACAGAGTGCATTTGGAGACTTTTCTAACGCAACACTTTTCAAACTTGAATATCTCAGTAATGAGTTATGATTTTGATTTAAAATTGCACATGTGAGCATTTGACTATATTCTGTGCAAGATAACGATACAATCATTCATTCGTTACAATTGGGCGCTTTTGCACGCGGGGTTGGTGTGGACTCATCTTTATGCACACAAAAATGGTGAAACGCGATGTGATTCTAAATTAATTACAATTTCTTCATTTTAGCTGGGTTGATAACCCAGAAATACATATAATTAATTTTAAAATCAATATGTCTTGTAAACAATTTTAGGAGCGCAACTGCACAATCGGCATGTTGCAGGCTACCTTCCCCACTTGCTAAAGCATCCGATCGTCAAGGATGAATGATTTGATCGTTTGCTTGCACATACTGTAGTCAAATGAGCACATGTACAATTTTAAATAAAAATATTTACTCATAATTGAGATAATAAAGTTTGAAAAATGCTTCGTTCTAAAAGTCAACAAGTGTAGTACAACGCTATATAATTCTATTAAATTTCAATTTCATCATAATATCGGTGGGGTTTACACCAGGATACATGACATTAATAAGAAAAACAATATGACTCATATGAATATTAATGAGCGCAATGTGGAAAGCCGGTCGGGCATTAAGACGTGTAAGTTAATGCGTTTTACTTTTTTATTATTATTTTACGATGTACGATTTTGAGAATTTACTATTTCAGTGATTTTTTAATGTGTTATGTTGGATATGTTAAAGTTGATCAATTTCAATTAAATTTACATGAAGTATTATATATGTGTTGAATAAGTTTGAGTCCAAATTTCAACAAAATCCGTTATTAATATATATAACATGTTTCTTCCATTAATTTCATGACAAGACACCAGTGCAAATATGAAACAACAAACTATTTCGAAATAAAACGCGAGTATGTGCTCTACAGTTCGGTTGTTGCGGTTTGAAATTGCACAATACACACTACGCTTTTTGCAAGCTAAGAAGGAGTGCATTTATTTTAAGGCAATTAATGTTATACAAAGGCATTCATCTTTAAATTAAGTAGAGAAGCACGTATATTATTTTATTAGAAATGAGATGTTTTGTAAGTCCAGTCCGATTAAGACTTTATACATGTGTGTTCCACTCAGACTAATTTTCTACAAACTGTATGCGTTGAGTTTCGGAATAAACATAAATGTACTACCCACTATCAGGCCGATATTGCAGCTATGAAACAACCTAAAGCTGGTCAATATGTACGATGAAAGATTGAATTCATTCGACACAAATATTTAGGTGTATTTATCGTAGATTCAACACGGGAATTCAATTATCAATCAGGTGCATTAGCCTTAACTAAGACTCATTTTTTATCAAGCTCTGCTTTTAAATTAAATTATTAAATACCATGCAGTGATTTGCACTTGACTTTGTCGAAATCACCCTTTCAGTATAGTGTTAACATTTATATATAACGCTGATTTAAGAGTTTTTTTCGGTACATTCAAATGTCAACTTGTTTACTTACAAGACAGGCGTACATGTGATTAATTAGTTAACAACCTATTAGTCACAATTAATTGTGACTAATAGGTTGTTATTGTATAAAGTGGTTTTATTAGTGATATAACTAGTTGTGATAGTTTACAGAACTCTGAACAGTACATACGTTTTGATGGAATGCATAACTTCATTCAAATGCATGTTCATCGTTGTGTAAAGATGTATACCTTGATACAGTATGTCTACGCTAGCAGCGTTTTATCCTCCAAATGATATACATTTATATATACGATTGTAAGTCTAAACAAACCTAACAATTTACAGATATGTCAGTATTATGCCATAATAATTATGGAAGCTCATGGAAGCCGTTTTGAGTATGAAGAAAGAACATATGCAAAAGCTCTTATCATTGAGACCTTTTGAATTGAAAATAAGAAAATAATTCGAACGTGTATGCTACCTCCAAGATCTTAAGACATAGGTAATAGATCATAAAATGTTGAAATCTCATGAAAGCAAGATATCCCATTTTTGCTAGAAAATGCATAGCGGCTGGTAAACACGCAACTATACAAAAAGGATTGAAATATAATTCAATTTTTCATTAGTGATATTCTTCTCATTATGTATATTATACTTGTCAGAAAACCAATGGCTTAATAGTAACATGATTGCTTTGAAAGCATAATAACACACTATTTTTCTCCATGGTGTGGTTAATTGATTCTGTAAATTACTGATTGTTCAATTTAACCTGTGCGCTTACCACGTAAATATCTCAAGAAAGCAAAGAATGAACCACTTAAAAATATATTCTTCCTTTTCAAAGATCGCTTGCCTTTTATCATCACACTTGATTGTCATAATTATTATGCATAATGCAAAAAAGGCTGTGTTTGATTTTGATTTAAGATCAATAAAATAACATTAGGCAGCCAAAAGAGACATTTTGAGACAGGATTTTTGCAACGCTCCATATATCAATATAAGTTACGATATTCCTAATGTCTGATCTTGGCTTAAAGATACGGGCATTTTGATGAAATGACACCCTTTCTTCTGTCTTTGTGCAATTGCCCCCTTGAAAAAACGGTATTCACTAGTGAACAACCGACACTTTAAAATACTTTTGTTGTTTAACACACGTTTTCTAAAATAATTTGATTAAGTTTCCGTTTGTCCTCCATCTTTCCTCTAACTTTTCCAATCGACGAAAATAGGCATTGGTGTTTGTAAAAGACGGTGTGTTATTACACAGTCAATTCTGTTAAAATCATGGATTTAGCTTTTATTCTCAGAGCGACGTACTGAACAAGACTTTAACGTATTTATAATTATTTTTTAGATAAGTATATTATATTGTTCTTATATAAAATATTATGCACAATTGTACACTAAGCTTGCCTATATTAAAATTGAAAAATCTTGTCCGACCTAAAAACACGCATAGCAAAGTACAACGTATGCAGCCACATTATGAAAAGGTTCAGAGATAGGCCAAGTGTGTTATCAATCGATGTGATCCAAAGGGCAGAGATCGGTCTCCAAAGGGCAGACATGTGTCCCCAAATGACAACAATCTCTCCCAAATTAGGGCAGATATAATATGTCTATAAAGCGCACAGATCTGCGTCTATAGGGCAGATATATGTATCCAAAAGGCAAGGTCTGACTTCAAAAGGCGGATATATGTATCCAACAGGAAACACATATGTCCCCAAAAGGAAGATATTTGTCAACAAAGGGCAGATATCTGTCTTCAAAGGGTAGAGATATGTCTTCAAGAATAATACCTAGTTTTATTATACATATAATTGTGTATTGCTTTTAAATACATTATTACAATAAAGTATAAATAAAGTTTAATGCCATGGGTCCACTCAAGTCGCCACAGGAATAAGAAATAGGATTTATTTAATAGTTGTTTTAAATCAAATCTATGGCTATTCATTCTATTCATTATGCGGGATACATTTTGATTTGTATGGCAGACATATTGTTATAGCAATAATTACATGTAATCAGATATATAACATGACTTGAAGTAAAAACAACATCATAGTGTAAATCATATGATAAACCGGTAATACGTCTATTGAATTTTGAACATATGTTAAAATTATTGCAGTGTGGGCATCTTCGTCGATTACATTTAACATATAATTGCAGTTGATATAATGAAGTGAAACCCCAGCTGCTGGAGCAGTATTATATTCCCATTATAAACAATTAGTTCGTCCTTTATTTAAGGCAAGTGATCAATTGTCAAAACAGTACGATACAACACAATACGAAACAACACAAACACATAGAAGAATAAAGAAGGGGTCACCGCCTTGAAACGGTCCATGCAAAGCATTGGGGGTTTAAACTAGTTCTAGAGCGCTCACACTTAGCCCAGCAATACTCATGATAGTGTAAATACGAGTTAACCTCATAGCATTGCGACTCGAATTAAACAATAATAAAAGGGAATTAAAATGCATTCACTTTAATTACCATTTAATTAGATAGATTGATTTAACTATTATGATACAACATGTTAATTAAAAAATTTCAATACATTATAAAACAGTAAAACAATAAACATGTATAAGAAATGAAACCATGTGAATAACATCATACCAAAGATTATACAAACAAGAGAACTAAATCTCTTATTTCCGGTGTGGTCCTTGGATATTGGAGGTATTGACATAGAGAGCATTGGCATACGATTAATATATATTAAAATGTGGATCAATTAAAAACTAACTATATAGATATGAAAGGATGATTACATATTAAGAAAGGGAGTTTTAATTGACAACTTAAAATTAGATAAACTTGTAATATTCCTTATAGAGGAAGGTAGTTTGTTCCACAGAACACAAGCGTTATATGCAAAAGATTTAGCACCAAAACCTTTGACTTTGGGTAAAATATAGCACCCACTTTCACTAGATCTAGTCTTGCATGAATGAAGAGTGTCAAAAGGAACAAAATGTTGGAGCAAAACCATTTTTGATTTTGAAAACATGACAAAGTGTAGTTTGTTCCACTCTCTTTTGAACAGGTAACCAATTCAAAACCTTAAAATGTTCATAACCTATATGTAACCTATGACCTAGATTGAGGACAAACCGTTTTAATTTATTTTGTGTGACCTGGGTCCGGTTTAATGAAAAACTACTAAACCCGACTGTAGTCGGTTGACTGTGTGGTCGACCGACGCTCGTCGGCCGCCAACTGACCGTTCGTCGCGTTCAAGGAGCAAGTTTCCGCGACTGTGGTCGCACGACGGTGTGGTCAGTCGACTGCGGTCGTGGTAGTCGCTATTTTTATGAAAATAAGCATTTCCGCCATCAACATCCGACGGCGAAAATACACGCGAAAAATGAAAGACGAAGAGAGCAACGAGTCGATTCAGTGCCATTCGTGGTCCAAAAAGGAGATATCCTTTTAGAGCTTGTTATCGAGAACAAGAACCTGCTGAAGGGAAAGCACGGGCCATTGATGACCGAGGCAAACAAGCGAAAAAGTGGCAGGAGATTGTGGCAGCCATAAACGCGTGTGGGGTGGCGTTGAGGACAGCAGTCACATGTACAAAATAGCTACGGGACATAAAAAGGAATGCAATAGACTGACCACTCGTCGCGTTCAAGGTACCAGCAGGAGACTCCCAGACAGTATGAGACGGTACCAAGACCGCCTTGACACCTGCAGGAGACTCCAAGAAAGTCTGCGACGGTGCAAGACAGTCTCCCAGACCGGCGGAGCACCAGCAGATGACACCCAGACAGTCTGCGACGGTGCCAAGACCGTCTGTGTACCTGCACTACACTTCCACACAGTCTGAGACGGTGCCAGACAGTCTCTCAGACAGGCGGGGCACCTGCAGGAGACTCCCAGACAGTCTGTGACGGTGCCAAGACAGTCTCCAAGACCGGCGAGGCACCTGCAAGAGACTCCTAGACAGTCTGCCGCGATTCCAAGCTCATCTTGGCACCTGCAGGAGATCCAGAAACAGTCTGCGACGCTGCCAGAAAGTCTACCAGACCGGCGATGCACCTGCAGGAGACTCCCAGACAGTCTGCAACGATATCATGACCATCTGGGCACCTGGAGAAGACTCCCAGACAGTCTGCGACGGTACCAGACAGTCTTTAAAACCGGCGGGGCACCTGCAGGAGACTCCGAGACAGTGTGCGACGGTACCAAGACCGTCTTTGCACCAGAAGGAGAATCCCAGACAGTCTGTGACGGTGCCAATGCCTTCTAGGCACATGCAAGAGATTTTCAGACAGTCTGCGACGCTGCCAGAAAATATCTCAGACCGGCATGCCACCATGAGACTCCTAGACAGTCTTCGACGGTACCAGGACCGTCTGAGCAGCTGCAGGAGACGGTGCCAGAAATCTCTAAGACCGTCAGGGCACCTTCAGGAGAATCCCAGACAGTCTACTACGGTGTGCAGACCGTCTGGTCACCAGCAGGTTACTAAAAGACGGTCTGCGACGGTGCCAATACCGTTTCGGCACCTCCAGGAGACTTTCAGAAGTCTTTGACGGTGCCAGACAGTCTCTCAGACCAGAGGGACACCTGCAGGAGACTCCCAGACAATTTGCGACGGTGTCAAGACCGTAAGAACACATACAGGAGATTCCCAGACTGTCTGCGATGGTGCCAGACAGTCTCGCAGACCGGCGGGGCACATGCAAGAGACTCACATACATTCTGCGACGTGCCAAGACCTTCTGGGCAACTTCAGAGACTCCCAGACAGTTTGTAACAGTACCCGACAGTCTCTCACTCCGTCGAAGACTGTTTAAGAATCTCCTGCAGGTGTCCGGACGGTCTTTGCACCGTCGCAGACTGTCTTGGAGTCTGCTGCAGGTGCCCCGACGGTCTGGGATACTGTCTGACACCGTATGATTGTCTCCTGCAAGTGCCAGGACGGTCTTGGCACCGTCGCAGACTGTCTTGGAATCGATTGCAAGTGCCCAGACGTACTTGGCAACATCGCAGACTGTCTAGGAGTCTCATGCAGCTGCTCAGACGGTCATGGCACCGACACAGACTGTATTTGAGTCCCTGCAGGTGTCCCACTGTTCTGGGAGACTGTCTGTGAGTATCCGGCTGGTGACCAGACAGTCTTGGCATCGTCGCCGACTGTATGAGAGTCTCCTGCCGGTTCCCTGACGGTTTCGGAGACCGTCTGGCATCGTCTAGGAGTCGCCTGCAGGTACCGAGACTGTCTTGGCATCGTCGCCGTCTGTCTGAGAGTCTATTGCAGTTGCCCGACAATCTTGGAGAATTTCTTGCACCATCTGGGAGTCTCCTTCAGGTGTCCTGACGGCCTTGGCACCGTCGCAGACTGTCTGGGAGTCTCCTGCCTGTGCCCCGACGATCTGGTATATTTCTGGCACCGTGTGCGAGTCTCCTGCCGGTTCCCCGACGGTCTGGGAGACAGTCTTCAGGTACCAAGACGGTCTTGGCATCGTCGCCGACCGTCTGAGGGTCTCTTGCAGGTGCCCCGACGGTCAGGGATACTGTCTGTCTGTCTGGCACAGTCTGAGATTCTCCTGCAGGTGCCCGGACGTTCTTGGCACCATCGTAGACTGTCTGGGAGTGTCATGCAGGTGCGTAGCCGGTCTTGGAGACTGGCACCGTCGCATACTGTCTGTGGTTCTTCTGCAGGTTATCAGATTGTCTTGGCACCGTGGCAGACTGTCTTGGAGTCTCCTGCAGGTGCCCAGCTGGTCTGGGAGACCTTCTGAAACCGTCGCAGATTGTCTGAGATTGTCCTACAGATGCCCAGACGATCTTGGTACCGTCGCAGATTGTCTGGGAGTCTCCTTGCACGGGGTTTGGGTGCCGACAAAGCGTCAAGCGACGAGCAGTCGTGGTGTGAGTGGTGGACTGCGGTCGCTCGACAGTATGGCGAACAACGCGCGGTCGACTGACGATCGTCGCTCTCTATTAAACCCGGTAATCGTCGAATGACGAATATTCGCTAGTACTACCATAATCGCCCGACCATGGTCGCTCTCATTAAACCGGACCCTGAAGTTTATGTGTCCAAAATTTAGTAATACCATGCTACCAAAAACAACATGCGTAATCTAAATGACGATTAGAGCCATTAACACAATTTTCTGAGAGTGTAATGAGAGAAAATCACGTTTTCTATACAGTTATAGAAATAACTCAATGTTAGTAAGGGGACCAGATCAACAGAGTTACAACTTTTTGAGGAACGATTAAATGAAATTACGAACAAGTGTAAATTATATTCCTCACTTTTAGAAAAAGATTTAAGAATATCCAGTATTGTTATAAGACACGGAACATTTCACAAGATACAACTATGAAGATTGTTCTCCTGCTCTGGATTCATCATTTGAACCAATAAATTCCATAACTCAGAGCAATATTTGCTTACTCGGATATTTCGACTATATCACCTCGTGTCACGTGACCATCCTACGTCACGTGACTCGCCAAACTGACCAGCACATCGCTGAGGAAGACTAGGTGATATATTCAAAATATCCGAGTAAGCAAATATTGCTCTGAGTTATGGAATTTATTGACTCAAATTTCACGTAATTCATAGGTCGTTTATAAGGCAAACGAATTTAGGGGTTTCACACTTTTCTTATCTGATGACCTTAATAAATTCCAGTATTTCTGTAAAATTTAAGCAATATTAGAAAGTGATGTTTTAAAACATACAGTTAAGGGTATTATTGAATCAGTATTTCATGAGTAACAAACAATGCACTATGATGTTTCATATGTTTTAATTTAGAAAATAAATATTCAAAAAAATTGTTGGATACTTTCTACCATTAAGTCTTTTAAATAAACTAGATATGACTGTATATATACTTCATCATCATATATGATACTTCTATAGCGCTTAGCCGATTTTACGGAATAAAACGTTTACATGATATAAGGAGATACAGACTGTTGAGAAATACTTGAAGTAATCTTTTTAATGGAATGAGCATTATTTAGAGTATAAATACAAGTTTTTAAATCTTGTAAAGAGCCATTCCGTAGCATGATAATGTCATCCAAAAATCTAAGCCAAACAAATGGTTTCATAGGCTTATTGTGAAGAAAATCTTTTTCAAATTTTCCCATAAAAATCGAAGCATATGCCGGTGCAATAATGCTACCTATATCAGTACACATTGTTTGCAAATAAGCATAATTAATTAATATTTAGTATCAAAACGAGTGAATTTAATACACAGTAAAGTAGTTCGAAATATTTTATGTACTGGAACTGCATTCAGACACGATTGACCGACCGGGATATCCAAGTGGAAGACTGTTATAAAATGGCGTGTGTGTATTTTAAAAAACTTGGAATTTAGGGCATCGAACATAAGTTGAAAAACAGTCAAACTGTTGACTTATATCGGGTATGTTGATTCTTTGTTTCTTCAAAACATGTTTGGATATCCTCGTTCACTGACTGGAGTTTAATTGTTTCCAAAAAGGAACTGTGCAATAACGGACGATTAGTATTAGCATGTATACCACGAAGCAAGCATGACATTATCTAACAATGCAGTGTACTAATTGGTGTTATTCCATGTGTGTTTACAATTATCACACCATTGTTTGCCTTTGAAACAAAAAACATTTAGCAGACTATATTATTAATGGGTATTGCCAAATGTGCTTTACAAAGTAGTGTATATGCACAAAATAGTATGAAAATACAACTATAATAACTGCAGTATGTACGGTGCTAACAACAGCAGATAAGACGTTGACACAACGCAAATAAGTTGTAATTTACAGCACCATAATTTTGTTACATACACGATTTCTTACCTTTCTACGGGTTTTGGTAGTCTTAATATACAAATCGCCTCTTAAAACTACGGAACCAAATTGGAACATCATTGCAGTATAATCTGGGCAGAAACAGAGAACAACGGAAGACCAGAAACATGAATATACGGACTAAGCGGTGGCATTATGCTTACGAAATTTCGTTATTATTATATTATTTTAAATACTCTTGCCATCGAATCAAATGTACAAAATTGCATGGTAATATATTTTAAACGTTTAGTGGATCATAATGTTTTTTTAAGGTAAATACAAACGGCGATAGAGTCAAAGCCAATCTTATATACATGGAAAAACTATAGCCCTTTTTGTATAATAATTGCATTTACATGAAATAAATGAAACAACTGACAAGACAGGCGCAAATTCCTTAATTTAAAATATTTATATGCTGTCATCGTCGATAACGGTCAGAACAAAGCGTTTTAAGTTGAATCATTTCACTCACTGAGCTGTCAATATTGTACAAGCAGTCATTTTTTATCAGGAGAGAAATGAGTGTTTTGATCTTAACGTAGTTCATATAAGGTACGCGAACAAATGACTACATTACATATGCCATACATGCAACACTTTATATACCAACTGACTATACATGTGATTGGTACCAAATGCTTCATTTATAGTTGTGGCAACTATAAACTATTCTTTCTTTCTTCTTAGTTTTGGATGTCAACGCTTAGCCGATTTATTTAGCCATGAAAATATGTTTAATCATTTATATATCGTAGACAGCTGTACCAGAAACATGCTACAAATAGTAACGGTATTCTGCAAACACCCGAGTTAAGATACAAGCCACCATTTAAATTGACTTAATTTTATTTTTTGCGTCAGTTTAAACCTACACACTGCATACATTTGTCTTACTGAACATGAACATAATATGTACTGTACCATTGTATATGGTTAGATTATATGGTTCACACAGCATTTCATTAATAACATATTTTTAAAATTGTTATTTTAATGTATGTATGTGTCGTATTATGTTTTGTTGCTCATTATCGAAATAAATCTATCTAAATATTACATAATAACTATATATTTAATCATGTTATTATTATTATTATTATTATTATATATTAATTTTTCAACTAGCAACATTATAAATATAAATTATTTAATAAAAAGCAACATGTATAGCACATACAACCAGTTGACGTGTACACGTTATACGTTAACAATTACTAATGGATTTACCGTTAAATGAGTATATTATGTAACAACACTCGCAATTTTAACGAATACAGTTTTAAAAAGGCAATTGAAATAGAAAAATGTGTGAATTATTTCAAGATTATTGCAAGTGTTTAATCTGTAACTTGGCAAAATGGGATTCAGGTGACACTTAATTGATTTAATTTCAACATGATTCAGAACTTAATAGTCCTATTGCGCCTTCGAATATCACAACAGTAAATATCACAACAGTAAATATTAAAATTACAATGACATTTAAAAAATGCAATGATGACAAGTAAATGTCAAATAACATGTGGGATAAGTTTATGAAAATCAAGATTTATAATCAGGAGAGCAATTACCCTACCCATTAAGTTAATTAAGTGACAGGGCAATCCATTAAACGCCAGACTTCGTAATAATTATCGTTCGGTTTACCGCCGCGGAAAGGTCAATGTTCTTTATGGTTTAATCCAGTTTGGACGTAAGCTTAACATACATGTCGTTCATCTCATACAAGAAATAAATATGTCACTATCCAACATTAGTTAGACGATGCTCGTTTTGGCGAGGTGTCCAAGATGTTAGCCTGATTCCCCGAAAACATCTACAAAGCGGTTAAATAAAAAAAGTGTGTATATGGTAGATTTATACATTCTTCCTAAATATGTGATCTGCTTTCTGCAAAATAAACTACACAGTTCACGGCTAATGGGGATCTTCTTTCCAACATACAGTTTCTTTTATTGTTTCCTTGAATGTTTTTGGTAAGAAGAAACAAGTAAGACTATTGTGTGTGTGTGGGGGGGGGGGGGGTTAAATTTAAAACATAGTTTCAGCTCTTTTTTTATGTGGACTCAAATACTAATTTTACTATTAATGCCAGATCTTTTTAAAAAAATGCGAGATTTATCATTAAAACAAAAGACCAATTAAATGATTAAATGAATGTTGATTTATGAACTTAAAATATCCGTATTTATATACTTTTATTTATTTTATGGTACATTATTATACAATTTGAGCTTTTAATAAGCTGCAGTTTGATTAGAAAGTTAACCTGTATTTAGTGATGTATTTTTAAAACGCTTCTAGTTGTTGCCGGCCTTGCTACGCACAATTTGCGTACTTTGGGTTCGACGACAAACTATCGAATCAATCGAGGTTTAAAGTTTTAATAGATCGATAAAGGTATCTGAAATAGAAACAATTAATTCATGCAATTAGGTATATAATCAAGATAATATATGTATGCATTCAAATGAAATACACATTAATAATGACTAGCGTTGCATGGCGGTGTGAATATTACTCGCAATAAGTTATTTTAATAAATAACTAATAAACACAACCGTAACCGTCAGATGTCTTAAATAACAATACAAACAATTGACAGATAAAATAAACAAAAGATTCAAATAAGTTACCTGCAGGAATATAAAATGTCCTAAACAAATAATATAATGTTTCAATCAAAGATTGAATGGCTGTCTGAAGCAACCTTCAGCAAACAACTGAAAAAAGGAGGGAAAGTGTATGATTGGTTGTTACGTGCACGTGCTAAATTAGGTTAAATTCAACTATATGTTAACTATAAAATAACTAAGACTACAGACTTTATATCAGAGCTACCTAAAACTACTCGACATGAATAACAAATAACTTACTAACGATAAATATGAATTTATACCCTGTGAAATATTCCCCCTGCTTTAGAAATGTCGTCTCGACATTAATTTATATATGTTCTATAAATTTATAGAACTCGCGGTGATAAAACATATACGTTCATCACGTTACTACTTCCAAAGTTTGCAATAACACAAACACATGGTATCAATCGTAAGTGTTATTATAAAACATTCAAGTACAATAACTTGCAAATTTTTGTTCGTAATAACACAAACAAATGGTACGTATCCATCATAAATTTTATTATACAAACATTTAAGTACAATATATGGCAATTTTCATAAAGACACATATTTACATTTTTTTTTTAATAACTATAACTTATGCCAGCAAATACTTCACATTATTATATCACTGTTAGTCTTTACCGTTCATATATAACACGAACCCGGAACGTAGAAGTTCGGCGCTTTACGTTGGCGGTTCGAGCGACGTATGGTTATACTACCGTCGTCATTGTTGTCACGTGATTGTGTCCGTCGTTGCGGTATAACGTATCTCGGAGCTTTTTGCTCTTTATTTTGATGTTACTCCGTTATTCCCAATGGCAGCAACAAGTTTCTGTGGACACGACGTATACGTTTGGAGTGAGGTTGTTCCTTCTTGACGTCATACACGGGAATTTCAGTATTTGGCTGGTCAATTACCACATATGGCACATCTTCCCACTTGTCAGCGATTTTCTGTTTCCCGCGTTTAGTCACATTTCTTACTAAAACCAAATCACCTGGAATGATTTTAGTGGCTCTAGCTTTAGTGTCATATACCCTCTTACTTTTCTCTGCATTTTGAAATGCGTTCTCTCTTTCGCACGACTATACGCAGTCGCCAATCTGTCGCGAAGTTTGCGGCTGTACTCATTCTGGAACACCGTCCCATTATCGTTCGACGGTAAATCAAGTAGTGCGTCGATCGCTAACCTTGGGTGACGTCCGAACATTAAGTAGTACGGCGAATAACCAGTACTGGTATGAATTGTGCTGTTGTACGCATGAACCATCGGTGCAACATACGACTTCCAGTCGGATTTCTTGTCCTCCTCGAGTGTGGACAACATGTGCAGCAGTGTTTGGTTAAATCTCTCTGTCATCCCATTACCCATAGGGTGATATGGAGTTGTTCTTGATTGTTCAATTCCAGCTAACTTGCACAGTTCGCTTATAAGGCCAGACATAAAATTGGTACCTTGATCACTGTGTAAACGCGCAGGAAAGCCGTAATGCACAAAAAACTTCTCAAACAAAACTTTCGCTGTTGTTCTTGCTGTCTGATTTGTCGTTGGGAACGCCTGCGCATATCGCGTAAAATGATCGGTGATAACTTAAATATGCTCGTATCCACCTTTTGATTTTTCTAAACTCAAGAAGTCTATGCAAACAAGCTCCATTGGTGATGAGGTTGTAATGTTCACAAGAGAACTAATTTCGGCTGGAGTTTTGCTTCTTATGCATCGGGCGCAATTACTGATCTTGTCTTTTACAAATCTTTCCATGCCAGGCCAAAAGAATCTTTGTTTGAATAATGATAGTGTCCGATCACGTCCTTGGTGGCCGAGGTCATCATGCAGGCTTGAAAACACTATCTCCCGTAATGCTTCTGGCAAAACTAATTGGCTGTACTCCTGCTCACATATCTTAGTTCTTCGGTATAAAACCCCATCCTTCAACTCAAGACTGGGCCAGTGTCTGCTATATTTCAAAACACCGGTACATGAGTCTGAGGAAGATGATACAGAAGGTCTTGTGCCAGCTTGTAATTTATGAATAACCTTGGAAATTACTGGGTCGGCCAGCTGTGACTTTCTCCAATTGTGAGAACTCAGGGCGTATGTTTGCAAGACATCTTCTGGAACTTGATCACAAGCCTCCGGTTTGTCTTTTACAGGTGCGGATGTACTGAAACAGTAGGGCGCTTGTTTAATCCCTGCTGTTACGGCAGTGGTTATAGCAGCTATTGTTTCTGGTTGCACTACCACCCTGCTTAATACATCTGCGTCGGCGTTGTTTTTACCTGCCCGATAACGTGTCGTAAAGGTGTTGTTTGATAACGCAGCAAGCCATCGTTGCCCTGTCGCGTCCAACTTAGCACTCGTTAGCACGTAGGTAAGTGGGCTATTGTCCGTTATAACCTAAACTTCCGCGCCGTAAAGATAGTCGTGAAACTTTTCCGTCATTGACCATTTCAACGCTAAAAATTCCAACTTGTGCGCAGGATAATGCTTCTCTGACGGTTTAAGTGAACGGCTTGCATAGGCTATGACCTTTTCGTGGCCGTCTTGGCGTTAATAAAGTACAGCACCCAATCCCTTTGAGGAGGCATCTGTGTGCAGAATAAACGGCAATGTATAGTCTGCATAGCCTAAAATAGGTGGATTGGTAAGCTGTCTCTTTAACTCCTCAAAAGCAGTCTGTTGGTCGGATCCCCATTGAAATGGAACTGGTTTTATTGCTTTGTTGTTTCTTTGTGTTGTACGTTTAGTCGGATGGCCTATCAGCAGGTTATTTAATGGCCTTGCAATGGAAGCGAACCCTTTGATGAATCGCCGATAATAGCCAACAAAGCCGATAAATTGGCGTACTTGTTTCACAGACTTTGGGGTTTGCCAATTTTTTACTGCTTCTATTTTGACCGAATCTGCTTCTATGCCATCTGCTGATACAACATGGCCGAGGTAAGTGGTTCTTGTCTTGAAGAATTCACATTTTGATGGTTTGATCTTGAGGTTATATTCAGCCAAACGACAAAATACTTGGTCTAGTCTTGCAATCATGGTATTGACATCTTTGGAAAAAAAAATGATGTCATCCAAATAAATGAGGCAATCTCTAAGATTTAAATCGCCCATACAGCGTTCCATCAATCTTTGAAAGGTTGCGGGGGCTTTGCAAAGTCCGAATGGAAGGCGGTTACATTGATAAAACCCTAGTCCACCCACTTGAAACGCTGTCTTTTCCTTGTCCTCTTCTTCTAACTCCACCTGCCAGTATCCACATTTCAAGTCCAACTTTGAAAAGTACCGTGATCCGGCTAACAGATGAAGTGTGTCCTCAACTTTTGGTATTGCATAACTATCTTTCTTGGTGTTTGCATTTAGTTTTCTAAAATCTATACAAAATCGTATGGTTCCATCTTTTTTCCTGGCGATTACAATATTCGATGACCATGGACTTGTATAGCTCCCATTTCTAACATTTCTTTGAGATGCTCTCGGACTTCATTGAAAAGAGCTGGGGGAACTCGTCGAAAAGGCTCTTTAAAAGGTTCTGGATGTGTCAGTTTGATGGAGTGCTTAACTGCGGTTGTGTGTCCGATGTCAAATTTTGATTTTGGAAACACTGTATCCCATTTTCTAAACAACTTGTATACCTCTTGCTTTTGTTCCGGACTTAAATCAGTTCCGTCGAGATCAACATCATATTCATTTTTCATGTCCTCTAGTTTTGTTTTGTTTTCTGTTTCAGTATTGACAGTTGATATGGTTGCGCTTGATGGTTGCAGTATTGATGCTTCACGCAGAACTTTTACTTCCTGTAATTCACACAGTTCTTGTTTTGCTCTTATCTTTACAGGTCTTGCAGATATGTCTCACAATCTCACAGGTACCTTCGCAGTTCTTCCACGAGTATTTATGGAGACAACTCTCGGACATACCAATGCCCCATGACTGTCAATTTGGCATTGTTCTGTTACTGCTGCTTCAGTGTTGTGAAGTTTTCGCAGAAGACCTACAACTGTCCTGGTTTCATTTGGCTGCAACATTATGTCTTTGGTTGCAAGTACTTTGCCGATGTTTAAATGTATTGTATGAACAGCCGCTTTCCATTTATCATCCGGACATTCATCACTGCACATGTCTTTCATATGTCTAATAATGTTTGTGCCAATAATGACATGAGCACTACCATGACTCTCGCTAACCGGTGCAAATAGAAGAATTGTTACCATTTCCATATAAAAAATTTCGCTTCTAATCGTTGCCTGTATATATCCAGAATATGGAATGTTGGTGCCATTAGCTGCTTTTAGTTCAAGATCGAATTCTTTCAGTGACATCAGTTCTGGCTTTGGTGTCATTTTGGTGTAAAAGTTTTCAGTTATAACACTGACCTGCGACCCACTGTCAATAAGCGCGGTTGTCTCTTTTCCGTTAATGGTAATAGTAGATAGGTTAGCATCGCCTACCATTCTACTAAAAATGTTTTCCACTGGTTTCTGTTTGGGGATAGTGGTATCTTCACAGCCCTCATTGACCCCATCAATTAGAGCTGATTCCCGTTTAAATGATGTTGAGAGTTGCTGTCTCTATGATAAACATCTTGCGGCAAAGGTCGTCTTCCTCTATATGGTCCTCTGTTTCCGGAGTAACCTCTGCCTCGTGAAAACATTCTCCTATTTACGGATTGTGGTCTATTATCATATCTCTTGTAATCTCTTGTCACATTTTCACTTCTATTGTCCTTCCTTGCTACTTTCTCCTGTGTTAATACATCTAGTTGTTTTTGCATACTTTGTAATTTCTCTGTTAGATCATTCAATATTCTAAATTGTTGATCTAGTTGCATTGTATTGATCTGTTTGGTATGTTCGTTTCTCTCTTGTGATACTGTCATTTCCTGTTCTTCTCTTCTCACTCGTTTTCGTAACTCTTCAAATGTGAGAGAGTTTTCAAAGAACACTCTGGTGGCATTCTTTAATTCAGAGTTTCTCAAGTATTTCCAATACTTTGTTCTCAGTATTTCATCCTTCTTGTTTTCTTGTATTTCTCCCTTTTCTAAAGCTCTTTGAATCATTTCTTCAATTCGTATACCCCATGATGTTATGTCTTCTTCTTTATTTTGTCTGGCATGATAAAATTCTTCCATTATACTTTGTCCGCTTTTTACATCACCGAAATTACTTTCCATCGTTGACAAAATGTTTTCTAAGGTTGCTGTGGCTTTCAATGTTGATAAAACTTTTCTTGGTTCTCCAGATATCGCATTTCTTACGCACTGTTTCAGTATGTCTTTCTGGTAAATTTCTGACCGAATCATACTTTCGATTTCTATTTTCCATCCTCTAAATTGAGTTGGGTCCGAAAATTTAGGAACACTCGGTTTCAACATTAATGGTAGATTAGGAAGCCATCTTCGTTCCGCATTTCTTTTATGTTTGTGTCGGTGATGTATATCTTCATGTTCCAATACCTCGTCTAATGACGTAATTGTGCTCCGTGTCTCCATAATATCTTCTTGCAATTCTTGTTTTGTTCGTTTCAATTTCCTTATTCTTTCTTCTTTCTGTTAACGACGCGTTTCTTTCAATAATTCTTGTTCCTTGAATCTTTTTGCTTTCTCTTTCAGATGAAGTTCCTCTTTTAATTTCATCTGTTGAAGCTTCATTGCTTTTATTTCAGCTTTAAGTGCTTTCCATCATCATCTTCATCACTTGTAATTTCATCAATGTCACTTTTGTGGTCATGTTCACATTCGTGACATTCAGATGGTGTGTTTCAGTACTGCACCGCACCCCCTCTTTAAAAATTCTGTCCTCATAATCAGCATGTTTCTGGAATGTTTCCTCCATCTTCTTAGTCAACCAACTAAGTTCCTCATCTATTGAATCCATGTCACTTTCATAATCGTTGCCATGGTAATCATCAGTCTTTAATCCAACAGTTAATCCAACAGCACCATCAACATCATTATCATGGTCAAGTTCAGTCCTCCTTTCATGTTCCATTTCTTTACAGTTGTGCTGTAATCTTTCTCCAACAGTTTCTCTTCTTAATTGTTTATGCTTAACCTCATTTGCATCATTCACATCGCTATGTTGGGCTGTTTTGTTTTCTATTCCCATCTTTATCAATTCATCTCTTTGTCGCTGAATTTCACGAATCTTTGAGTCTCGTTCCTTTATTTTATTCAGCATTTCAATGTCCTTTTGACTTTTCAACTCTTGTTCCTTTAATGTTTATTGTTCTTTATGTTTCTCCCTTCTTTGTCTCCTTAATTCTCTATCAGAATCCATTTTCAAATAGTTATATTCACACTCACACTAATTTCACACTAAGCACTAAGTTATGATATTGATCCGAACCATATGCAGATATCAAAGTCTTCTCTTTAATTCACTTCTCTTCACAATATTCTTTGCACTTTACAACACAAAACAATTCATTCAAAACTAGTATGTAATTAGTATTTGTTCAACTTCACTCACTCTAGATTCGATTTCATAATGTCAATCAGTAATATTAATCACTTGTCGTTAATATTACTTTCAATGCAACAATTCACAATTAAAACTATTCTCCCAGTGATTATTTCACTTCAGTCGTACGCACTTTTCTTCAATAACACTTTTGTAAAACACACACTTCAATTTCATCAACCTTCAAATTCACAATTCATAACAGTTGCCTTTCTTTTCAACTCAAAAATGTACAATATACATGTAATACAACACTAAATCACTAACTTCAATAGTGACCAATACATCTAATTCAATGTAAACACCTATGTATAATAGTAACCCTACTTGTCATATAACACAATACAATAACAAAAAATTGTACACATTCATTCAATTATTGAATACCAAAAATAGGTATTATTATTAAATGTTCAACTATTTATTTCTCTTTATTAGCTCTCTATTTAATAATCAATTAATAAATAAACAATTACTGTAAATTAGATTAAACTAAAGTCAAAATAAATGTTCAAGTTTTATCAAACTCAACAAAAATCTAAATAAATGTCTACAAACAATTAAAATAAATTCAGTGAAATTAATTCACAAATTATGATTTAATTGATGAAATAATCTTATTTAATTATAATAATAACACCTATAGATGCGTATTTATGAAACAATTGAACAAAACAATTTGATTAAACTATTTACAAATACACTCTCACACACGTACAACTATTTACAAATACACTCTCACACACGTACAACCATACATATTCAATCACACAATCATTGAATACTATGTACCATACAACTAAATCGCTATCTGTACAGATTCGATACCCTATTTCCGGTCCGAAAATTACACTGGTCACTTTACCGTAGTGTCAAGTGTAACACGCAACGCAATTACTATTTTCATTTCCTAAATTATGCACTTACTTGACATATGTACATTAGGATTCTATCTCGGCCCGAAAATAACTCGCTATACGGTAGGCGCCGCATTATAGACGACTACCGGAAATAAACAACTTTCGCGCATGCGTATCGTAGTATCCTCTCTGCACGACCTCATGCTCGAATCACTTTTCTTCTCGGCGCCTTCGAAGGCGTTTGTTACTCGCTATTTTTCAGCATGGCTGAAGTGTTTGTTAAAAATAATAATAATCGTTCTCCGTTTGTGGATAACGAGGAAGAAGATATGGGACACAGTGACGTGAGTAATAACACAGTGTCTGGCAAGCAGAAAAAAGACGTTCCAAAGTAGACTTATTAGAGGAACGTTTTGACGAGAAATACGGTAAACTTGAAAACACTTTACACAATATTGTTGCATTGTTGCAATGCCAGTCACAAAGACATGGTAATTCAACGCAGCGGAATGGCAAAAGCCCCAATTATGACCAGGGGAGTGATAAAAGCCCCAATTATGAAGAGAGAACTGGTCAAAGTTCCACAAGTAATCGTCAAGATGACGTGCTTTCCATTCATCCTGCTTCCTCTGAAATCTTTCGTTGTCTGATTTAGAAGAGGAAGACACAGAGCACAGTGCGAATGTACGCAGGTGTTTGAAAGACATTTTTGGAGAAGATGCATGTTTGAAAAAAGATGCACAAAAGCTAACTGGCATTTGCTTAGAAAATTCACAGAAAGAAATTTTGGAACAAAGCTATCGGTCTAAGACACCTAATAATGTAACAGCCTTTTCTGAAGAGTGCAAAGATTTATTTCCAGTTGATGAAGACACTGAACATTTTTTACGTGTACCTACATTGGACGATATTGTAGACACGTGTCTAACAAAGAAGTTTGGTTCTAGAGCTTCATTCGCTAAACATGGAACTTTTCTGTTTTCACAACCAAACAAAATGGTGGAGAAGACCGCATACAGAGGACAACAAAGTGTCTACATGGGTATTGTTACACAGATGTACATGCAACAAGCTCTTGCAATGCTAATGGACATGGTTACAGATAAACCAGACATTGAGAAAAAAGTGAAGGACATTTTTGCTTTATCCACAAGAAGTCTAGATCAATTTGGTAGAGCAGGAGCATTTTTTCATATCATACGTAGACAAGTCACAATGAGCGAGACTTCTTTATATAAACTTGATGATTCAAGGACAATCAGTAACCTATCCTTGAGAGGGGACGGGGTGTTTGGTGAAGAATTGGAAAAGACTCTCAAACTAAAGAAAGACAAAAGAAAAACACTTGCCGGAAAATTGCAAAAGAAGGAAACATTTAAGAGGAAAGCCAGTGACCAGACAGAAGAACAAACATCTGTCAAAAGACAATATGTTAAGACAAATACAAGAATGGGTGTTCAGCCAAATGAATACAATAGAGCGCTACAATGCGGAATCACGAAGTACTTTTCGAACGGAGCACAGATCTGGTAGCTCGAGAGGTCGGGGCAGCTAAACAGCCAATAACAGACCAAGGGCTACAGTTGCCAAGGTTAGTAAACAATGACCAGTCAGGTCTGTTAATGTTGCGACCGGAGATACCAGTAGGGGACAGATTAACTAATTTTCAAACAAATTGGCAGTTGATTACAACAGACAAATGGGTTTTATCAATTATAAAAGAGGGTTACAAATTGGAATTCATAAAGAAACCAATTTTTCAAGGTATAAAACAAACTCATGTTAGTATCGAAAACGAACATATTATGCAGGAAGAAATAGATTCTTTAATGCAAAAAAATGCTATAGAAATCGTACCGAAAACAAATTGGACGACAGGTTTTTACAGTACTCTATTTTTAGTCAAGAAAAAGACAGGAGATTTAAGACCTGTCATAAATCTAAAACCACTAAATCATTATCTCCGAAAGCAACATTTCAAGATGGACACATTGACAAAAGTGTTAAATCTAGTTCAGAAAAACGATTGGGCGATATCTTTCGACTTAAAAGACGCTTATTTTCACATAGGCATATTCAAGAAACACAGAAAATTCCTCAGATTTGCATGGAAGGGGAAAGTTTTCCAATTCAAAACATTATGTTTCGGACCAACTGTCTCTCCACGAGTTTTCACAAAAATATTGTCAGTTGTGGCAGCTTATCTAAGAGTAAAAGCCATACGATTAGCAGTGTATCTGGACGACTGGATACAACTGAATCAAGAAAGACAAATATTACTAACAGAAAGAGAGATAACGCTCAATCTTCTACTGAATCTAGGTTTCGTAATAAACAAAAACAAATCCACTCTCATTCCTGTACAGATTCTGACATATTTAGGAACAGTTTTTCAATTAAAGAAAGGCCTGGTTTATCCAACGGCAGAAAGATTTCAAAAATTAGTAAAGGCAATTCATCTGCTAATCAATGGTTACACAAAAGCAAGACAATATTTGGTAGTTCTTGGAATGATGGCATCCACACTGGAAATTGTACCAAATGCAAGACTGTATATGAGACCCCTTCAAATGCATTTGTTACGAAACTGGAGTCCAGCCAGAATGTCTCTGCACTGGGAGGTCCCATGTACACAGTCTGTGAGATCCAGTCTCCATTGGTGGTTACATCAAGCCAATTTTCAAAAAGGGGTGTCTTTACAACCAATTCAAACACAGATAACAATGACTTGCGATGCATCAATGGTGGGATGGGGTGGTTTTGTGAACAACCATGTAGTGCAGGGTGTTTGGTCCAGGAACCAGAGTACAGAGCATATAAATTATCTGGAATTGAAGGCGGTACATCTGTCATTGAAAAATTTTGTTCCGATATTAAAGAACAAACATGTATTGATTCGATCGGACAATTCCAGCACAGTTCAATATTTGAACAAACAGGGAGGTACAAAATCGATGAGACTTTGCGAATTAGCTCAAAGAATCTGGTTCCTAGCTCTACACCACAATATGAAATTGAAATCAGTACATATCAAGGGGCAGGCAAATGTATTAGCGGATTTTCTCAGCCGACACCAACTTCAGTCTACAGAATGGTCACTGAACAAGACTGTAGTAAACCATCTGTTTTGGATGTGGGGGACTCCGCTAATAGATTTGTTTGCGAAGGCAGAAAACAAACAATGTCCAGTGTTTTGCTCATGGAATCTAGATGCATTAGCACTGACACAGGATGCTCTGTCAATAAGTTGGGAAGGCATGATGGCATATGCATTTCCACCCGTAAGTCTGTTGGCAAGGTACTCAAACACATGATGAAGTTTCAGTGCGAATTGATTCTGTTAGCACCAATGTGGGAACGTCAGCATTGGTATCCAATGATTCTTCAGTTGTTGATAGCTCCACCAGTCAAGCTTCCAGAAATGGAAGATTTATTGCTTCAGAAAGGGATGTTACATCCGAATCCAAAACTTCTAAAACTGACTGCATGGAGATTATCGACAAACGGTATGAAACAGAAGGATTTTCTAGACAAACTAGAAAATTATTGTGTTCATCATGGAGAATCGGAACCCAGAAAGATTATAGATGTAAATTTAGGAAATTCCTTAGCTGGTGTGGTAAAAGACAAATTGATCCCTATAGTCCATCTTTAAATAACTGTGCTAATTTTTTAGCTGATCTATATAAAGATGGTTTAAAATACAAAACAATTTCAGGCTATAGATCAATGATGTCTTCTATGTTGAACACGGTGGACAGAATACCAGTGGGTCAACACCCCTATATTATTCGTTTACTAAAGGCATTTTCAATGAAAGGCCACCAGTTAAAAGACTTGTACCTGAATGGAATTTATTGTTTGTTTTAGATGCCCTCAAGCAACCACCGTTTGAGCCAATAAAGACAGCCAGTTTAAAGTATGTAACTTACAAGACAGTTTTTCTCATAGCAATTACAACTTTTCGCAGATGTGGGGATTAACAATCTTTGACTTTGGGAGAAAATTCTGTGAATGTACAAGCAAAAGGTGTAACTTTCATAAGGCATGGTTTATCGAAACAGGACAGAGGTTCACATCAGAGCAATACTATTTTTATTCCTGCTTTTCCAAAGAACAAGTTGTTGGATCCAAAACGAGCATTGACTTATTATTTGAAATCAACATAAAAATTTAGGAATTCAAAAGAGAAGGACTCTTTGAAATTATTTTTAACTGTAAATAAACCACATAGACCGGCTTCAAGTCAGACAATTTCGTCATGGATTGTTAAGACTATTCAAAAGTCATACAAGATAAAAAAAGTGAATGTACCTAAAGTTAAAGGTCATTCAACTAGGTCAGTCGGACCATCATGGGCTCTTTTTAAGGGAGCTCCATTGAAAGATGTTTTGGACAGTGCGGATTGGAGTAGGTCATCTACTTTTGTGAAGTTCTATTTTAAAGATGTATCATTTGATTTTCTTAAATAATAATGTTTTCTTCCCGGCGAGTTATTTTCTGGAATGTGAACTGTTTTTAAGTCAACAGTATGAAACATATCATATATATGATGGTCACAAGTAGTGGTTTATCAATCATATATTTTTTAAATATATTGTTTAAATATGTGGAAAGGTGAATAAGAATACATGATTTGTGCTGTGTACAGTTATTATTGTGTATATAAGAGGGACTGTTGTAACAGTTTTTATGAATTAGAAGATATAGAAAACTCTGGGATGAGATGATCTTCTATAAGTGTTGGAGTGGTCAGAAAGTACCTGAACCCGCCTCCAATGAGGGACTGCTTTGGGAAGGAATCCTAAAGTACATATGTCAGGTAAGTACATAATTTAGGAAATGAAATTTCCAAATTTGTACTCAAATTATAATTTTATGAGTAAATTATACTTACCTGACATATGTACAAACCCACCCTTCCTCCCCTCTTTTTCAGACTACTTTCTGAGGCCTTCGAAGGCGCCAAGGAAAGTGATTCGAGCATGAGGTCGTGCAGAGAGGATACTACGATACGCATGCGCGAAAGTTGTTTATTTCCGGTAGTCGTCTATAATGCGGCGCCTACCGTATAGCGAGTTATTTTCGGGCCGAGATAGAATCCTAAAGTGCATATGTCAGGTAAGTATAATTTACTCATAAAATTATAATTTGAGTACAAATTTGGAAATTTTCCTACCAAACGAATATAGTATATACGCAATCAATTATTGCGCGACTTCTTTTCCCGTTATCAAATAAATCGATTATTTAAAAGCACTGTCCACAAACCGAATGTGTACGCTTTTAAATTGCTACATCGATTTATTTTTTCTTCGCTCGAATACGCGGTAAATCGACGCGATTATTTTACCTTGCAAGGCTTAAACGCAAACCAGTATTTCCCAATGAAATTAGATGATCAGTCTAATTTCAGTAAGAAATAACTCGTTTGGAACGATTTCCTATTTATAAAAGTACTATGAGTGAGCGTTGTTTCAAATTTGTGTAAGCTTGAAACAACTAAGGACAATTTTTATTTTACATGGGTTGAAACTTTTTTATCAGTGGGCAGCAAATTTATTGATTGTCTTGATCCCAAATTATGACCTTTAAACTAGCACCTGAGCTATCTACGTGCCTACCTGTCTGTATTGTACTACTTAATGTACTTCTATTGTTATTGAAACCGGATTAGTGACAGTGAAAACACAGTTTACACAAATGCAGGGGCGTATGTTAAACGGGACAACCAATGGTAAGTGCATTGAAACAAAAAATCTTTAACCTAGGTTGGACAAAAATTTAAATTTACATTAATTAAAAAAATAATGATATAAAGTGAACGATAGTATAGATCAAATATTATCAAATAAATAAACTAACTAATCAATAATAAAATGTACAGCTCACCACACCGCCATGCGTCATGAGAAATAATCACTATTGTCAGTGTTTATACACCAAGTCACACACAGTTTTTATAATTCCAGCGACGAATGGTCCTTGGTCCTGATGATGTGACGTAACGGTCTTGAAGAGGGCCCTTAGCATGCTTTAACGTTAACCCGGGTATTAAACGACGTCTTATGCGGCCATCAAGTGTAGATCCTCGTAAAAGGATTGTGCACACGGATTGTCCAAATTATATTATTTGATCGATCAGTGAAGAACGTTGGGCGCCATTGTTGCCGGCCTAGCTACGCGCAATTTGCGTACTTTGGGTTCGACGACAAACTATCGAATCAATCGAGGTTTAAAGTTTTAATAGATCGATAAAGGTATCTGAAATAGAAACAATTAATACATGCAATTAGGTATATAATCAAGATAATATATGTATGCATTCAAATGAAATACACATTAATAATGACTAGCGTTGCATGGCGGTGTGAATATTACTCGCAATAAGTTATTTTAATAAATAACTAATAAACACAACCGTAACCGTCAGATGTCTTAAATAACAATACAAACAATTGACAGATAAAATAAACAAAAGATTCAAATAAGTTACCTGCAGGAATATAAAATGTCCTACACAAATAATATAATGTTCCAACCAAAGATTGAATGGCTGTCTGAAGCAACCTTCAGCAAACAACTGAATAAAGGAGGGAAAGTGTATGATTGGTTGTTACGTGCACGTGCTAAATTAGGTTAAATTCAACTATATGTTAACTATAAAATAACTAAGACTACAGACTTTATATCAGAGCTACCTAAAACTACTCGACATGAATAACAAATAACTTACTAACGATAAATATGAATTTATACCCTGTGACATAGTGTTGTATGTATTTATGTATTTGGCACTTCCCGTCGGTAGCTGAATATGCAAACATCCACATTCATTTTGGTCTCATCTTTCTTTCAATGTGATTAGCTTATGATAATGATACGCTAAATAAATAAGATACACATCAGTTGTTAACTAACTACCGATTTTATTTTATAATCAGAAATGTATGTTGTACAGTGTGAAATCAATATGATGTAAACAATAGGGTTTTAATAGAAAACAACGCAACATTATAGAGTTAAAAATGTCTTGTAATTAGATGTAATGAAGCCTTAAAGTTCCAGAAACGTGAAACGCGTGAATTCTAATTCTTCGGCATCTATTGATTGCATCTTATGATTGCTGATAATCGTTCACATCGGTCAAAGCCAGAGTTTACTTGCATGACAGCCGTTGCCATGTACATTACAATCACCCTTTCGTCGTATTTCATGCCATCAGAAGCATGTTTATGTTCAAGCATTGGCGTTTTGGTATAAACGCACTCATGAAATGCAGTTTTCCGTCAAGGAACAGAACCATTTCCTCTGTGAGTAATAGTCGCGCGGGTTTCTGGGTGATGTTAAAATGTATACACAGAGGAAATACAATATTAAAAACCCTGGCAAAAAACAGACATCGACACAGCCTATCCACAGATAGAGAAATAGCAATGTTCGTGGGAAAACGCGATTTTAATATTTGAATACACTAAATACATGAACTATCCACAAATGCGATTTGGTTCACGACGCTGCGTACAATAATTTATATGTTATTACATGTAAGTCAACGTCTTAATCCATTAAATGACAAGATTCATGTATACAGTTTATTTTCTTTAAATCTATACAAATGTTCTCTCTTTATTAATTATACAAGTTGGCAAAATCAATTGAGCTGAGTGAAAACGTAGATGGCCGCATTCTAAGATAAACTCACGTATTGCAAATCTAATATTATCAATATCAATGTATGGGTTCAAATTTGCTTATTTATTAATTGTGTAAGAAAAATCGATTGCGGATATCATGTATGTTTATTTTAATCAATGCATTTATCTCTGTTTATGTTTACATGTACCTTTGTTTTCGTTTGATTTCATATTTAACCGACATTATTAATATTGAAATAATTCGTTTAATGATAATCTTAAATAAATCTAACTGCTAAACTATTGTAAATGAAAAACTCGTCTAAACATTGTATGGATAAAACAATTAACGTTATGTTTTTAAAAAAAGTGTCATCACTCTAGGATCTCTCTCCGCGTTGAAGAGCCTGTACGTTCGCCAAGTATATCAGTACCTTAGGATTATCAGACGGAATACCTGTCCTCCGTGTTATCAGATGGCAGGATAATAACCCCAATACATGAGTTTCCAATAAGATATGGTATAAGATTATTAACTTTTAGCTTTTGTTATTATAATGTGATCCGCTGTTTTCAAATCCATTGATTGATACAAAGGGACAATTTCCCTTACGGTTTAGATGAATTTGTACCCAAAGTAAATGAGTAAGTTAATGTGACTATACTACAACAATAGATAGGTCACGTCCAGTTAAAAACTAAAAAGAGTTATCATACATTATTAAATAGTTGCTAATTAACAGAACAATCGAAATATATTTCGTAAGTGTTCAGTCAGTATGATTCATGTTTTATTTCATCACGTACTGATTCATCATACTTTATTGTTTTCCCGATACCAGTGGTATGTATGCCAATTTCGAAAAATGGAAGTCAAATTGGCATTAGCATTCACTATACCGTATTTATATATCTGTATTGAAAGTTTGGAAGAAACAGATTCTCGCTAATTCAGCTATATTTAATGTTTAAGCACCTTTCGTTATAAAGCATCGTGTTTTTGTTTGCTATTTTATTTACATTCATCCAACAGTTTTGATTAATCAAGTGATATGTGGAACAATGAGGCGACATAAGTGATCATGAATGCTTCATCTATCGATGGTTGATGTAACATGTATTTTGATCCGTGCAGCGAATGAAAGCAACTGCTACAGGAGTTCGTAGACTATGGTCTGATAATTGCCGACGCAAGTTTTTTTTTCCTTTTGTTAGAAGGCCCTAGACGTATTTTTCCCTTCTAAATGTTTACAAAAAAATATTTTAACCTTTTATTGGGAATGTTTAGGTCCCAATATATACTTTTTGCATTGAGAATATGTCCCTGAATTTGAACCGGAACAAAAACACTGACAACGGTATTAAAACTGAGTATTTATAATTTTTGAAAGGAAATCACTGAAAAAAGACTACGATGAGATAGTTAACATGTTTGTTTAAAAGAAAAACAGATTCATAAATTTGCCGAGCAACAGATAAGAATTTGGCAGAATTCAATATGAAAAATAATTGAGTACCGAGAATTGAGTAATATCAACCTATTATTGGCTCATTGGTAAAAAAATGAAAATTGAACCAACAAATCGATCTCATTGAATATAAGTTAACCTGATCCAGTGTAGAAAAATATTGTATAATTAAATTATCTCTTTCCTTGAATTTGTTTGAAAACAGTAAAATATGTTAAATTGATTATTTATGACTTTCATTATTTCCCCCAAAAATTAGGCGTTTCGCGCAATTTTTTTCCTCAAAAATGGCAAGGTCTTTCCAAAAAAAACAGATTTAAAAAACCTGTGACGTTATTGATTTGTGAAAAAAATGGTGGAAGCAATACGAGAGTTGATGTGGATAATCGTCAGTTTAAACCTGTAAGTTTCGGAAATCTAAAGCTTTTAATATTGTTGTGAATTCACACCAATGTTTAAAGCTTAAGACTTCCGAAATGTGCTGATTTACTTGTTATATTCCATTAATTAATATCACAAAATACGTTTTTCATAAGCATTACAATTCACCTTGCAAAGTGCCAAATAAAAAAAGTATATATTATATAGGGAGGGAGGACCCCTCCCAAACACTCCCCGGTTGGGCCCACCCCCCCCCCCCCCCACAGTAAAAAAATCCTGGGTACGACCCTGCAGACGACGACACGTTTCTCGAGATATTGTGCACCTATATAATACCATGTACGCTCGTACGGGTTACATTATACTAATTATTTGTGGTGAGCAATTTCTATACCCTCTAGAAATATGCACTTCGTTTATTTGAAGAGACAATTCTCTGTTAAGGAAATTGTTATTACTTTATTTTGGAATATTTCTTTTTGCATGTGGTAGGGAAAACATGACTGTTAACTAGAAATTCACTCTTTTGTTTGAAGGTTGGAGACTACATACGACATTGACAGATGGCGGAAAACCCTAATCAACTGAAGAAATGCCGCTAAATAGATGGCCGTTAAGCAGTGACCTTTGATTCGTATCGTGTTCTTTCTTACATATTGCATGACCTATCTTTCATTTTTTTAATGTTTAAATCAATTCGGCTTGGAATGCTCTTTGAGAAAAGGTATGCTTATGAGGTTCTCTGGCATAAATGAAACAACTCTTTCTCGGCGCGGATGCGGCAGTTATCGGTCTTATCGTACCTTACAAAACTGGCTTGCAAAACATGGTATTAACCTTTGTTGTTCGCAAGCGAACAACTCTTTTAGGGCAAAGTTGTTATTTTGTATGGTGATGGAAGCAAAACTTATTTTTTTTGCATTCACCATCATGTATATCTTACTTATTTCAACTTCTGCTCTTATTAAAAAGCGGTATACATTGACTATATAAGTACAGAAATTTGAAACTTATGCAAATATTAAATTCGAACATCTGACCTTAAAAAGGACGTAAGCCCACACTGAAACAACACCAATAAAATCGAATCCATGTTTTCGATAGACCGTTTGAAATCTGTAAAGTTAAAAATAACAACATCGTACGTGGATACACGTTTAATATACGATTAAACAAATTCGTATTTGGGTAGGCGTTTCAGGCATTGACATAAAACATCCAAATTAAACAATAAAACTATGTGCCTTTAGTTATTACAACATCCTGAAAACATGAAGTAATAGATTTTAAACGGGTCATGGTTCCAGTTTCACTTATAGCGTTTTGGTCGGTTTAACTTGTAACCAGTTTTGTGAAAGGGACTGAAGTTGTTCACTATTGTATAATCTCTGTACGCAAAAGTATGATTTATTGTTAAAGTTATTGCTTTTAGATTGTAATTGTTAAGGAAATCTTTTCGTATATTGTGACCTACATTCAAGCTTAAGTCGATAATCTATCAGCGAACGTTTACACGTGTGACTGACATTTACCGAACGACTCGTTTTCATACTTTAAAGAGGCCTTTGCACAGAGTTTGGCATGTATTGAAGTTTGTCGTTAAATGCTTTATATTGATAAATGTAAACATTGGATCTTAAAAGCTCCAGTACAAAAAACAAGAATACAATTAAAAATAGAAAAAGTAACCCAAAACAGCTGGGCTCGAACCACTGACCCCTGGAGTCCTGGAGTAAAAGTCAACCGCTTAGACCACTTGGCCATGCGTGTTCATTAAATGAGTGATGTATTTTATACTTTATATAAGATCCTCGTAGTTTCACAAAATATCACAACAACAACAGAACTTTCCAAATTATTCAATCGTTTCGCGTTGCAACGGTTTATAATTTTCAGTTGTTTAAATCGTCAAAGGATGCATAGAATGGATATTTTAGAGTATGGTAAATGCTCAGTATTACTGTTTCCTTTAATATATACTAGTAACTAAAACGAAAATTTGCGAACCTTAAACAACTTTGTTAAAATTTTGTTAATTTATCAAAACGTGAAAAGGTCTTTCAAGATGGTTGTGAATACATATGATTGCAAATAATTAAGGAACAAGACATATCTTCAAAAAGATGTTCGGCGGATATTCTGAGTTTGGAAATACAGGCTTAACTTTTTTAGATAATTTGAGTCGCGTTCTGAGAAAACTGGGTTAAGTGCATGTGCATGTGCGTAAAGTGTCGTCCCAGATTAGCCTGTGCAGTCCACACAGACTAATAAGGGACGACACTTTCCGCCTAAATTGGATTTTTGCTAAGAAGAGTATTTATTTAAACGAAAAATGTCATAAAAGCTGATTGCACAGGCTGATCTGGGACGACACTTCGCACATGCCAGTTTTCTCAGAACACGACACATTTAATTAAAAAAAGATCTTTTAAAGATTTTCTTTTCAGCTGTTTGTTAATTATACACTTTTTTATTCTTGTCTATACAGTTAATATCATGGCATAGTTCATATCGCATTTTCTGCAAATGGCAGAATATGAGCCATTACAGAAAATATCCCAATTTATATATATGTAGAGGAAATAGCATGCTACTGCCCTATTATTGTGCAATTTATCAGGTGAGACTAAGCATGAACACGGAGAGGCTTGCTTGGGAGAAGTTTTTGTGTGTCGAGCATCATATCTTGAAATTCTTGCCGAGCCCGTATAAAACAATAACATCACTTGAATCTGAATAATAGCGTCAACCTCCAAAGATTAACTTTTATGAACGCCAACATGCGTCGAATAAAACATACCAGGCACCTTTGTATCAGGCCGAAATCAGCGTAGAGGTAGGATGTATATATATTCAAACTGCAAACTTGCATACGTAGATATAAATGAAACCACATCAAATCATATAATTGTATGTTTGATCAAATAGCATTTTATGTATCTAACATAAGTTTCGTAATAGTGCTGCAAACAGGCACACATAAGTCGCTTATTTAGGGGAGTAACTGGCCACTGATCATAAACAAAGAGTTTTATATACACAAATGGTCGTCTGGGTCTGTAGATTATGGTATGAGATTTCATTTTTTTGAAAAGTGCTGGAGGGCTTCAAAATCCAATATGGCGTCCAAGATGGCCGCCAAAATGGTTATACTCACGGTATACATAACAACTTCCTTTTTATGTGGGAAAAATTGCTATACACCTTCTTAATCAACATTAAATGAAAGGGGTGTGTATCTTAAATGCTTTACTTACATATTGTCATGTAATGGAATGCATTTGTGTGCATATTTTACTAAAATTAGCAAAAAACGCCAAAATTTTGGGGACAAAGTCTAATATCTTAATGTATAACTATCAAGTATTTGATTAAAATGTATTTAAAATCAGGTAAAATCAATAAGTATATATATATCCTTTAAAACAAATAAAAAAGTAAACTTTTATGATCAAGAATACGATCAAGATATCATTAAATAATGTTTTAATTGATGGAGTGATTTGTAACTGTACTTTCATTTGATACATTGTGTTAATTCATAGCTTAAAACATTACTATGATTGTAAACCAGTAATATGTTATCCATTTTAATGAAATTATATACCATTTTTTATGAACTGAGTCAACTTTAAACTTTGAAGGCTATGACAACTATAATAATATAAAGAATTAGTTGATTTTTGATACTAAACATTTGTTGAGTTACTCCCCTTTTAAATAAATTTTCCATACAAGTATACTTTTGTCAGAAAAGTATAGTGCTATGCAACCCATGCTCCTAATCATAATGACGCTTCTTATTTTGAATGCTTAATTAAGCTTTCCAATGCCCCGGATTATTGGATTGTGCAATAGTAAAATGGCGGCCATTTCCGGTCCGATTTGGTGGTTTTATTGTCTTTAAATATTTTTTTCTCCATTTTTGCATTTAAAAAACAGCCTGCGCGCTATACACAGGAGCTCGCTATACGTTGAAACCTACGGTAGAAGGAATCTACAAGAAGGAAAATTGCAAACGTACATGACAGTGTACTCACTGGAAGCTAGGTGTAGCAGTCACCATTTATATATATATATATATATATATATATATATATATATATATATATATATATATATATATATATATATATATACCAATACATAGTGCCAGTTACGCGGTCTCTGTAGTTTTCAGACTGTACTTACGAGGTCAATATAAAAAACGGGGTCTATATACAACCCCGCAATCTAGGCTCCTTTAATTACTATGAGGGGGGTGTAGGGGAGGTAATGCAATCAAATCTCACAATAAGGTCTTAAATCGAAAACCACAATCAGGTCTGAAATTGAAATTGTATATACCTCGCAAATAAGTTCGCTATATATTTCCTTGTATAAGACGTTAAATAAATGACGTATTTATATACAATAATAATAGTAGGTACCCCTATATACCTTATTTCGTGTTTATATCGGATAAAAAAGGGTATGGAGATACATGTATTTAAAGTGGGAACCCCATAACCTATTTCTAAATCAGAGACCCCGTAACTGGCCATATGTGTGAATATATATATATATATATATATATATATATATATATTTATATATATATTTATATATATATATATATATATACTAGGAGATAAGCCAGTTAAGGGGTATTTTTCAATATGAGATCCTTGTTTCGGGATGTATAAAACTTGCAGGGTGCATTTTTAACCCCACAGTTAAGGACACGTATTTTTCTATTGTAAACGATAGATACATCATTTTTGTGACATATGGCATCAACTCGGTTTTATATCGATAACATATATATATATATAAGAAAACACAGTTATTTCCCTTTTGTTAAACCTCTAAAATCCAATTAAACTTGCATGTAGAGATTACACTTCCAGATATCATAATTAGCCAGAATCCAGGCAGCTGGAAACTTCGCTCTGCTGATCTCTAAAATAAATCTACAGGTTACCGATGAACATGATTTTAAATCTTAGTTTGTTGAATTTTAAGCTTGAATGAAATAACGCTATGTTTAATTATTAAGAAATGAACAATTGTGGTGGTTTCATTCAAACGCATTAAATATCATGTACTATAGGGTATTTGTAGCAATTAAATTAATATCAGAAATATGGTTAGTAATAAACGCATAGTTTTGTTTATTGGATCGAAGACTAAGGTTAATGTGTGTATTGCATATTATTTAAAATCTATATCTATTTGAAAATCTTACATTTTTCAATGATAAAACTATTGCTGTCTTGTAGCATTAAGAGAAATATTAGCAGTTCATTTTCATGCCTTTGTGATATATCTCAAATACAATTCTTATAATTCTTACATTTATGTTGTGTTTTGTATCGATAGAGAGGAGTTGCATTTACTGTGAATTTCAATGCTTGCCAAATACATTCATGGGAAATACATGCTTTGCATCTTTTGTTTAATGGCTATTTTAATTGGGAGAAAAGTTTAGTGTGTGCGTTTGTTACATACATTTTTTTCACACAAAAAACGCAACACACTGATCTCTGTCATATGAATTAAGATATAACAGATGATACGGTAATGCACTCACAAAACTGTTGGTGCTTGCGAATGGATATGACAAATAAAATGTCTGTCTGTTATGTTTACGCCACCAACTCCATTATATATGGATGGAACAATTAAATAACTCAACACATTTCGGAAAGCGGGTGCAAAAGAAAAACAATAATTAAGTTCAACAAATTACATGTCAGTAATTGATGAATGTTATTAAAAGGCATCACAATTAATCGCGTGACACAATTTCCTGTTCCGATTTACCGCCAATACAGTGCCAACGTGCCAAGGCTTGATATATGGCAATTAGAACCGCACTGGTGCTAATAAAATTCGGCTGAAGTAACAATGCTAATGAATTCTACCGCCACTTTAAAGCAATACACATCAAATAGTATTCTCCCACTGGACCGCAACAAAGCAGTAAACAGACAAACAGAAAGTCCGGGAGACGGCCGAAAAGAACGTGGTATTTCAAGTATACACTCGTCTACTTCATCGCGAGTGAATATTATATTGAGCTGATATAGTTTATACAGAAAAAGAAGAGCACGCAGAAAGTTATACATTACTATCTTAGACGAATTCCCCCACTTGTATTACAATTACTTTTGGTTTATCTGTGCTCTGTCTTCCTTAAACCAACAAAACAATTTGAAACAATGTTATCCAGTATGAACTTTATGTGGTTGCCTTTTAATAGCATTGATAATAATAAATCAATTTTCCCTATGCGTGCAATTTAAACAACGGCAAATAAAGATTTTAAAGACTGCTAATAATAATTTCGGACGAAACATCAATTGTAAAGATAAGAAATTTATATCTGGCATCACTATTAATTCATGTATATATATATGTTAATTCACACATTTGATATGATACACATAAGTTATGGAGATAATTGTTTTCCAGATTTTTCTAGCAAAGACAAAAGAATCTTTATTATCTATTGGTCTGACAATTGAAAAGAGACTTGAAATTTTACGATTAAGTGTTATTGATCTGAACATTTTCACTATTCTGTAAAAATATTGTATGTGATAATGTCGATAATAAACATATGTATTCTATACCATTTCAGAATAAATTTCCGAACATTTTAATAACATTTTTAACAGTAATACACTTTAAAAAATATGAAGTGAAACTTTAGATTAGATGATACTTCTATATACAGGCTTTATGTTCCAACATAGTGTTTGAAACTTAATACTTCTGTACAATTATGTAGAAAAACGCAAATTACGGACACCTTTTTAACCGTTTTCTTTAAAGTTTATTTTGTCGGCTTTTCACCACCACTACTTCTGCTACTATAATCCGCACCCCAGCTCCACCACAACACATAATCGCTATATTTAAGCGAGACTATACGATTTTGTCAAATATTTATGAATTAATATAAAATGTGTAAAAAAACTTATTATATATATATTTCAATATAAATTAAAATAAAAGTTAAGTAGAACATGTGTCGAAAAATGCGAAATAAGCCAGATATTTAATTCTGAAATCGAAAATGTCTGTATAGTCGAATTCGCCATCATGTATATCATGCATGTACGATGTGAATCTAAATTTAGTTTTACCGATCATTTTTAGTTGTTCGAGTAGCGTAGCGTAGCGAACAGCTAATGTTGTTGCTGAAAATTTCAAGTCGGTTCGCTGCTATCTACGGAAAGCCTACTACCCGCCAAACATGACGTATCCGCGCGAGAAAGAGTTGTATAATTTATGCAAGAGGTTTGAGTTCTCAATTCACAAATCGAAATATTATGTGAATACCGTGTTAAATGGAATAGTTACGAACGGAGCTTATAGAAAAGAATCAATAAACAATGATTGTATTATACGTGTCGCGGAAGAGATTGTTATGAATGATTAAAATAGTCCACTTACTGCTACGTCTTAATGACGTAGTACTGGTCATTTATAATCTGAGGCTATTAATAGATTCGCGAAAACAACGCAATAGTATAAGGTTACGCTTGTTTATATTCTCAATTTATAAAACGTTAAACATAATTCAACAATAACTTCAGGGATACGATAGACAACAACAAAAATGCTTCATAATCGCTAAAACCGAATATAACAAACAATTAAATATAACACAAATGATCTGCTTCGTAACCTCGTTCATGCTTCTACAGAGTGAATTTCTGGGAAACGTTCTTTTGTTCTCAACAGATAGCGGCGATCTTTTGTATTTACGGGTACTAACAACGAAATAGTAGAAGGTTAAGATTGTTTATATTCACAGTTCTCAATTTATAAAACGTTGGACATGATATCACCAATTACTACAATCATACTATAGACAACCTCAAAAATGCTTTGTAATCGCTTAAACCGAAAACAACTAATATAACAAGAAATATCTTTTTAAAAGGTAGTTGGCGTAAAAGCTGACTTGAAATAAAGTTTGCAATTTACTTTTCTAAATAAAGAAATAAAATGAAAACAAAAGTTTAACTATTGTGTGTTTTTTTACTTGTAAGTTGCATATTCACCGCATGAAATGTGTGTTAGCATTGTCAAACCACACATTAGTGTAAGAAGATAAAAATATACTACGGGAGTGCACGTCATATGTGTCCTCACATGCCTTATAATGAGTATATTTCTTCAATATCGAAATATATCGTATGTTAATATTTGATTTAAACGCAGTTTTCTTTCGACACATTTAAAACACTTTCATAGCCGCGTCATGCGAAAATGTGTCTTATGCGTTTCGGCCAGCGTTTCTTAAACCCAACATGTGCATTTTCGCAGTCAGGTCAGAGTCGATTCTGTTCGCTATAAAATCACTCAATATGTTATGGTCTCATTATGTATCACCTGACCATACTGAGAGATGCGCAGGCTGAGTGAGCTATATATTTATATATATATATATATATATATATATATATATATATATATATATATATATATATATATGGGCGCATATGGAATAAGACCCATTTTCGCATGACGAGGGTCATTACAAATCTAATTGCGTATTGTAAATGGCACATTTTAGCACAATGCTTTTCGATACAAAATTGAATTCAAAATAGCAAACTTGTAAATAAGGGCAGCCTATCCAGGCGTTCAGGAACGATTTCCAGACGTGCTGACCAAGTACGGCAAAAATTGTGATTGGATAATTAAACGTTTTTCCTCTTATCGTGACTATACTATTTCGGTAATGATTATTTTCTCATCTTGAAAGCAAAACTAAAATTCTGCGAGATGGATTTTAACGCGTAATTGTAACTGGGCCACAATTTGTGTCGTTTGAATATACAGAGAGTAGTCCGGAATTCCTTACACTGAACAGTCCTACATCCTTTGCGCTGAGCACAGACAACGTAATGTAGCCAAAATTCAGAGGTTGTATCTCGAATCAGCCTATGAAATATTCGAAAATATTCATGCGTGTCGGCTGGCGTTATGTTAAAGTCATTAGGATGAAAAGCTGAATAAAACAGCTTCGCCGAAAATGTGCTCTATACCTATGTTTAGGTCAGAGTTGTTGACACCGTGTGAACTGCTCGGGTAACCAGTAATGCATAAACAACAATGTACCTGTCAACCGGGCTGTCTTGATGACTACCTAATTCGTGAGTAAAAAGTATTGCTCGCAGATTTATTTTTTATTTATTTCATCAATGATCTTATTGTATATTTTGAATTTGTATATGGTGTCAAAAATAAAAAGTTTTGTACAGGGAATTTTCATCATGAAATTATATTCTTAGTGAAATAGGTATTCGATATTCCAACAATATTCATTTAATATGATGGTGATTGCAAATTGTCTATATATTCAGTTCTCATTACCATTTTCATCATACTTTCTATGCTTTCAGAACGTCCAAAAAGGGCCATGTTGTTGTTATTTTGTCTAAGTTATCTCTATGAAATAAATAGGATGATAAAATAAATAGGATGCACACAAAGCTCGACCCGTGCATTATGACACTATTTATAAATTTAAATGGCGTGTGTTCATTTCAAACTTGCGATTAATTTTGAAAAATGAATTGCGTCTTAAATAATGCAATAGCGAACAATTTCAGTGCCTTCAGCGCTTTGATAATTTCCTGCAACGATATCTATTCATACGACACACAAAATCTAACTCCGATCCTAATAAAAAGACGAATGCTTCGGTTGTTGTAGGAAAATATGAACGAAATATCTTCATCACAATCGGCTCGGGGCGCTAATTTGTCTTTACTGCATTTTATGAAATTCGTCTTCAATGTATAATTTTTCTTGCCTATTTTGTGTTATTGTAACATATTTTATCAATATATTTCAATTAATCACATATAAAAATCGTATAGTCTCGCTTTAACTATTTATTAAATAACATTTCAATCATTTTTTAACTTCCGCAAGCACATATTCTTTCTGTTGTGTTCTACATGTATATTTTGATCCACTTTGAATTTGGATACGCGACAACATCACACCTATGATTGATCATTCTTCAATATTTATATGTGTGTGTGTGTGTGTGTGTGTGTGTGTGTTGATGACGAAGAGCTGTATATGCTCAAGTAAAAATAACATAGTAAGTTCTGTTCTATGCAAATAAGTGTTTCTTTACTTAAACATGAATTTTTTACGACATTATCATGTTCCCTAACATTATATATAAGGTAATAAGTCGTGTTTATATGCTGTTTCAGCTGCTGATTCTACCAGTAATGATGAGGAATTATTAGTATGCTGAAGATAATTAAGGAATGAATGAATTTATGATCATGATTTTGATGATTACTATGAAAATGTTTATGGTTAGGATGCTGATGTTGACATATTCAATTAAATTGCACGATTGTTTCGTCTATGGTATTGTATTGGAATGAGTTGTATAGTTTCTTTAGCTATTATTGTTGAACACAAAATAAAACCATGTTTAAATTTAAAGTTCTAATACGGGTGTATACATTTTATGTTCAATAGTTGTGATTAAACAATAATTATAATAGAAAATAATAACACGAGCACCGCATAACGGGTGCCAACGCTCGGCTGCGGGTGCAGTTTTAAATAAATAAAAGCTTGTCGGATTTTTTTGTTAGAGGTCACAGTGAACTTGACCTTTGACCTAGTGGCCCAAAAATGGGTGAACTCATCAAGGTGCATCTACATATGAAGTTTTAAAGTTGAAGGTGGAAGCACTTTATAGCCAATGTTAAGGTTTTAGCACGGCGGACGGCAGACGCCGGACGGCAGACGCCGGACAGCAGACGCCGGACGACGAGCTGGCTATGACAATACCTAGGGTTTTCTCCGAAAACAGCCGAGCTAATAATAATAATAATAATAATAATAATAATAATAATAATAATTAAAAAAAAAAATAATAATAATAATAATAATAATAATACATTGAATAAATTGTTTATTTAACAAGAATATAAACAACGTTTTATATGGCTACAACCGCCGCTGCAACTTCTGATGTAATTTGTTGAAAATTAGTGTCTACAATTTATCCGAAAGAAGTGGATGTGTAGATTATGTTCTTGTTTCTTTTTTTTCAGAAGATAAATTGTATAATTCTGTTATTAACAAATCCCGCATATTGAAACAGCCCGATATATTTATTTAAAGTCTATAACGCTGTCTGGTAGTTTGTCAGCCTGTATTTGTTTCAGCGTTTAATAAAAAATAAAACGCCGTCTGGTAGTTTGTCAGCCTGTATTTGTTTCAGCGTTAAATAAAAAATAAAAGAACACATGTAGCTTAGTAAAAATATCTGCTCTTCATTCGGTACGAAGCAGTGCGACATGATTTAGATGCTGTTAATAATAATGATGAAACATATAAATTAGAGTTTTGATGCTATTGATTAACTTTTTTTATAACATTACAGCTACTACTTCTACTACTATTCCTGCATGTAATAGTAGAAGTAGTAGTTGTAGTAGTAGTTGTTGTTGTTGTAGTTGCAGTTAAAGTAGTAGTGGTAGTAGTAGTAGTAGTAGTAGTAGTAGTAGTAGAAGTAGTAGTAGTAGAGGTAGCTGTATTAGTAGTAGAAGTCGTAGCAGTAGTAGTTGTTGTTGTTGTTGCAGTAGAAAAAGTGTAAAAGTAATGGTAGTAGTAGTAGCAGTAGTAGTAGTAGTAGTAGTAGTAGTAGTAGTAGTAGTAGTAGTAGTAGTAGTAGTAGTAGTAGTAGTAGTAGTAGTAGTAGTAGGAGAAGTAGTAGTAGTAGTAGTTGTAGTAGTAGTAGTAGTAGTAGTAGTAGTAGTAGTATTAGTAGTAGTAGTAGTAGTACTAGTAGTACTAGTAGTAGAAGTAGTAGTAGTAGTAGTTGTAGTAGTGGTAGTAGTAATAGTAGTAGTAGTAGTAGTAGTAATAGTATTAGTAGTAGTAGTAGTAATAGTAGTAGTAGTAGTAGTAGTAGTAGTAGTAGTAGTAGTAGTAGTAGTAGTAGTAGTAGTAGTAGTAGTAGTAGTAGTAGTAGTAGTGCAAGTAGTTGTAGTAGTTGTTGTTGCTTCATTTTCAACGGTTCAGTTGTGTTTATTGATATTGTATAGTTATACTACTATTACTACTTCTATTACTAATACAACTTAGTATTTTTCCGTGACCATTTATTCCATTGTGAAATTGACATGCTATGCAATAATAGAAGAGGTAGTCGTTAATTATGCACAACATGCAAATTCCGAATCTATTAATTTAATTAAATTATGTATTGAATGAATAAGTAAATAATAGAGAGTGGGGATGAACAGCCATATACCGGTACAATTGGCGACTTTTCTAACGCAAAACTTTTCAAACTTGAATATTTCGCTTACGAGTAAAGATTTTTGATAAAAATTTCATATGTGATCATTTGACTACATTCCGGGCAAGGTAACGATACAATCATTCATCTGTGACGATCGGACGCTTTCGCATGTGGGGTATGTATAGTTTCACCTTTTTGCACGTGAAAATGGTGAAACGCCATATCATTCTAAAATTATTTCAATTTCATTATTTTAGGTGGGTTCTTACAATTGGAAAACATAGAATTAATGTGAAAAATGTATGACCCACATGAATATTCAATAGCGCAACCGCGCATTTTTTGCAAATTTCGGGTCATCCACCACCGCTAAAGTGTCCGTTCTTACGTATGAATGATTTTATAGGTTAAAAATTATACGTCTCAATTCGAGCGCGACGAACGATATTTAACTCAAATCTGGCGCGCGTAATCAATTATTCTTAAGAACAACCTGTATCGTCAGTATCTTTTTTTCCAGAACGGATTGATTGGCAAAGTTCTAGGATGACATTACAAGAATGCTGAGGGGAATGTCGCCACCAAGAACAAGATTCCATGTCAAACTCGTATTTAATAAATCTATGTTGATAGACATTACCTGTTATCCCATTCTATAGACGCCTTTTGGGGTCGTGTATCATCACAATAATTCACAATTAAATTGTAGTTTCAAAACTCTGAACTCTTTGAAAAAGACTGATTCAGGGCTAATTAGGCCGGTTACAATGATATGAAACTAAACACTTATCAATTTAGGTTTCTTAATGAAAAGGCTAGAATATAGTCGCCGCTTAATGCCTCCACCCAAACTATTATTTTGATGTAAATTCGTTAGTGGGGCTGTTGAAAACGAATTTTCCACATATATAAAATACTCAATGGCAAACCGTCTAGTACATTTTGTTTCCAAGATACCTTAAGAACTAATGATCTAATTAAACCTAATTTGCGTACACATCTCGAAAAATGAAAATGCCAATTATATATAAATGTCTTTCTTCTCCAGTGAGAACACTGAACTAAACGATTTTTACAACATGCTTAAAAGTTGGCCGTTTGATTACGGTACTCTGTGGGCACTGGATAATCATTATTTGTAACATAATCCAAAATCTAATTATGCTGATTATGCTGTTTCAGTGATTTTTTTGCTTTAATTTGTTACAGCCTGTGCCTTTTGAATTGGGAAAATTAGCGCGATAAACCGTGAAATTGGGAAAAAAAGCGCGATAAACCATAAAATTGGAAAAAATTAAGCATTATAAATAGGATTATAAGTAACAGAAGTGATATTGTTTTTAAGTGCATGTTCAGGGAGTTTTCTAGAAAAGGAGTCTGGTCAAATTGGTTTTTTTTAATCAATAAAAGTGGCAAGTTTGGGAATGTTTTATGGACAAAAATGACTAGATTCAAGTTATATATTTTGTAAGATGTTTAAAAAATAAAGTTGAGACCTAGATTTAAGAAATCATAATAAAGTTATATGAGACTTCTTTCTAAAAAAAAAAAAAAAAAAAAAAAAAAAACCTTTTTTTTTTTTTTTTTTTTTGAAGTTGGGCTTTTTTTGGGAAATTTTTGTCAGAATTTTGGGAAAAACGTGTATTTTTGCGATTGGGAAGCAGCCGAAATTCGGCTGTAAATTTGAGCAAAAAAAATCACTGTGTTTCATTGTAGTACTTCAAAGTCAAAATCTTTTAATTAACTTTATTATGTACTGGCGCAATTATTGAACATCCTTCCATACATCTCCACATACATGCGCATACAGTATAATATATCACTGCAGGTAACACCAACAGCTTTTATTTCAATTCATTTTCTTTCAAATTAATACCAATGGATTACCGGTACGTATTTTCCTGTAAGATTTGTGGAAGTTCTTTTGATTCAAATACACATGTGTCACATGTGGGCTGAAAAAGTCTATAAAAATTGATACACCAACAGCTTTAGCTTCTATTCGTTTCCTTAGCATACATCCAATATGTTACGCACGTTCTTGTTAGCTTTGTACGCGTTCTTTGTAATGAAATAAAAATGTGTTACAAGCGGACTCAAAGGGCCTATTTGATTGATAATTAACCGCATGCAGTCTAAGCTCCTGCCACATATTTTTAAGAATTATATAACATATGTTATGGACACACAGTGAACATGTTTAAGTCAAAGCATTACGCATACTTGAGCCATAATGAATACATTTGTACTTCAATCAGGAGCTGGTTATGTAAACAAGAATTGGATTGAAAACGTGATTATTACACGTTACATATATAGTGTTACTTTTAGTATACTTGTAAGATAAAAAGAATAGCTAAAATAACAACTCTACAAAAAAGTCAGCAGTAAAACCCACAATTTAGGACACCTTTTCTGCATTTTATACCAAAATACACATGTACATCGTTTTGTTAAATATGGCACAACTAGGTTTTATATTGAAATCCTATGTATCAAAAACACAGTTATTTCACTTTCGTTCAATTCATTTAAACTTGAATGTAGAAATTTATCTACCAGATAGCAAAATGAAAGAGACACTAGACAACTAGATTCTGTTCGCTCTGTTGACTAATCTCTGCAAAACAAATATCCAGATTGCTCTTTAACGTGTTTTGAATTCTTGCTGTGTTGAATGTAATTCAGTACAATTCATGGCAGTTTAGTACAATTCTCATTAGGGTTAAAAACAAGAAACCGTCTGAGACGGATGATGCTCCCCAAAGGTTTTTTTTGTCACAATATTGCACTAAATATTCAGATAAAAGGAAACGTCTTGAGTGGCATAACTTTGGACAAAATAATACGATGGATGGTTTAGCATTTTAAAAATTTCAAAGGGCCATAACCCTCTAAATAAATCATCTAACCATAACCCACAAATAACATGCACATCTCCTCAAGGTAGTTAAGCTTCCCATAAAGCTTTATTGAATTCCAGTCAGTAGTTGGGGAGAAATAGCCCGGACAAGAATTGCACAGTTTATAGAAAATTTCAAAAGGGCCATAACTCTGTAAAAAATCATCCGACCATAACCCGATGATAATATGCACATCTCATGTTGTAAGTGAAGCTTCCCATAAAGTTTCATTGAATTCCCGTAATAAGTTGCTGAGAAATAGCTCGGACAAGAATTGCACTATATGTACAATGGAAAATTTCAAAGGGCCATAACTCTGTGAAAAATCATCCGACGAGAACCGGCTGATTATATGCACATCTCCTCTTGGTAGTGAAGCTTCCCATAAAGTTTCATTGAATTCCAGTCATTAGTTGCTGAGAAATCTCCCGGACAAGAATTGCACTATATGTACAGTTAATGAAAAATTTCAAAGGGCCATAAGTCTGTGAAAAATCATCGGACCATAACTGGCTGATAATATGCACATCTCCTTTTGGTAGTGAAGCTTTCCATAAAGTTTCATTGCATTCCGGTCATTAGTTGCTTAGAAATAGCCCGGACAAGAATTGCACTATATGTACAGTTAATGGAAAATTTCAAAGGGTCATATCTCTGTGAAAAGAATCATCTGACTAGAACCCGCTGATAATATGCACATGTACTCTTGGTAGTGAAGCTTTCCATAAAGTTTCATTTAATTCCGGTCATTAGTTGCTGAGAAATAGCCCGGACAAGAATTGCACTATATGTACAGTTAATGGAAAATTTCAAAGGGCCATAACTCTGTGAAAAATCATCCGACCAGAACCGGCTGATAATATGCACATCTCCTCTTGGTAGTGAAGCTTCCCATAAAGTTTAATTGAATTCCGGTCATTATTTGCTGAGAAATAGCCCGGACAAAAATTGTGCACGGACGGACGCACAGACAGACGAAGCGGCGACTAAATGCTCCCCCCCAAAAAAATTGGGGGAGCATAATAAACGTATTATTCTTCATTTCATCGAAATCTTTTCGTGATTGATTAATTGTAACGCTCCCTATTGAAAAAGTATGATTAGTATTATCAGTATTATTATTATCATTATTATATCATTTTCTTTATTGTTGTTATTATTTTTATTATTTTTTATTATTATTATTATTATTATTATCATCATCATCGCCAGCAGCAGCAAATATAGCAGTAGTACAAGTATGATTATTATTATTTTATGATAATTATTATTATTAATATAATCATCATCATCATCATCATCATCATTACAATTTGTATAATAAATATTAGTTTTCTTCTTTTATTTTAACTTTTCGATAATAATTAAACATTGTAGAGTGTGTGCTAATTAAATTTTATTCCAATAATCAGAAAGTAATAAATATTACAGCAATACTACTTATTTGATATAAAAAAATATCGTATGAAACTTTAATGTAGCAAAACGAATTTGTTCAGAAATAACATAATTATTTGATATTAGTCCTAAAGTCTATGGGCTTTATATAACATATATGCAAACACCCTGCAACAAGGTTTTATATCGTCGCCACATAACTTGGTCTTGTCTCGGCACCCCGCTATACAGGGAATGTATATATATATATATATATATATATATATATATATATATATATATATATATATATATATATATATATATATATATATATATATGTTTGACTTAAGAAAATATTTACTTCAGTTACAGTTAATTTATATGTTCATTTTATATATATATATATATATATATATATATATATATATATATATATATATATATATATATATATATATATATATATATATATATATATATATATATATATATATATATATATATATATATGTTTGACTTAAGAAAATATTTACTTCAGTTACAGTTAATGTATATGTTCATTTTGTATAAAAGGCAAAGTTTAACAGTCATCATTTCTATGAGTAACTTAAGAAAATATTAACTTATTTAAAATGATACATTAAACAAGAAGGCTTTAAAGGGCAAATGTCGCTCACCTGAGATACTACCTGTTTTTTGCAGTCCAAGATATTATTAGATCAAATGTTTTGACCAGCTTCATGAAAAGTGAATTTTAAACGTAACTTTTAAGGTGCTAACGAGGTTTTACTTTAGCGATATAAGGATAACTTCCCCGCCGCCTGGCTGCCATGTTTTTCACCAGACCGGAACAATTTTCGAACTCATCGAAGACATAATTAAAGTGGTATTTATTGATCCAAAATTGGAGTTTTTGCGTAGGACGCAAAAATTCCAATGTTTGACTTATTGCTTATCTTAGTATTAAAGAGTGTGTTCATTAATGGAATAGGTGAGGTGTATACGTATTCCACTCCCGGATTTTCTGCGTAGGCTGTAGATAAAGGGCGCAGAAATTCCTTAGGTGGATTATCTGCGACTGTAGATATATACTCAGTACAGGGCCAACCAAGGTGTTTTAACAAAAAGTGTATTTATAGTAGCTTTATAAATTATTCCACATATGTGTTCTGATGTCTGTAAAATAAAGTACATATTTCACGGCTAATGGGTTTGTCTTTCCAACAAACAGTTTCTTGTATTATTTTCCTTGAAATACACACGTGTTTGTATATTTGTAATTAATTATAGAAATACAATATCTTTATTACATATCATTGACTTTATGCGGTCTAAATCATTGCAGTTTCAAATATCAATAACAATCGTTCACATAAATTCACTAAATTCAATATGTTTTATATTTTATTTTATTGATCGTGTGTTGCAAATTACTTCAAACAAGTAATAACATGGAAGATAAATTTTCTGAAATATTTTTAGTAACTTATTTCACAGCTCTTTCTCTTTTTCAAAGAATGCAAACAAACATTGATATTTAAAATGTGCATTCCGTCCAAAGTATTTTTTTTTGGAACGTTGCACTTAAAATACTTTTAGTATGATTACATATCATTATTAACAAGCAAATTCGTAGAATTGATATCCCCCGCAACATATGCTTTGTTTGAGGATGGGTGCACATCGGACGGATGAACATACTGACAGATGGACGGACGGAGGAGGCGGGGGATATATACTCATACCAAGTCTCAATGAAATCCGCCAAAGCACTTCCAAGATATGGCTCCGGACACAAAAGTGCCTATAGTAAAAAGCATTTTTTCAAGATACAAAGGGCCATAACTCTGTTTTTAACAGATGGTATACAATGCAATTTGGCGTGCATCATCCTCTTATGCATATATATATTCTTATAACAAGTTTCGATGAAATCCGCCAAAGCATTTCCGGTGTACAATGCCATTTGGCGTGCATCATCCTCTTATGCATATATATATACTCATACCAAGTTTCAATGAAATCCACCAAAGCATTTCCAAGATATGGCTCCGGACACAAAAGTGCCTATAGTAAAAAGCATTTTTTCAATATAGAAAGGGTCATAACTCTGTTTTTAACAGAGGGTGTACAATGCCATTTGGCGTGCATCATCCTTTTATGCATATATATACTCATACGATGTTTCAATGAAATCCGCCAAAGCAGTTCCAAGATATGGCTCCGGACACAAAAGTGCCGGACGGACGGACGGACAGCCGGACGGACGGACGGACAACGCCAAAACAATATCCCTCCGCCTCTGGCGGGGGATAATAATTGAAAAGCAATAACAAATCGAAATGTCAAATATCATGCTATTTTTGTTTTCAAAGAAAATGTCATCTATCCATGTTGTATGAGCTACATTCGTTTATAGATCACACGATCTGCAGCGGTACTCTAAGCCGGACTGAAATAAACGAAAACAGTACGTCAGTTAACACAATACGAAGATACACGAGGTACTATGCAAACCAAGATTAAATAATATAAGTATTTATTGAACTAAACAAACCGGTCACAGAGTAATCATAAATTAAACATGAACAATTTAAATACATAGTATCAATCTCAATAACGTTGTTTTATCTGCGCCCTGGTATTCTGTCGATTAAATTTACACCGATTCAAACTGAAATTCTTATAAAACTCACAGCAGAATTGTATAAATAAAGGGGACACACAATCATATTTGCTCGTTGTAAAATGTTGCGAGCGAAAGGTGTTAAAATGTTATTGGTGCTGAGAACATTTTGTCCGATATTAAAGCAGTTTTCATTTAAATACTACGTTTCTATCCAAAAATGTATTGGCTACAACTTTATACAGGCGCACTATATTTGCTTACTTTTTATTGCATACTCATCAAAAACATATAATCCTTTTATAAAATATATAATAACTAGAAATATAATATAGTATACAACCAAGACTAACACATAACACTACCTGTTTATCGTTTACTAGTTAAACTTCAGTGAAGATAAATGTCAACATATTAATAAATATCGAACTTAACTGTTTTGAAAACCGATAGGTCTATACCAAGTATTTTGTACATGCTTACACCGTAGCAGTAGCACTCTCCAAAGCATCGTCCTTCCCATGAACGACAACCCCCTTGACTACATTGACTGTCACAGTTGATGTCTCGTTTAACTGAGAACATGGATATTGCGCATTAGGACATGAATTACACGACCCGACTGTTTTTATTTAGTTATCTATATTATATCTATATGTATAACAAATATATTTTAAAAATATATACAACAATAATAATGAGAATAACAATACATATTATAATAATAATATTAATACTTCTATGACTACTTATAATAATAATAATTATTATTATTATTATAATAATAATTATAATAATAACAATAATAATAATGTTAATAATTATAATAATAAATAAGAGTAATAATACTAATAATAATAACAATAATTATTATATTAATAAATATTTATTATAAATATATATGTATATTTTTTTTATTATTTATGTATATATTCCTATATTTATTTGTTTATTTCTTTATTTATTATTATGTATGTCTTTATGCATTTATTTATTATCAAATAAATAAAGAAAGAAAGAATGAAATAAAGAAGCCAATGTCAACCACGAATGACGAAAAAAAGAAAAGTTCTAAAATACCGTATTTTTTTACAATTATTTGTTTATATTGATTAAAATTTCACGACTGGTATATTACATATCTTGACAAAATTTATATTTGCAGTATATTCGGTAATAATTTTTCACAATGTGAAATCGAAAGTACATCGCGAAAATAGGTGACGTAATGTTTTACACACTATAAATAACGCATGGAGATTGATCATTTTATATATATAATATATATAGTTCACTACGCATGCACACTTTGCATTCCTGGGTTTACCACGTGACGATGATGATCAATCTATTGGCGTTATTTATAGTTAACTGGTAGTTACCTGGTAGACATACCCAGTAAAATTTATTACCGAATATACTGAAAATATGAAAACTTTAGATTTTAGTAATGTAATATACCAGTCGTGATATTTTAATCAATATAAACTAAGAATTGTAAAAAATTCGGTATTTTACAACTTTTCGTTTCTTCGTCGTCGTTGTTGACAGTCCCTTTAATGTATCAATTAAAAAATTAATTCAATGACTTCTTTATTTATTTAATTAATTATCAATTAATAAATATTTTTTACGTGTCGCAAGCTAGTGAATTTAAACTCAATATGTGTCATCACCATAGAGTGTAGATTTGAAGGACACCTTTTTAATCCACACGTTCTATACATATACAAAGATACAAATGCCCAACCATAGCATGGATTATAATATTGTAATATTATTAAAGAAGTATATTATTTCAGTATAGTTGTAGTTGCAACAAGATGCACTTACCCAGATCATGGAGTTCCATTACCGATGCACCGTGAATCAGAGTCGCGACAATTGAGAACACGAACAAAACTGCAATCTTGTTGCTAGCCATGATTCTTCAGAAATAAACTCGAGTTGATCATTAAGCGACATTGATACAGCTTTATATAGACAGACAAAATCCAAGATAATTAAAGGGGCTTGTTCACACTTTGATAAATTGACAAAATTGAAAAAAATTGTTTCGGATTTGCAAATTTTCATTGTAGTTATGATATTTGCTTTAAAACAAAATACCAAATTGTTTCCATGCTCTAAAATTTCCATTAAATGCAACTTATGACGATTTGAAAACCTGAAAATTATAAAGCGTCTCAGACGCGAAATCAGTTATTTTTAGTCAGAAATTGTGAATGGGATCCCAACTAGTATACCAGAATGCAGCCTGCGCATGCGCGCTGCGCTTATCCGCTTTTGGTTTAGAAATAATGCATCTCATTTCTGTGATCGAAAATATAAAAAAAGAGAAACAAAAGCAGGAGCCAGCGACATCGCTCGAATTTATTCAATCTTGGCGACAAGACTGAGTGTTTGCAGAACCATAGGAGTATCGTTGGAAGAGACGAAGACAGGGTAATGGCTTAAACACACGAATTGTAAGTCATATTTTAGAAGCTACGTTTAGTTTTTGGCAAGTGTTGCCTGTTTACAAAGGAATTTCAGCAAAAGTTTGGATAGGTATTTAGTTTTATTGTATGGATATTTTACTCTGCAACGAAACCAGATACGCACTGATAACATAATTTGTTCATTGCGCGTTTTAAAATAAGCCTTTATGCCCCTATGCCAAGATGTTCGTATAAATTTAATGAATTCGTTATAACTTATAAGGAACACTCCAACACGAGTCAAATGAAGCATGAAATAAATGATAAATGATGAATTATGAATGATTTATTTATTCGGTATATATTATATTATAAAATATACTGGTATGCAAATGTATATGTTATATTATGTAATCAATTATCATGATATGATTATATGATTATACAGTTTATTCCCTGATTTTAACATCAATTTTGTTTTTTCTTTAAATTGATATGTGATCAATTTTATAATCAAATACAAACCTTCTTTTTAAGGTATTTAGGAAGACGTGCCGGCCAAACTATTGCAAGTTTGACTGTTCAGCATAATGTTAGAACAACAAACTAGCTCTTCACCTATGCACGGTCATCAGCCCCCGCCAGGTCCTGGCCTGTCATTTGTGTCACAAGGAAGTACCACACCTGGTCATGTGTCAGGAATTGGAGAGATAACAGCTTACTTAGAGTATGCAAACAACCCTGTCTTAGCATATTTTAATTGATAAAATAATATATTTATATTCAATAAGATTCTATGTGCTTCCTAAAGTTCATTGGTAATATAATTGCTTTATCATTTTTTTACCAGAAACTTTTTATGTTATGAAAACCAGAGGATATCCGATAGCTGGTTTGTTTTCTGAACCGTTCAGATAACTTGCATGGTGATTGGTCATGAAATTAGTTCAATGCCATTCTCCTCCAATCTCTAGTTGTACAGTAATTGTCAGTTAGTGACTCAAGTATGATAACTTCATCATATAATAAGCTCATACTGGTGAATCAAGAAGCCAAGAAAAGTATTGGTAGGTTCAAAAGTTTATACTGGTGAATCAAGTAGCCCAGAAAAGTATTGATAGGTTCAAAAGTTAATACTGGTGAATCAAGTAGCCCAGAAAAGTATTGGTAGGTTCATAAGTCAATACTGGTGAATCAAGTAGCCCAGAAAAGTATTGGTAGGTGCATAAGTTAATACTGGTGAATCAAGTAGCCCAGAAAAGTATTGGTAGGTTCATAAGTTAATTCTGGTGAATCAAGTAGCCCAAAAAAGTATTGGTATGTTACCTGATTGGCATGATATGAATAAAATAATGTTTAAAATAGCAAACAAATTTCATGATAAGTTTTAGTGTACATTTCAAAATTACAAATATGCTTATATGTTATTTCAGAGTAAATTGAAGGCAGCCAACAATTGGACGGTGGTGCCAATCAATGAAAAGAAGGGATACACGTACATGCACTGAGTACACAGAGATCATCAAGGAAAAAACCCTTCGATCAAAGTTCCTTTTTGATTCAGCTTATCCAAAGCTGATTGCCTCTACAATTGCCCCTTATATATCCACCTGCGGCTAATGAGGAGCTGCAATATCCAATAGGTCAAGGGCAAGCAACCCGGAAACAATATGAAGATTTACTCATACAAATTGGTACATGGTGTATGTAACTATGTTGTTTTAACTAACTTCAACATACCATTATTATGAATTAAAAAATTGACAAAGCTGAAATCAATGATAACTGATTATGGGTAGGAACATGTTGTGTGAATTTGGCAGCATGGTTTTATAGGATGTATACCATTGAGTATAAAAGTGCATGTGTGACCCTTGCTGTTTTTTCAGTCAGAAGATGACTTTAGTATTTGAAATGATGCTTGAATTTATTTGTGTAATATGAAGGCGTGACCAAATGTGTGACATTATGGTCGACTGTCCTGTCATCATCATGGTGATAAAATGTGATTTTAATAAGTGAACTGCTTATAAACATAGGGCAGAAATATCATTGATAAAATGCCATGAGAATATTTATTTGAGTTTTAAGTGTGTACGGTATTGTGAATTTTGTTAATTGTTTTGTTATAAAAATATAGGATCCAAAGTATTCAATCATAGATTACTCTGAAAAAGAAGAATAAGTAAAAAACTTGTCTGGCAAATAACTACATAAACAATGGGCCAAGTTCCAGATTTTTTTTGTCACAAGTCAAGACCATTAACAGAAATTGTTGACTCTTATAGGTGTTATGTATCATGATTTGTGTTAAGTTTTTTATGGGAGACCCATGATCAAACATGGTGAATTAATTGTTTTGTTATTACAATAGAGGATCCAAAGTATTTGATCATAGGTCACTCTGAAACAGAAGTGAAAACCTTGTCTGGCAAATAGCTAAATAAACACTGGGCTCAGCATTTTCCTGATTTTTTGTCACAAGTAGACTATGAAAAGGAATTATTGACTCTTTTAGGTATAAGCTACCATAGTCAATGTTGAGTGCGTGCTGCACACCACATTTGTTTATGTTCCATTAACAATGACATCAAAGCACAATGCTATATATAGATTATATATTGTTTTCCATTGTTTATCAGTCTATAAACAACCATTTATTGTAATAGCCTTACATAAACTGTCATAAAGGTGATAAAGTGCTGTTTATCCATAAATAAAAAATTGGTGGAATTCAGAAATAATTTGATCTGTCAAATGTTGAAAGTTGGAAACAGTTATTCAAAATTTTATCAATTATAGTTTTGTTTCATGAATATAGAGTAATATGTTTTGTGTTCATTATGTTATGGATTTTGTTGTTTTGTTTAAAAATGTTTTAATAAATAACATGAAGAAATAAGAAGCTAGTTTGTTCAATTTTGATTTATTATTACATGTATATTACACAGCAAAACATTACTGCAAGAATGTTAAGTGAACACCTTATTATAATACATGTTGAGTTCAACACTGAACAAAAGAATATGCATCAATTAAAAACGACTCATAATACATTATTATATGAAACTGCATCATGATTCAAAAGTTAAAGAGCATATAGACAGCTAAAACCTAAATAGGTGAGCCTTGCCCTGGGAAAATGGGGCTTAATGCATGTGCGTAAATTGTCGTACGAGATTAACATGTGCTGATCATACCAATCAGGCAGACAATTGCTGCTTTATTGTATTTTTTGTTGAAAGGGAGAGAGAAAATCCAGATAAGGCGGATAGTGTTGCCCCTGATTAGCCTGTGCAGTCTGCACAGCCTAATCTTGGACAACCTTAAGTACATGCATTAAACCCCCTTTTCCAAGAGCGAGGCTCAAATATTTATTAAATGATTGATTAAGTCTTCCACATAACATCTTTTAAGAAACTTTCAGTAAAACATGTTTATTTGATGACAGGCACGGCAAAATCAGTAGTAAATTCATAGTATTAATTTGTGTTACATTATAATACTTACATATTGTTGCTGGTTATAAATGTGGAAAAAGTTTGAATATGCATTGCTAAAATACATGTTAATTTTCTAAGAACTGCCCCTTTTATTTAAGGAATACTGTATGTATGCCCCTGTAATATTTCTGACAAAAGAACAAGATAAATAAATAATGATTAATAGAACAGTAAACTTGGTTTTCATTTTGTATACAAAGGATAATTATGTTCTTATTATTTACACTATATTGAAAGAAATAAGATTACATCATTTAATAAAGAATGCATTACTGAAGCTTCAAATTTAAAACAACCGTTTATCCACTTAAATGTTGCAAGCATTCTTAAACAACAAGACTAAAAAAGCTGTTAACAATAATTTTATTAACTACTTCCTTAAAAAAAAAGGCAGGTACAGTTTTGTTGTCGTCCCGTTGAAGGTGTTCATGTATCCAAAGGATGTACTGTGATCAATCTGTGTCCTCCACATCTTCAGTGCCAACACGTTGTTCCGAAACGTTTCCTGGATAAGGAGGGTGAGAGGATCAGTCACCACTTAACCCTTTTTCTGAAAAATATGAACACATAAAAAACTCAAAACCCCTTGCTAAATCTATCTATATATATATATATATATATATATATATATATATATATATATATATATATATATATATATATATATATATATATATATATATATAGCTGTTATTGTCCAACTTTTAAGATGCAGGAACATAATGGCCACTGTTTCGACAGTAAATGAGTTAAATTTTCTACACTTTAAATTTTAAGCTGAGACAATTACATGAGTAGTTTTACGTTTTCTATATTCATATTACAAGCAACAATAATTGATAAAGATAAAATGCATTACTAATTCGGTTAAACAGGCCCACAGACAAATAAAAAATTTGATATAGATAAAATGTATTAATAATTCCGTTAAACAGTCCACAGAAAAATAACATATTTGAAATAAATAAAGTGCATTATTAATTCTGTTAAACAGGCCCACAGAAAAATAAACATGAAAAATGGGTCATATTCAACAACAGTAAACATACTGGTCTCTGGCTTGTACAGTATTGTCAGGCCATGCCACAACAAAGCTCGTCTTCATCATGTTCTACCAAATGGACAATTCTTGCAAACACATCATCATGGTTAGCTTGAGGATGGTCCCAGCTGGGCCAGGACAGGCTGTCAGTGATAAATGTTGAGGTGGTCTATGATATCCTTGAAAAGACATTTCTGCATTTAACAATAAATGTTTTGAACATAAAGCTAAGAATTTGACACAAGATGTAGCTACATGTACATATAGAATTTTTTATTTTTCATGACACCATTTTTTAACATTCCTGTCAGATTTTTTTGTAAAATTTCAATATTCACCTAGTGTAGTGTAGGATCATTTTTTAAATTCTTTGCTCATGTAGCAACACAGTTTTACATACAAAGACTATGTTTTATATATCAACAATTAGTGCGTTGAACTGTGTTTTTTTCTGTTTCCATTCAAGAATATTGTGAAATGACATAAAAAAAAAATTAATGAAATCTCAACTTGCCTGAATATCTGTAAACATTATCTACAAATTATTTCAATATTCTCAAATGAAATCAACAGAAAAAAAAATGCAGCTAAATAAGTATACCTTTTCTGTTTCTTGTACCAAAGTGACAAAATCCAGTGATCCCTTCTTCATAAACTTCTTGGTTTAATTATGGTTGTATCCTATTGAAAAAGTAAATACACAATTTAAACCACTTTTTAAAACTATTTATGGTCTCTATTAAAAAAGTGAGTTGTAAATATGTGGTATTATTATCTTATAAGTTTTCTTCAACATTCAGGAAATCAAATCTTGAGGATATTCAAAACAATTTAAAAAAGAGGAATATCCAGAAAATTCTTGGCTTTTACAAATTTTTACAAACAAAAAAAATGCATTTCAGATGACCTGTATTTGATTTATTCAAAATACAATGTACTGTTGAAATACACATTTATCAAAATATATACGTGCTTTGCTAAATTAACAAAGAATATAAAGATAAAATACTTTAAATAAAGAAACAATAAGATGCACGAAAATAAATTGGGGCGAGTTGTCTCTTGGTTGGAGCGAGTGACCATATCTTTGATGCGAGTTTGTTTTGGGGCAAGTTGGTATTGGGGCGAGTTGTCTGGCGCCAGATACATGCATTTGATGCCATGAATTACTAAACTGTGTTACTATTTTCAAAAATATTTTGGTTATTCAGTTTATTTATAAAATAGCTGTGCAGAAGAAACTGAACTAAATACATTAACCCTTTGCATGCTGGGAAATTTGTCATCTGCTAAATGTCATCCGCTGAATTTCTAAAATTAGCCATTTCTTCGATTTTTTTTCAAAGAATACTATCAGAATAGCAAACAGTTTGGATCCTGATGAGACGCCACTGTGGCGTCTCATCTGGAACCAAACTGTTTGCAAAGGCCTTCAAAATTTGGTTCCAGCGCTTAAAGGGTTAACTATGAGTTTTGGGTTTAAATTAATAAACTACCAGTACCATTCAAATGCATTTTAGTTAATAATAAATGTCATTGTCATATAACACACAATAATGAATATGTCAATAAATGCACAGCATCTTGAATTGCCTGCCAACAAATAATGTTGTCACTGTCAGTTATGAGGAAAGAAAAAGATACTGTACTGTTTAAATGATCTCAGTACTCCAAGGCTAATGATAAATTTAATTTATTCGCGCGAATACTAAAGTTAATTCTGTATTCAACTTGGCTTTTAATTTTAGTCTCTGTCTGTAACTCAAGTGTAAACGAGAGAATCAGTATTTACGCGTTCTGTGATGTATATGCATATACTTATGTAACGAAAACGAATCATTTGATCAGTTATACTATTTTAATCTACTTTTATAAAAAGAAAATCATACGCACTATTGAGTTTTACAATATAAAACATATTTTACCTTCTTCTTCCGTGTTTGACAATACAGATTCCGCCATTTTTGTTGTTGTTGTTGTTGTTGTTGTCACAATGCGTGTTTATATTTAAATTTACATTTAAAATCTATATTTAGTCGGGGAAAAACCGATCCAAGGGTCAGTGGTTCGAGCCTTGGTGCGGCTTACTTTTTTCTTTCTTATTTTAACTTTATTTTTGTTTTATACTGGAGCACGTTATTTGCGATGTTTAAATTTATGAATTTAAAGCATTAAATGAAAAACTTAAAAAAATGCAATTTAAGTGTGAACAAGCCCCAAGACATTTCACAATCTCGAAAAAATACAAAGCTAATAAATCAAGAAGGAACAAAACGCTCATTTGCATTTTCGCAATCTGGAAAACAACCATAAACACATACAGATCACTCAAAAAGGAAAAACAACTTGAGAGCGTCTCACAACATCCGCTGTATTACGGTCATCAAGTAAAATAAAAAGATATGCAGCAATATACTCATTTAGGTTTTGCAGGTACAATAATTGGCATATATAGGTTAATCGTTTTATTGCGTATGTACAATCAGATTATGACCATTCCGATTGCATTGTCTTTCGAAAACGAAATGTATAAAAGTGAATTGCATATACACTTTTAAATATACACAACTAAAACAGAGTGCACTTGGAGACTTTTCTAACGCAACACTTTTCAAACTTGAATATCTCAGTAATGAGTTATAATTTTGATTTAAAATTGCACACGTGAGCATTTGACTATATTCTGTGCAAGATAACGATACAATCATTCATTCGTTACAATTGGGCGCTTTTGCACGCGGGGTTGGTGTGGACTCATCTTTATGCACACAAAAATGGTGAAACGCGATGTGATTCTAAATTAATTACAATTTCTTCATTTTAGGTGGGTTGATAAACCAGAAATACATATAATTAATTTTAAAATCAATATGTCTTGTAAACAATTTTAGGAGCGCAACTGCACAATCGGCATGTTGCAGGCTACCTTCCCCACTTGCTAAAGCATCCGATCGTCAAGGATGAATGATTTGATCGTTTGCTTGCACATACTGTAGTCAAATGAGCACATGTACAATTTTAATTAAAAATATTAACTCATAATTGAGATAATAAAGTTTGAAAAATGCTGCGTTCTAAAAGTCAACAAGTGTAGTACAACGCTATATAATTCTATTAAATTTCAATTTCATCATAATATCGGTGGGTTCTACACCAGGATACATGACATTAATAAGAAAAACAATATGACTCATATGAATATTAATGAGCGCAATGTGGAAAGCCGGTCGGGCATTAAGACGTGTAAGTTAATGCGTTTTACTTTTTACATTATTATTTTACGATGTACGATTTTGAGAATTTTACTTTTTCAGTGATTTTTTAATGTGTTATGTTGGATATGTTAAAGTTGATCAATTTCAATTAAATTTACATGAAGTATTATATATGTGTTGAATAAGTTTGAGTCCAAATTTCAACAAAATCCGTTATAAATATATATAACATGTTTCTTCCATTAATTTCATGACAAGACACCAGTGCAAATATGAAACAACAAACTATTTCGAAATAAAACGCGAGTATGTGCTCTACAGTTCGGTTGTTGCGGTTTGAAATTGCACAATGCACACTACGCTTTTTGCAAGCTAAGAAGGAGTGCATTTATTTTAAGGCAATTAATGTTATACAAAGGCATTCATCTTTAAATTAAGTAGAGAAGCACGTATATTATTTTATTAGAAATGAGATGTTTTGTAAGTCCAGTCCGATTAAGACTTTATACATGTGTGTTCCACTCAGACTAATATTCTACAAACTGTATGCGTGGAGTTTCGGAATAAACATAAATGTACTACCCACTAGCAGGCCGATATTGCAGCTATGAAACAACCTAAAGCTGGTCAATATGTACGATGAAAGATTGAATTCATTCGACACAAATATTAAGGTGTATTTATCGTAGATTCAACACGGGAATTCAATTATCAATCAGGTGCATTAGCCTTAACTAAGACTCATTTTTTCTCAAGCTCTGCTTTTAAATTAAATTATTAAATACCATGCAGTGATTTGCACTTGACTTTGTCGAAATCACCCTTTCAGTATAGTGTTAACATTTATATATAACGCTGATTTAAGAGTTTTGTCGGTACATTCAAATGTCAACTTGTTTACTTACAAGACAGGCGTACATGTGATTAATTAGTTAACAACCTATCTGTCACAATTAATTGTGACTAATAGGTTGTTATTGTATAAAGTGGTTTTATTAGTGATATAACTAGTTGTGATAGTTTACAGAACTCTGAACAGTACATACGTTTTGATGGAATGCATAACTTCATTCAAATGCATGTTCATCATTGTGTAAAGATGTATACCTTGATACAGTATGTCTACGCTAGCAGCGTTTTATCCTCCAAATGATATTATATAAATATTACATGGCTGACAGGGTGACAGTAAATTTGTCAACTTGAGGAAATACTGTCAACCAAGGCGAAGCCGAGGTTGACAGTATTTTTCCGAAAGTTGACAAATTTACTGTCACCCTGTCAGACATGTAGTATTTATTTTATTATACCGAACAAACTATTCCAACATGAACAATTTATATGAACCATTAACAAATTTAATATTCATTAATTGTATCTAAATTCAGCAATGAACAACCATTAATATGTTGAGTGGGTCAGATTTTCGGGCCGAGCAAAATAAACTTCGCTTTATTCGGAACCGACCTAGTAATCGATTTATCCCATCAATTTTCTTAGTCGTCAATTATTTGTTTAAAAATATATTACCGAACCAGCTTTCCGTATTTTATTTTATCCCACTTTTACAGCGAAATCGGTTGATTAAAGCCCCGTTTATTAAATTTCATCTATAATCAACGGCAAGGCTATAATCAATGGCACGAAATGACGTCATCAACTGCCGAACCGGGACTACTTTTTCCCACGCACCGCGTCACCTGTATTTGCCAAGTGCATCAATAATAAAAACAATCTCAAAAGTTTGTCAATCTTAATGACCTTAAAACAAAGAAAAGTAGCCAAAAAACGTGTTTTTTGTCATTTATTTTTATTAAAACCTCTAGTATTAGCTAAATTTACCACTATGCAAATAGGTTCTGTTGTTGTTGCTCCCCTTTGAAGAAGTCACTTCGAGTTGCTCCCCTTTGACCGTAGAAACAATCGTCTGGACCAAGAAATCCTGTGTTAATTTACAAGCTGTACTCGGATATGCGTCCATCTGATTTTTCTTCAAAGCATCTTTTCAACCTGGCAATACGCACAAATGGCACTGCATCCCAGTGGTTCTTGCGTCAACAATTGGGTGTCAACAAGCTAGGTCAGATGCTGAAGGCCATGGCAAAAGACGCCGGCTTTCTCAAGCACAAGAGAATAACGAACCACTCAGTTCGCAAATTCCTGGTCCAAAAACTTCGAAATGCAAACATTCCACCCACTGAAACCATGGCCATAACAGGGCACAAAAATGTCCAGTCCATAACCAATTATTCCAACATATCTGTTGAACAGCAGCAAAAGTGTCCATTCTTGCTCAGTCCAGTAAATGTAACAATCCAACAGATTCCTCTTGTTCACCTTCATGCAGCGAAACTATGGCCGAAATGCAGCCTAGACAACCACTGTCTACCGTCAAACAAGTTGATCTTGATGTTCGCCCCACCCAGTCACTTCACCAGCAAATGTCTTTCTCTAGTTCGAACAACTTTGCCTCACAATTCTTTGGTGCCACTTTCAACATTCAAAATGTATATAATTAGATTAAATCAAGTAATCTTTGTTATTTCGTCACGAAATAACCACATATTATAACAAAGAAGCAAATACTGTGCACCTCGTGATCGACTTGATAGTTTGATATCGAAAGTGAATTGTGTGTGGTGTTAGGCTACCTTGTAAACAAATGTAGTTCCTTGTATATAACAACTTAATGTCATATTGATATCATAAAACTTTAAGATTTGCAATTCAATATGATTAAAATTGTAATTAATAACGCTCGACACTTTGTTACAGAACGATATTCTGATTTTAAAAAAAGATTATTTGATCAGCGGTTATTTTTGGAACGCGGAGTAATACACTGACCTTGGTTACACTACAGTCATTATCAAAGTACGACAAACACTCATGAAAACTTATTTTGTTTAAATACAAAAAGTTTACTGAATAAAAAGTGGGATAAATAGAATAATAGGTCAGTGTTGATTATAGATCAGGTTTATCATGCTCGGCACGAAAACGAAAAAGCACTCGCCAAGGCTCGTGCTTTTTGTTTTCTAAGCCTCGCATGATAAACCTGATCTATAATCAACACTAACCTATTATTCTCTATTTCATCACTTGATTACGCAATTTGTGACGTACTCGTGTGATGTCATTTCGGTGACGAAACATTTTGGGACAACAATATGGACGTGGTGGTTTTTTAACAGTAAAATATTTGTTTAAAGAATCGAACGAATCCAAAACGTATTTCGGATTGCGTGTTTGTCATGCATAACACCTTAAGAACAGACACTGGAAGTGTATATCGTTGTAACTAAGCATTGGATTAAAGTTACCATTGAGGTAAGCGTGTCGTTTATACTAATTTGATTTTTTATTACTCCTGTCAAAGCTTAAATAATGGCATTAATCTATTCTACAGCACAGTTTCAGCTGCAATCGATATTTTAATTATCCAAACACAACAGATATGCAAAACTGCGTACTGCGCATGCGCGAATGGGACAGTACAATTTTCGAACATTCCGCAAGTGATTGCTAAGGCAGCGGGATACAGTATTTTTTGGACAGTAATTTTTTTCCCGCTGGTGGCACGTGATTGCCAAGGTAGCGGGCGACAGTATTTTTTGGACAGTAAATTTTTTCCCGCTGGGTCTTACAGTATTTCTTTGTCACGATGGCCTATGGGAGTTTAGCATTGTGAATAAAAGTGAGGTATAATAAACATTTATATATACGATTGTAAGTCTAAACAAACCTAACAATTTACAGATATGTCAGTATTATGCCATAATAATTATGGAAGCTCATGGAAGCCGTTTTGAGTATGAAGAAAGAACATATGCAATAGCTCTTATCATTGAGACCTTTTGAATTGAAAATAAGAAAATAATTCGAGCGTGTATGCTACCTCCAAGATCTTAAGACATAGGTAATAGATCATAAAATGTTGAAATCTCATGAAAGCAAGATATCCCATTTTTGCTAGAAAATGCAAAGCGGCTGGTAAACACGCAACTATACAAAAAGGATTGAAATATAATTCAATATTTTATTAGTGATATTCTTCTCATTATGTATATTATACTTGTCAGAAAACCAATGGCTTAATAGTAACATGATTGCTTTGAAAGCATAATAACACACTATTTTTCTCCATGGTGTGGTTAATTGATGCTGTAAATTACTGATTGTTCAATTTAACCTGTGCGCTTACCACGTAAATATCTCAAGAAAGCAAATAATGAACCACTTAAAAATATATTCTTCCTTTTCAAAGATCGCTTGCCTTTTATCATCACACTTGATTGTCATAATTATTATGCATAATGCAAAAAAGGCTGTGTTTGATTTTGATTTAAGATCAATAAAATAACATTAGGCAGCCAAAAGAGACATTTTGAGACAGGATTTTTGCACCGCTCCATATATCAATATAAGTTACGATATTCCTAATGTCTGATCTTGGCTCAAAGATACGGGCATTTTGATGAAATGACACCCTTTCTTCTGTCTTTGTGCAATTGCCCCCTTGAAAAAACGGTATTTACTAGTGAACAACCGACACTTTAAAATACTTTTGTTGTTTAACAAACGTTTTCTAAAATAATTTGATTATGTTTCCGTTTGTCCTCGATCTTTCCTCTAACTTTTCCAATCGACGAAAATAGGCATTGGTGTTTGTAAAAGACGGTGTGTTATTACACAGTCAATTCTGTTAAAATCATGGATTTAGCTTTTATTCTCAGAGCGACGTACTGAACAAGACTTTAACGTATTTATAATTATTTTTTAGATAAGTATATTATATTGTTCTTATATAAAATATTATGCACAATTGTACACTAAGCTTGCCTATATTAAAATTGAAAAATCTTGTCCGACCTAAAAACACGCATAGCAAAGTACAACGTATGCAGCCACATTATGAAAAGGTTCAGAGATAGGCCAAGTGTGTTATCAATCGATGTGATCCAAAGGGCAGAGATCGGTCTCCAAAGGGCAGACATGTGTCCCCAAATGACAACAATCTCTCCCAAATTAGGGCAGATATAATATGTCTATAAAGCGCACAGATCTGCGTCTATAGGGCAGATATATGTATCCAAAAGGCAAGGTCTGACTTCAAAAGGCGGATATATGTATCAAACAGGAAACACATATTTCCCCAAAAGGAAGATATTTGTCAACAAAGGGCAGATATCTGTCTTCAAAGGGTAGAGATATGTCTTCAAGAATAATACCTAGTTTTATTATACATATAATTGTGTATTGCTTTTAAATACATTATTACAATAAAGTATAAACAAAGTTTAATGCCATGGGTCCACTCAAGTCGCCACAGGAATAAGAAATAGGATTTATTTAATAGTTGTTTTAAATCAAATCTATGGCTTTTCATTCTATTCATTATGCGGGATACCTTTTGATTTGTATGGCAGACATATTGTTATAGCAATTATTACATGTAATCAGATATATAACATGACGTGAAGTAAAAACAACATCATAGTGTAAATCATATGATAAACCGGTAATACGTCTATTGAATTTTGAACATATGTTAAAATTATTGCAGTGTGGGCATCTTCGTCGATTACATTTAACATATAATTGCAGTTGATATAATGAAGTGAAACCCCAGCTGCTGGAGCAGTATTACATTCCCATTATAAACAATTAGTTCGTCCTTTATTTAAGGCAAGTGACAAATTGTCAAAACAGTACGATACAACACAATACGAAACAACACAAACACATAGAAGAATAAAGAAGGGGTCACCGCCTTGAAACGGTCCATGCAAAGCATTTGGGGTTTAAACTAGTTCTAGAGCGCTCACACTTAGCCCAGCAATACTCATGATAGTGTAAATACGAGTTAACCTCATAGCATTGCGACTCGAATTAAACAATAATAAAAGGGAATTAAAATGCATTCACTTTAATTACCATTTAATTAGATAGATTGATTTAACTATTATGATACAACATGTTAATTAAAAATTTTCAATACATTATAAAACAGTAAAACAATAAACATGTATAAGAAATGAAACCATGTCAATAACATCATACCAAAGATTATACAATCAAGAGAACTAAATCTCTTATTTCCGGTGTGGTCCTTGGATATTGGAGGTATTGACATAGAGAGCATTGGCATACGATTAATATATATTAAAATGTGGATCAATTAAAAACTAACAATATAGATATGAAAGGATGATTACATATTAAGAAAGGGAGTTTAAATTGACAACTTAAAATTAGATAAACTTGTAATATTCCTTATAGAGGAAGGTAGTTTGTTCCACAGAACACAAGCGTTATATGCAAAAGATTTAGCACCAAAACCTTTGACTTTGGGTAAAATATAGCACCCACTTTCACTAGATCTAGTCTTGCACGAATGAAGAGTGTCAAAAGGAACAAAATGTTGGAGCAAAACCATTTTTGATTTTGAAAACATGACAAAGTGTAGTTTGTTCCACTCTCTTTTGAACAGGTAACCAATTCAAAACCTTAAAATGTTCATAACCTATATGTAACCTATGACCTAGATTGAGGACAAACCGTTTTAATTTATTTTGTGTGACCTGGGTCCGACTGTAGTCGGTTGACTGTGTGGTCGACCGACGCTCGTCGGCCGCCAACTGACCGTTCGTCGCGTTCAAGGAGCAAGTTTCCGCGACTGTGGTCGCACGACGGTGTGGTCAGTCGACTGCGGTCGTGGTAGTCGCTATTTTTATGAAAATAACCATTTCCCCCATCAACATCCGACGGCGAAAATACACGCGAAAAATGAAAGACGAAGAGAGCAACGATTCGATTCAGTGCCATTCGTGGTCCAAAAAGGAGATATCCTTTTAGAGCTTGTTATCGAGAACAAGAACCTGCTGAAGGGAAAGCACGGGCAATTGATGACCGAGGCAAACAAGCGAAAAAGTGGCAGGAGATTGTGGCAGCCATAAACGCGTGTGGGGTGGCGTTGAGGACAGCAGTCACATGTACCAAGACCGCCTTGACACCTGCAGGAGACTCCAAGACAGTCTGCGACGGTGCAAGACAGTCTCCCAGACCGGCGGAGCACCAGCAGATGACACCCAGACAGTCTGCGATGGTGCCAAGACCGTCTGTGTACCTGCACTACACTTCCACACAGTCTGAGACGGTGCCAGACAGTCTCTCAGACAGGCGGGGCACCTGCAGGAGACTCCCAGACAGTCTGTGACGGTGCCAAGACAGTCTCCAGACCGGCGAGGCACCTGCAAGAGACTCCTAGACAGTCTGCCGCGATTCCAAGCTCATCTTGGCACCTGCATGAGATCCAGAGACAGTCTGCGACGCTGCCAGAAAGTTTACCAGACCGGCGATGCACCTGCAGGAGACTCCCAGACAGTCTGCAACGATATCATGACCATCTGGGCACCTGGAGAAGACTCACAGACAGTCTGCGACGGTGCCAGACAGTCTTTAAAACCGGCGGGGCACCTGCAGGAGACTCCGAGACAGTGTGCGACGGTACCAAGACCGTCTTTGCACCAGAAGGAGAATCCCAGACAGTCTGTGACGGTGCCAATGCCTTCTAGGCACATGCAAGAGATTTTCAGACAGTCTGCGACGCTGCCAGAAAATCTCTCAGACCGGCATGCCACCATGAGACTCCTAGACAGTCTTCGACGGTACCAGGACCGTCTGAGCAGCTGCAGGAGACGGTGCCAGAAGTCTCTAAGACCGTCAGGGCACCTTCAGGAGAATCCCAGACAGTCTACTACGGTGTGCAGACCGTCTGGTCACCAGCAGGTTACTAAAAGACGGTCTGCGACGGTGCCAATACCGTTTCGGCACCTCCAGAAGACTTTCAGAAGTCTTTGACGGTGCCAGACAGTCTCTCAGACCGGAGGGACACCTGCAGGAGACTCCCAGACAATTTGCGACGGTGTCAAGACCGTAAGAACACATACAGGAGATTCCCAGACTGTCTGCGATGGTGCCAGACAGTCTCGCAGATCGGCGGGGCACATGCAAGAGACTCACATACATTCTGCGACGTGCCAAGACCTTCTGGGCAACTTCAAAGACTCCCAGACAGTTTGTAACAGTACCCGACAGTCTCTCACTCCGTCGAAGACTGTTGACGAATCTCCTGCAGGTGTCCGGACGGTCTTTGCACCGTCGCAGACTGTCTTGGAGTCTGCTGCAGGTGCCCCGACGGTCTGGGATACTGTCTGACACCGTATGATTGTCTCCTGCAAGTGCCAGGACGGTCTTGGTACCGTCGCAGACTGTCTTGGAATCAATTGCAGGTGCCCAGACGTACTTGGCAACATCGCAGACTGTCTGGGAGTCTCATGCAGCTGCTCAGACGGTCATGGCACCGACACAGACTGTATTTGAGTCCCTGCAGGTGTCCCACTGTTCTGGGAGACTGTCTGTGAGTATCCGGCTGGTGACCAGACAGTCTTGGCATCGTCGCCGACTGTATGAGAGTCTCCTGCCGGTTCCCTGACTGTTTCGGAGACCGTCTGGCATCGTCTAGGAGTCGCCTGAAGGTACCGAGACTGTCTTGGCATCGTCGCCGTCTGTCTGATAGTCTATTGCAGTTGCCCGACAATCTTGGAGAATTTCTTACACCATCTGGGAGTCTCCTTCAGGTGTCCTGACGGTCTTGGCACCGTCGCAGACTGTCTGGGAGTCTCCTGCCTGTGCCCCGACGATCTGGTATATTTCTGGCACCGTGTGCGAGTCTCCTGCCGGTTCCCCGACGGTCTGGGAGACAGTCTTCAGGTACCAAGACGGTCTTGGCATCGTCGCCGACCGTCTGAGGGTCTCTTGCAGGTGCCCCGACGGTCAGGGATACTGTCTGTCTGTCTGGCACAGTCTGAGATTCTCCTGCAGGTGCCCGGATGTTCTTGGCACCATCGTAGACTGTCTGGGAGTGTCATGCAGGTGCGCCGCCGGTCTTGGAGACTGGCACCGTCGCATACTGTCTGTTGTTCTTCTGCAGGTTATCAGATTGTCTTGGCACCGTGGCAGACTGTCTTGGAGTCTCCTGCAGGTGCCCAGCTGGTCTGGGAGACCTTCTGAAACCGTCGCAGATTGTCTGAGATTGTCTTACAGATGCCCAGACGATCTTGGTACCGTCGCAGATTGTCTGGGAGTCTCCTTGCACGGGGTTTGGGTGCCGACAAAGCGTCAAGCGACGAACAGTCGTGGTGTGAGTGGTGGACTGCGGTCGCTCGACAGTATGGCGAACAACGCGCGGTCGACTTACGATCGTCGCTCTCTATTAAACCCGGTAATCGTCGCACGACGAATATTCGCTGGTTCTACCATAGTCGCCCGACCATGGTCGCTCTCATTAAACCGAACCCTGAAGTTTATGTGTCCAAAATTAAGTAATACCATGCTACCAAAAACAACATGCGTAATCTAAATGACGATTAGAGCCATTAACACAATTTTCTGAGAGTGTAATGAGAGAAAATCACGTTTTCTATACAGTTATAGAAATAACTCAATGTTAGTAAGGGGACCAGATCAACAGAGTTACCACTTTTTGAGGAACGATTAAATGAAATTACGAACAAGTGTAAATTATATTCCTCACTTTTAGAAAAAGATTTAAGAATATCCAGTATTGTTATAAGACACTGAACATTTCACAAGATACAACTATGAAGATTGTTCTCCTGCTCTGGATTCATCATTTGAACCAATAAATTCCATAACTCAGAGCAATATTTGCTTACTCGGATATTTCGACTATATCACCTCGTGTCACGTGACCATCCTACGTCACGTGACTCGCCCAACTGACCAGCACATCGCTGAGGAAGACTACGTGATATATTCAAAATATCCGAGTAAGCAAATATTGCTCTGAGTAATGGAATTTATTGACTCAAATTTCACAAGATGGTTACGTAATTCATAGGTCGTTTATAAGGCAAACGAATGTAGGGGTTTCACACTTTTCTTATCTGATGACCTTAATAAATTCCAGTATTTCTGTAAAATTTAAGCAATATAAGAAAGTGATGTTTTAAAACATACAGTTAAGGGTATTATTGAATCAGTATTTCATGAGTAACAAACAATGCACTATGATGTATCATATGTTTTAATTTAGAAAATAAATATTCAAAAAAAATTGTTGGATACTTTCTACCATTAAGTCTTTTAAATAAACTAGATATGACTGTATATATACTTCATCATCATATATGATACTTCTATAGCGCTTAGCCGACTTTACGGAATAAAACGTTTACATGATATAAGGAGATACAGACTGTTGAGAAATACTTGAAGTAATCTTTTTAATGGAATGAGCATTATTTAGAGTATAAATACAAGTTTTTAAATCTTGTAAAGAGCCATTCCGTAGCATGATTATGTCATCCAAAAATCTAAGCCAAACAAATGGTTTAATAGGCTTATTGTGAAGAAAATCTTTTTCAAATTTTCCCATAAAAATCGAAGCATATGCCGGTGCCATAATGCTACCTATATCAGTACACATTGTTTGCAAATAAGCATAATTAATTAATATTTAGTATCAAAACGAGTGAATTTAATACACAGTAAAGTAGTTCGAAATATTTTATGTACTGGAACTGCATTCAGACACGATTGACCGACCGGGATATCCAAGTGGAAGACTGTTATAAAATGGCGTGTGTGTATTTTAAAAAACTTGGAATTTAGGGCATCAAATATGTGTTGAAAAACAGTCAAACTGTTTACTTATATCGGGTATGTTGATTCTTTGTTTCTTCAAAACATGTTTGGATATCCTCGTTCACTGACTGGAGTTTAATTGTTTCCAAAAAGGAACTGTGCAATAACGGACGATTAGTATTAGCATGTATACCACGAAGCAAGCATGACATTATCTAACAATGCAGTGTACTAATTGGTGTTATTCCATGTGTGTTTACAATTATCACACCATTGTTTGCCTTTGAAACAAAAAACATTTAGCAGACTATATTATTAATGGGTATTGCCAAATGTGCTTTACAAAGTAGTGTATATGCACAAAATAGTATGAAAATACAACTATAATAACTGCAGTATGTACGGTGCTAACAACAGCAGATATGACGTTGACACAACGCAAATAAGTTGTAATTTACAGCACCATAATTTTGTAACATACACGAATTCTAACCTTTCTACGGGTTTTGGTAGTCTTAAAATACAAATCGCCTCTTAAAACTACGGAACCAAATTGGAACATCATTGCAGTATAATCTGGGCAGAAACAGAGAACAACGGAAGACCAGAAACATGAATATACGGACTAAGCGGTGGCATTATGCTTACAAAATTTCGTTATTATTATATTATTTTAAATACTCTTGCCATCGAATCAAATGTACAAAATTGCATGTTAATATATTTTAAACGTTTAGTGGATCATAATGTTTTTTAAGGTAAATACAAACGGCGATAGAGTCAAAGCCAATCTTATATACATGGAAAAACTATAGCCCTTTTTGTATAATAATTGCATTTACATGAAATAAATGAAACAACTGACAAGACAGGCGCAAATTCCTTAATTTAAAATATTTATATGCTGTCATCGTCGATAACGGTCAGAACAAAGCGTTTTAAGTTGAATCATTTCACTGAACTGTCAATATTGTACAAGCAGTCATTTTTTATCAGGAGAGAAATGAGTGTTTTGATCTTAACGTAGTTCCTATAAGGTACGCGAACAAATGACTACATTACATATGCCATACATGCAACACTTTATATACCAACAGATTATACATGTGATTTGTACCAAATGCTTCATTTATAGTTGTGGCAACTATAAACTATTCTTTCTTTCTTCTTAGTTTTGGATGTCAACGCTTAGCCGATTTATTTAGCCATGAAAATATGTTTAATCATTTATATATCGTAGACAGCTGTACCAGAAACATGCTACAAATAGTAACGGTATTCTGCAAACACCCGAGTTAAGATACAAGCCACCATTTAAATTGACTTAATTTTATTTTTTGCGTCAGTTTAAACCTACACACTGCATACATTTGTCTTACTGAACATGAACATAATATGTACTGTACCATTGTATATGGTTAGATTATATGGTGTTCACACAGCATTTCATTAATAACATATTTTTAAAATTGTTATTTTAATGTATGTATGTGTCGTATTATGTTTTGTTGCTCATTATCGAAATAAATCTATCTAAATATTACATAATAACTATATATTTAATCATGTTATTATTATTATTATTATATATTAATTTTTCAACTAGCAACATTATAAATATAAATTATTTAATAAAAAGCAACATGTATAGCACATACAACCAGTTGACGTGTACACGTTATACGTTAACAATTACTAATGGATTTACCGTTAAATGAGTATATTATGTAACAACACTCGCAATTTTAACGAATACAGTTTTAAAAAGGCAATTGAAATAGAAAAATGTGTGAATTATTTCAAGATTATTGCAAGTGTTTAATCTGTAACTTGGCAAAATGGGATTTAGGTGACACTTAATTGATTTAATTTCAACATGATTCAGAACTTAATAGTCCTATTGCGCCTTCGAATATCACAACAGTAAATATCACAACAGTAAATATTATAATTACAATGACATTTAAAAAATGCTATGATGACAAGTAAATGTCAAATAACATGTGGGATAAGTTTATGAAAATCAAGATTTATAATCAGGAGAGCAATTACCCTACCCATTAAGTTAATTAAGTGACGGCAATCCATTAAACGTCAGACTTCGTAATAATTATCGTTCGGTTTACCGCCGCGGAAAGGTCAATGTTCTTTATGGTTTAATCCAGTTTGGAGGTAAGCTTAACATACATGTCGTTCATCTCATACAAGAAATAAATATGTCACTATCCAACATTAGTTAGACGATGCTCGTTTTGGCGCGGTGTCCAAGATGTTAGCCTGATACCCCGAAAACATCTACAAAGCGGTTAAATTAAAAAAAGTGTGTATATGGTAGATTTATACATTCTTCCTAAATATGTGATCTGCTTTCTGCAAAATAAACTACACAGTTCACGGCTAATGGGGATCTTCTTTCCAACATACAGTTTCTTTTATTGTTTCCTTGAATGTTTTTGGTAAGAAGAAACAAGTAAGACTATTGTGTGTGTGTGGGGGGGGGGGTTAAATTTAAAACATAGTTTCAGCTCTTTTTTGATGTGGACTCAAATAATAATTTTACTATTAATGCCAGATCTTTTTAAAAAACGCGAGATTTATCATTAAAACAAAAGACCAATTAAATGATTAAATGAATGTTGATTTATGAACTTAAAATATCCGTATTTATATACTTTTATTTATTTTATGGTACATTATTATACAATTTGAGCTTTTAACAAGTTGCAGTTTGATTAGAAAGTTAACCTGTATTTAGTGATGTATTTTTAAAACGCTTCTAGTTGTTGCCGGCCTTGCTACGCACAATTTGCGTACTTTGGGTTCGACGACAAACTATCGAATCAATCGAGGTTTAAAGTTTTAATAGATCGATAAAGGTATCTGAAATAGAAACAATTAATACATGCAATTAGGTATATAATCAAGATAATATATGTATGCATTCAAATGAAATACACATTAATAATGACTAGCGTTGCATGGCGGTGTGAATATTACTCGCAATAAGTTATTTTAATAAATAACTAATAAACACAACCGTAACCGTCAGATGTCTTAAATAACAATACAAACAATTTACAGATAAAATAAACAAAAGATTCAAATAAGTTACCTGCAGGAATATAAAATGTCCTACACAAATAATATAATGTTTCAATCAAAGATTGAATGGCTGTCTAAAGCAACCTTCAGCAAACAACTGAATAAAGGGGGGAAAGTGTATGATTGGTTGTTACGTGCACGTGCTAAATTAGGTTAAATTCAACTATATGTTAACTATAAAATAACTAAGACTACAGACTTTATATCAGAGCTACCTAAAACTACTCGACATTAATAACAAATAACTTAGTAACGATAAATATGAATTTATACCCTGTGAAATATTCCCCCTGCTTTAGAAATGTCGTCTCGACATTAATTTATATATGTTCTATAAATTTATAGAACTCGCGGTACTTCCAAAGTTTGCAATAACACAAACACATGGTATCAATCGTAAGTTTTATTATAAAACATTCAAGTACAATAACTTGCACATTTTTGTTCGTAATAACACAAACAAATGGTAGGTATCCATCATAAATTTTATTATACAAACATTTAAGTACAATATATGGCAATTTTTATAAAGACACATATTTACAATTTTTTTAAAAATAACTATAACTTATGCCACACTTCTGTCTATAAGCAAATACTTCACATTATTATATCACTGTTAGTCTTTACCGTTCATATATAATACGAACCCGCAACGTAGAAGTTCGGCGCTTTACGTTGGCGGTTCGAGCGACGTATGGTTACACTACCGTCGTCATTGTTGTCACGTGATTGTGTCCGTCGTTGCGGTATAACGTATCTCGGAGCTTTTTGCTCTTTATTTTGATGTTGCTCCGTTATTCCCAATGGCAGCAACAAGTTTCTGTGGACACGACGTATACGTTTGGAGTGAGGTTGATCCTTCTTGACGTCATACACGGGAATTTCAGTATTTGGCTGGTCAATTACCACATATGGCCATCTTCCCACTTGTCAGCGATTTTCTGTTTCCCGCGTTGAGTCACATTTCTTACTAAAACCAAATCACCTGGAATGATTTTAGTGGCTCTAGCTTTAGTGTCATATACCCTCTTACTTTTTTCTGCATTTTGAAATGCGTTCTCTCTTTCGCACGACTATACGCAGTCGCCAATCTGTCGCGAAGTTTGCGGCTGTACTCATTCTGGTTACCGTCCCATTATCGTTCGACGGTAAATCAAGTAGTGCGTCGATCGCTAACCTTGGGTGACGTCCGAACATTATGTAGTACGGCGAATAACCAGTACTGGTATGAATTGTGCTGTTGTACGCATGAACCATCGGTGCAACATACGACTTCCAGTCGGCTTTCTTGTCCTCCTCGAGTGTGGACAACATGTGCAGCAGTGTCTGGTTAAATCTCTCTGTCATCCCATTACCCATAGGGTGATATGGAGTTGTTCTTGATTGTTCAATTCCAGCTAACTTGCACAGTTCGCTTATAAGGCCAGACATAAAATTGGTACCTTGATCACTGTGTAAACGCGCCGGAAAGCCGTAATGCACAAAAAACTTCTCAAACAAAACTTTCGCTGTTGTTCTTGCTGTCTGATTTGTCGTTGGAAACGCCTGCGCATATCGCGTAAAATGATCGGTGATAACTAAAATATGCTCGTATCCACCTTTTGATTTTTCTAAACTCAAGAAGTCTATGCAAACAAGCTCCATTGGTGATGAGGTTGTAATGTTCACAAGAGAACTTATTCCGGCTGGAGTTTTGCTTCTTATGCATCGGGCGCAATTACTGATCTTGTCTTTTACAAATCTTTCCATGCCAGGCCAAAAGAATCTTTGTTTGAATAATGATAGTGTCCGATCACGTCCTTGGTGGCCGAGGTCATCATGCAGGCTTGAAAACACTATCTCCCGTAATGCTAATTGGCAAAACTAATTGGCTGTACTCCTGCTCACATATCTTAGTTCTTCGGTATAAAACCCCATCCTTCAACTCAAGACTGGGCCAGTGTCTGCTATATTTCAAAACACCGGTACATTAGTCTGAGGAAGATGATACAGAAGGTCTTGTGCCAGCTTGTAATTTATGAATAACCTTGGAAATTACTGGGTCGGCCAGCTGTGACTTTCTCCAATTGTGAGAACTCAGGGCGTATGTTTGCAAGACATCTTCTGGAACTTGATCACAAGCCTCCGGTTTGTCTTTTACAGGTGCGGATGTACTGAAACAGTAGGGCGCTTGTTTAATCCCTGCTGTTACGGCAGTGGTTATAGCAGCTATTGTTTCTGGTTGCACTACCACCCTGCTTAATCCATCTGCGTCGGCGTTGTTTTTACCTGCCCGATAACGTGTCGTAAAGGTGTAGTTTGATAACGCAGCAAGCCATCGTTGCCCTGTCGCGTCCAACTTAGCACTCGTTAGCACGTAGGTAAGTGGGTTATTGTCCGTTATAACCTAAACTTCCGCGCCGTAAAGATAGTCGTGAAACTTTTCCGTCATTGGCCATTTCAACGCTAAAAATTCCAACTTGTGCGCAGGATAATGCTTCTCTGACGGTTTAAGTGAACGGCTTGCATAGGCTATGACCTTTTCGTGGCCGTCTTGGCGTTGATAAAGTACAGCACCAAATCCCTTTGAGGAGGCATCTGTGTGCAGAATAAACGGCAATGTATAGTCTGCATAGCCTAAAATAGGTGGATTGGTAAGCTGTCTCTTTAACTCCTCAAAAGCAGTCTGTTGGTCGGATCCCCATTGAAATGGAACTGGTTTTATTGCTTTGTTGTTTCTTTGTGTTGTACGTTTAGTCGGATGGCCTATCAGCAGGTTATTTAATGGCCTTGCAATGGAAGCGAACCCTTTGATGAATCGCCGATAATAGCCAACAAAGCCGATAAATTGGCGTACTTGTTTCACAGACTTTGGGGTTTGCCAATTTTTTACTGCTTCTATTTTGACCGGATCTGCTTCTATGCCATCTGCTGATACAACATGGCCGAGGTAAGTGGTTCTTGTCTTGAAGAATTCACATTTTGATGGTTTGATCTTGAGGTTATATTCAGCCAAACGACAAAATACTTGGTCTAGTCTTGCAATCATGGTATTGACATCTTTGGAAAAAATAATGATGTCATCCAAATAAATGAGGCAATCTCTAAGATTTAAATCGCCCATACAGCGTTCCATCAATCTTTGAAAGGTTGCGGGGGCGTTGCAAAGTCCGAATGGAAGGCGGTTACATTGATAAAACCCTAGTCCATCCACTTGAAACGCTGTCTTTTCCTTGTCCTCTTCTTCTAACTCCACCTGCCAGTATCCACATTTCAAGTCCAACTTTGAAAAGTACCGTGATCCTGCTAACAGATGAAGTGTGTCCTCAACTTTTGGTATTGCATAACTATCTTTCTTGGTGTTTGCATTTAGTTTTCTAAAATCTATACAAAATCGTATGGTTCCATCTTTTTTCCTGACGATTACACAATTCGATGACCATGGACTTTGAGACTCTTGTATAGCTCCCATTTCTAACATTCCTTTGAGCTGCTCTCGGACTTCATTGAAAAGAGCTGGGGGAACTCGTCGAAAAGGCTCTTTAAAAGGTTCTGGATTTGTCAGTTTGATGGAGTGCTTAACTGCGGTTGTGTGTCCGATGTCAAATTTTGATTTTGGAAACACTGTTTCCCATTTTCTAAACAACTTGTATACCTCTTGCTTTTGTTCCGGACTTAAATCAGTTCCGTCGAGATCAACATCATATTCATTTTTCATGTCCTCTAGTTTTGTTTTGTTTTCTGTTTCAGTATTGACAGTTGATATGGTTGCGCTTGATGGTTGCAGTATTGAAGCTTCACGCAGAACTTTTACTTCCTGTAATTCACACAGTTATTGTTTTGCTCTTATCTTTACAGGTCTTGCAGATATGTTGCACAATCTCACAGGTACCCTCGCAGTTCTTCCACGAGTATTTATGGAGACAACTCTTGGACATACCAATGCCCCATGACTGTCAATTTGGCATTGTTCTGTTACTGCTGCTTCAGTGTTCTGAAGTTTTCGCAGAAGACCTACAACTGTCCTGGTTTCATATGGCTGCAACATTATGTCTTTGGTTGCAAGTACTTTGCCGATGTTTAAATGTATTGCATGAAAAGCCGCTTTCCATTTATCATCCGGACATTCATCACTGCACAGGTCTTTCATATGTCTAATAATGTTTGTGCCAATAATGACATGAGCACTACCATGACTCTCGCTAACCGGTGCAAATAGAAGAATTGTTACCATTTCCATATCAAAAATTTCGCTTCTAATCGTTGCCTGTATATATCCAGAATATGGAATGTTGGTGCCATTAGCTGCTTTTAGTTCAAGATCGAATTCTTTCAGTGACATCAGTTCTGGCTTTGGTGTCATTTTGGTGTAAAAGTTTTCAGTTATAACACTGACCTGCGACCCACTGTCAATAAGCGCGGTTGTCTCTTTTCCGTTAATGGTAATAGTAGATAGGTTAGCATCGCCTACCATTCTACTAAAAATGTTTTCCACTGGTTTCTGTTTGGGGATAGTGGTATCTTCACAGCCCTCATTGACCCCATCAATTAGAGCTGATTCCCGTTTAAATGATGTTGAGAGTTGCTGTCTCTATGATAAACATCTTGCGGCAATGGTCGTCTTCCTCTATATGGTCCTCTGTTTCCGGAGTAACCTCTGCCTCGTGAAAACGTTCTCCTATTTACGGATTGAGGTCTATTATCATATCTCTTGTAATCTCTTGTCACATTTTCACTTCTATTGTCCTTTCTTGCTTCTTTCTCCTGTGTTAATACATCTAGTTGTTTTTGCATACTTTGTAATTTCTCTGTTAGATCATTCAATATTCTAAATTGTTGATCTAGTTGCATTGTATTGATCTGTTTGGTATGTTCTTTTCTCTCTTGTGATACTGTTATTTCCTGTTCTTCTCTTCTCACTCGTTTCCGTAACTCTTCAAATGTGAGAGAGTTTTCAAAGAACACTCTAGTGGCATTCTTTAATTCAGAGTTTCTCAAGTATTTCCAATACTTTGTTTTCTTGTATTTCTCCCTTTTCTAAAGCTCTTTGAATCATTTCTTCAATTCGTATACCCCATGATGTTATGTCTTCTTCTTTATTTTGTCTGGCATGATAAAATTCTTCCATTATACTTTGTCCGCTTTTTACATCACCGAAATTACTTTCCATCGTTGACAAAATGTTTTCTAAGGTTGCTGTGGCTTTCAATGTTGATAAAACTTTTCTTGGTCCTCCAGATATCGCATTTTTTACGCACTGTTTCAGTATGTCTTTCTCGTAAATTTCTGACCGAATCATACTTTCGATTTCTATTTTCCATCCTCTAAATTGAGTGTGGTCCGAAAATTTAGGAACACTCGGTTTCAACATTAATGGTAGATTAGGAAGCACTCTTCGTTCCGCATTTCTTTTATGTTTGTGTCGGTGATGTATATCTTTATGTTCTAATACCTCGTCTAATGACGTAATTGTGCTCCGTGTCTCCATAATATCTTCTTGCAATTCTTGTTTTGTTCGTTTCCTTATTCTTTCTTCTTTCTGTTTACGACGCGTTTCTTTCAATAATTCTTGTTCCTTGAATCTTTTTGCTTTCTCTTTCAGATGAAGTTCCTTTTTTAATTTCATCTGTTGAAGCTTCATTGCTTTCATTTCAGCTTTAAGTGCTTTTTCATCATCATCTTCATCACTTGTAATTTCATCAATGTCACTTTTGTGGTCTTGTTCACATTCGTGACATTCAGATTGTGTAAGTGTTTCAGTACTGCACCGCACCCCCTCATTAAAAATTCTGTCCTCAGAATCAGCATGTTTCTGGAATGTTTCCTTCATCTCTTTAGTCAACCAACTAAGTTCCTCATCTATTGAATCCATGTCACTTTCATAATCGTTGCCATGGTAATCATCAGTCTTTAATCCAACAGTTAATCCAACAGCACCATCAACATCATTATCATGGTCAAGTTCAGTCCTCCTTTCATGTTCCATTTCTTTACAGTTGTGCTGTAATCTTTCTCCAACAGTTTCTCTTCTTAATTGTTTATGCTTAACCTCATTTGCATCATTCACATCGCTATGTTGGGCTGTTTTGTTTTCTATTCCCATCTTTATCAATTCATCTCTTTGTCGCTGAATTTCACGAATCTTTGAGTCTCGTTCCTTTATTTTATTCAGCATTTCAATGTCCTTTTGACTTTTCAACTCTTGTTTCTTTAATGTTTATTGTTCTTTATGTTTCTCCCTTCTTTGTCTCCTTAATTCTCTATCAGAATCCATTTTCAAATAGTTATATTCACACTCACACTAATTTCACACTAAGCACTAAGTTATGATATTGATCCGAACCATATGCAGATATCAAAGTCTTCTCTTTAATTCACTTCTCTTCACAATATTCTTTGCACTTTACAACACAAAACAATTCATTCAAAACTAGTATGTAATTAGTATTTGTTCAACTTCACTCACTCTAGATTCAATTTCATAATGTCAATCAGTAATATTAATCACTTGTCGTTAATATTACTTTCAATGCAACAATTCACAATTAAAACTATTCTCCCAGTGACTATTTCACTTCAGTCGTACGCACTTTTCTTCAATAACACTTTTGTAAAACACACACTTCAATTTCATCAACCTTCAAATTCACAATTCATAACAGTTGCCTTTCTTTTCAACTCAAAAATGTACAATATACATGTAATACAACACTAAATCACTAACTTCAATAGTGACCAATACATCTAATTCAATGTTAACACCTATGTATAATAGTAACCCTACTTGTCATATAACACAATACAATAACAAAAAATTGTACACATTCATTCAATTATTGAATACCAAAAATAGGTATTATTATTAAATGTTCAACTATTTATTTCTCTTTATTAGCTCTCTATTTAATAATCACTTAATTAATAAACAATTACTGTAAATTAGATTAAACTAAAGTCAAAATAAATGTTCAAGTTTTATCAAACTCAACAAAAATCTAAATAAATGTCTACAAACAATTAAAATAAATTCAGTGAAATTAATTCACAAATTATGATTTAATTGATGAATTAATCTTATTTAATTATAATAATAACACCTATAGATGCGTATTTATGAAACAATTGAACAAAACAATTTGATTAAACTATTTACAAATACACTCTCACACACGTACAACTATTTACAAATACACTCTCACACACGTACAACCATACATATTCAATCACACAATCATTGAATACTATGTACCATACAACTAAATCGCTATCTGTACAGATTCGATACCCTATTTCCGGTCCGAAAATAACACTAGTCACTTTACCGTAGTGTCAAGTGTAACCCGCAACGCAATTACTATTTTCATTTCCTAAATTATGTACTTACCTGACATATGTACTTTAGGATTCTATCTCGGCCCGAAAATAACTCGCTATACGGTAGGCGCCGCATTATAGACGACTACCGGAAATAATCAACTTTCGCGCATGCGTATCGTAGTATCCTCTCTGCACGACCTCATGCTCGAATCACTTTTCTTCTCGGCGCCTTCGAAGGCGTTTGTTACTCGCTATATTTCAGCATGGCAGAAGTGTTTATTAAAAATAATAATAATCGTTCTCCGTTTGTGGATAACGAGGAAGAAGATATGGGACACAGTGACGTGAGTAACAACACAGTGTCTGGCAAGCAGAAAAAAAGACGTTCCAAAGTAGACTTATTAGAGGAACGTTTTGACGAGAAATACGGTAAACTTGAAAACACTTTACACAATATTGTTGCATTGTTGCAATGCCAGTCACAAAGACATGGTAATTCAACGCAGCGGAATGGCAAAAGCCCCAATTATGACCAGGGGAGTGATAAAAGCCCCAATTATGAAGAGAGAACTGGTCAAAGTTCCACAAGTAATCGTCAAGATGACGTGCTTTCCATTCATCCTGCTTCCTCTGAAATTTTTCGTTGTCTGATTCAGAAGAGGAAGACACAGAGCACAGTGCGAGTGTACGCAGGTGTTTGAAAGACATTTTTGGAGAAGATGCATGTTTGAAAAAAGATGCACAAAAGCTAACTGGCATTTGCTTAGAAAATTCACAGAAAGAAATTTTGGAACAAAGCTATCGGTCTAAGACACCTAATAATGTAACAGCCTTTTCTGAAGAGTTCAAAGATTTATTTCCAGTTGATGAAGACACTGAACATTTTTTACGTGTACCTACATTGGACGATATTGTGACACGTGTCTAACAAAGAAGTTTGGTTCTAGAGCTTCATTCGCTAAACATGGAACTTTTCTGTTTTCACAACCAAACAAAATGGTGGAGAAGACCGCATACAGAGGACAACAAAGTGTCTACATGGGTATTGTTACACAGATGTACATGCAACAAGCTCTTGCAATGCTAATGGACATGGTTACAGATAAACCAGACATTGAGAAAAAGGTGAAGGACATTTTTGCTTTATCCACAAGAAGTCTAGATCAATTTGGTAGAGCAGGAGCATTTTTTCATATCATACGTAGACAAGTTACAATGAGCGAGACTTCTTTATATGAACTTGATGATTCAAGGACAATCAGTAACCTATCCTTGAGAGGGGACGGGGTGTTTGGTGAAGAATTGGAAAAGACTCTCAAACTAAAGAAAGACAAAAGAAAAACACTTGAAGAGTTATTGCCGGAAAAATTGCAAAAGAAGGAAACATTTAAGAGGAAAGCCAGTGACCAGACAGAACAACAAACATCTGTCCAAAAGACAATATGTTAAGACAAATACAAGAATGGGTGTTCAGCCAAATGAATACAATAGAGCGCCACCTACATTTCGCATTCCAAAATACAATGCGGAATCACGAAGTACTTTTCGAACGGAGCACAGATCTGGTAGCTCGAGAGGTCGGGGCAGCTATACAGCCAATAACAGACCAAGGGCTACAGTTGCCAAGGTTAGTAAACAATGACCAGTCAGGTCTGTTAATGTTGCGACCGGATATACCAGTAGGGAACAGATTAACTCATTTTCAAACAAATTGGCAGTTGATTACAACAGACAAATGGGTTTTATCAATTATAAAAGAGGGTTACAAATTGGAATTCATAAAGAAACCAATTTTTCAAGGTATAAAACAAACTCATGTCAGTATCGAAAACGAACATATTATGCAGGAAGAAATAGATTCTTTAATGCAAAAAAATGCTATAGAAATCGTACCGAAAACAAATTGGACGACAGGTTTTTACAGTACTCTATTTTTAGTCAAGAAAAAGACAGGAGATTTAAGACCTGTCATAAATCTAAAACCACTAAATCATTATCACCGAAAGCAACATTTCAAGATGGACACATTGACAAAAGTGTTAAATCTAGTTCAGAAGAACGATTGGGCGATATCTTTCGACTTAAAAGACGCTTATTTTCACATAGGCATATTCAAGAAACACAGAAATTTCCTCAGATTTGCATGGAAGGGGAAAGTTTTCCAATTCAAAACATTATGTTTCGGACCAACTGTCTCTCCACGAGTTTTCACAAAAATATTGTCAGTTGTGGCAGCTTATCTAAGAGTAAAAGCCATACGATTAGCAGTGTATCTGGACGACTGGATACAACTGAATCAAGAAAGACAAATATTACTAACAGAAAGAGAGATAACGCTCAATCTTCTACTGAATCTAGGTTTCGTAATAAACAAAAACAAATCCACTCTCATTCCTGTACAGATTCTGACATATTTAGGAACAGTTTTTCAATTAAAGAAAGGCCTGGTTTATCCAACGGCAGAAAGATTTCAAAAATTAGTAAAGGCAATTCATCTGCTAATCAATGGTTACACAAAAGCAAGACAATATTTGGTAGTTCTTGGAATGATGGCATCCACATTGGAAATTGTACCAAATGCAAGACTGTATATGAGACCCCTTCAAATGCATTTGTTACGAAACTGGAGTCCAGCCAGAATGTCTCTGCACTGGGAGGTCCCATGTACACAGTCTGTGAGATCCAGTCTCCATTGGTGGTTACATCAATATAAAGAAGTGAAACTCCAGCTGCTGGAGCAGTATTGAATTTTCATTAAAAACAATTAGTTGGTCCTTTATTTAAGGCAAGTGACCGATTGCCAAAACAGTACAAAACAGCACAATACAAACCAACATAAACACAAAATATGAATAAAGCTGGGGTCACCGCCTTGGAACGGTCAATGCAAAGCATTGGGGGTTTAAACCTGGTTATAGAGCGCTCAACCTCACACTTGGCCCAGCAATATTCATAATACATTTAAGTGTAAATAAAATTTAACGTCATAGCATTGTAACTCAAATTAAACAATAATAAAAGGGAATTAAAACGCATTCAATTTAATTACTATTTAATTACTCAATTGCATTTAAGATACAAGAGTAACAGAATTACAACTTTTTGACGAACGATCAAATAAAACTATTAACAATTGTCAACTACATTCCTTCTTTATAGAAAAGATTTGAGAATATAGAATCATAGAGTTAATATCTCAGATAATCATCGCGCAAATACAGGAAGAAGCAGCAATAATGGGTGTAAAAATTCCATATTACATAGCTTGGTTGTTTATGTGACTGCTTAACAAATTAAAAATAATTAAATCAAACAAGAAACGCCTATCAGAGAGAAAATATAAATAAAATGGAACGTTATAAACCCAATGACCTATGCATGTAGATTACAACTGGGAAAGTCGGTCGTATGACGTCACAAAAATCCATAATGACATAATGACGTAAACAAATTCCAAGGGCAGTACTAAATAAAAATATTAATGGGGCTGTGCTACTAATAAAACAAGTTTAGGTGATTTAATATATTAACAAGCAAATGAATAAAAATGGTAATTCCATGAAAGCGACATTATTGGAATCAAACAGTATATAGGTGTTTTGACAACTGAAGACGTAAATGATTTGATGTACGATTTGAGTCCAAATGTAGTTTACATGCAGATTTGTTCATACGACACAATGACACAATTTTATTCAACAGTGAAAAATGCCTATAATGTAGTATTCATGCAGATTTGTTCATACGACACAATGACACAATTTTATTCAACAGTGAAAAATGCCTATAATATCACTAATGATTCCAAATTTTAAGGGAAGAAAGATATAGTGAATCGAAAACCATCAAACACGTGTTTTTAAGTACATAAGCATCGTATCCTTTTGATAAAAACAAGTTAATTAAATTGAAAAGTTTAATATGAACATTTGGTTTAACATATTTTAATTTGCGGACACGCTTCAAAACATCTCCGTAAAATGATGGATGGGAGATTCCATTATTTAAATGCCATTTTAAAGAAACATTATATTTTGAAATTAAATCACCATACTGAGAGTAAAATCTAGAAAATTTATTTCTTAGGTTATGATACAAAAAGCCTTGTTTTAGCAATTTTTTAGTTAATATTAGATTACGATCATTAAAATCTTTAATACACGAACATGCTCTGGCATAACGTACCAACTGCGAAATGTAAATACCATAGGAAGGTCCTTTAGGGATGTTGCCATCTAGAAACGGAAAATTCACAATTTCAAAGTTAAAATCGTCCCGTTTGTCGTATAAACTAGTTTTGATCAAATTATTATTAATAGTTAAATGTAAGTCTAAATACGCAGCGTCTGTATTGGATATACACGATCTATTTAAGACTAGTTCTTTTGGGTAGATTTTGTGAATATATTGTTCAAATAATGGATTATCTAAATTAAGTATGTCATCAATGTACCTACTAGTAAGGTTAAAACAAGTAATCAAATCTACTTGCTTAGTTTTAGATAATTCTAACATAAATTCGCTTTCATAACAATATAAAAAAAGGTCAGCTATATGTGGCGCACAATTAGTACCTATAGGAACGCCAATAATTTGTTTAAATATTTTACCATTAAATTCAACAAACAAGTTATCCAAAAGAAAAGTAAGTGCTGCACAAAAGTCAAGACCAGTCCAAATGATGTAATTATCTAATATCTGATTAGTAAAAAAAGCTGTTTTAGTGTTTAAAGCTAGATACAAACATTTCTCTCTAGCAAAAGTTTTTTCAATCAAAGAAACAAGTTTGGATTTTATTAAAGCGTGAGGAAGCGTTGTATATAGTGTCGAAAAATCATAAGTACTTACCTGTGACACCTTATATTTTTTATTTTCAATTTTATCAATAACTTCTAAGGTGTTTTTTATTGACCAAAATAGGTTAATATTACTATTTTCATATACTTAATTACAAAATTTAGCTATATTATATCTAATAGCACTCAATGCAGATGTAAGATACACTGATAATTGTTTGGTGGTACAAGACACTGAATTAGCTATAAAACGACTTTTATATGGCGTCTTATGTAATTTAGGTATCCAGTAAAGTGATGGCAGTTTCTTGTCAGTAATATTGACTATTACAAGCCAATTTTCAAAAAGGGGTGTATTTACAACCAATTCAAACACAGATAACAATGACTTGCGATGCATCAATGGTGGGATGGGGTGGTTTTGTGAACAACCATGTAGTGCAGGATGTTTGGTCCAGGAACCAGAGTACAGAGCATATAAATTATCTGGAATTGAAGGCGGTACATCTGTCATTGAAAAATTTTCTTCCGATATTAAAGAACAAACATGTATTGATTCGATCGGACAATTCCAGCACAGTTCAATATTTGAACAAACAGGGAGGTACAAAATCGATGAGACTTTGCGAATTAGCTCAGAGAATCTGGTTCCTAGCTCTACACCACAATATGAAATTGAAATCAGTACATATCAAGGGGCAGGCAAATGTATTGGCGGATTTTCTCAGCCGACACCAGCTTCAGTCTACAGAATGGTCACTGAACAAGACTGTAGTAAACCATCTGTTTTGGATGTGGGGGACTCCGCTAATAGATTTGTTTGCGACAGCAGAGAACAAACAATGTCCAGTGTTTTGCTCATGGAATCTAGATGCATTAGCACTGACACAGGATGCTCTGTCCATAAGTTGGGAAGGCATGATGGCATATGCATTTCCAACCATAAGTCTGTTGGGCAAGGTACTCAAACACATGATGAAGTTTCAGTGCGAATTGATTCTGATAGCACCAATGTGGGAACGTCAGCATTGGTATCCAATGATTCTTCAGTTGTTGATAGCTCCACCAGTCAAGCTTCCAGAAATGGAAGATTTATTGCTTCAGAAAGGGATGTTACATCCGAATCCAAAACTTCTAAAACTGACTGCATGGAGATTATCGACAAACGGTATGAAACAGAAGAATTTTCTAGACAAACTAGAAAATTATTGTGTTCATCATGGAGAATCGGAACCCAGAAAGATTATAGATGTAAATTTAGGAAATTCCTTAGCTGGTGTGGTAAAAGACAAATTGATCCCTATAGTCCATCTTTAAATAACTGTGCTAATTTTTTTAGCTGATCTATATAAAGATGGTTTAAAATACAAAACAATTTCAGGCTATAGATCAATGATGTCTTTTATGTTGAACACGGTGGACAGAATACCAGTGGGTCAACACCCCTATATTATTCGTTTACTGAAAGGCATTTTCAATGAAAGGCCACCAGTTAAAAGACTTGTACCTGAATGGAATTTATTGTTTGTTTTAGATGCCCTCAAGCAACCACCGTTTGAGCCAATAAAGACAGCCAGTTTAAAGTATGTAACTTACAAGACAGTTTTTCTCATAGCAATTACAACTTTTCGCAGATGTGGGGATTTACAATCTTTGACTTTGGGAGAAAATTCTGTGAATGTACAAGCAAAAGGTGTAACTTTCATAAGGCATGGTTTATCGAAACAGGACAGAGGTTCACATCAGAGCAATACTATTTTTATTCCTGCTTTTCCAAAGAACAAGTTGTTGGATCCAAAACGAGCATTGACTTATTATTTGAAATCAACAGAAAAATTTAGGAATTCAAAAGAGAAGGACTCTTTGAAATTATTTTTAACTGTAAATAAACCACATAGACCGGCTTCAAGTCAGACAATTTCGTCATGGATTGTTAAGACTATTCAAAAGTCATACAAGATAAAACAAGGGACAAAATTGTCACAAAACCAGGTTTCCATTGTGAAAAAAAAATCTGATAAAGGGAGAAAACTCAAACTGAACTTTTGAAATGACCAAAAAAAATTAACCCCCTTTGTAAGTTTTTTTTTTTTTTAATCTATTTTTAGTCGTGGCGACCTTGACATTGGAGATATTGACGTGATTCTTTCGTGGGACACACCGTCCCATGATGGTGAACAAATGTGCCAAATGATTTTAAAATCTCACAATGAATGACATAGTTATGGCCAGGACAAGCTCATTTATGGCCATTTTTGACCTTTGAACTCAAAGTGTGACCTTGACCTTGGAGATATCGACGTAATTATTTCGCGCGACACACCGTCCAATGATGGTGAACAAATGTGCCAAATGATTTTAAAATCTGACGATGAACGACATAGTTATGGCTCGGACAAGCTCATTTATGGCCATTTTTGACCTTTGAACTCAAAGTGTGACCTTGACCTTGGAGATATCGACGTAATTATTTCGCGCGACACACCGTCCAATGATGGTGAACAAATGTGCCAAATGATTTTAAAATCTGACAATGAACGACATAGTTATGGCCCGGACAAGCTTATTCCGCCAGCCCGCCAGCCCGCCAGCCCGCCAGCCAGCCAGCCCGCCCGCATTCGCCAATCTAATAACCAGTTTTTTCCTTCGGAAAACCTGGTTAAAAAGTGAATGTACCTAAAGTTAAAGGTCATTCAACTAGGTCAGTCGGACCATCATGGGCTCTTTTTAAGGGAGCTCCATTGAAAGATGTTTTGGACTGTGCGGATTGGAGTAGGTCATCTACTTTTGTGAAGTTCTATTTTAAAGATGTATCATTTGATTTTCTTAAATAATAATGTTTTCTTCCCGGCGAGTTATTTTCTGGAATGTGAACTGTTTTTAAGTCAACAGTATGAAACATATCATATATATGATGGTCACAAGTAGTGGTTTATCAATCATATATTTTTTAAATATATTGTTTAAATATGTGGAAAGGTGAATAAGAATACATGATTTGTGCTGTGTACAGTTATTATTGTGTATATAAGAGGGACTGTTGTAACAGTTTTTATGAACTAGAAGATAAAGAAAACTCTGGGATGAGATGATCTTCTATAATTGTTGGAGTGGTCAGAAAGTACCTGAACCCGCCTCCAATGAGGGACTGCTTTGGGAAGGAATCCTAGAGTACATATGTCAGGTAAGTACATAATTTAGGAAATGAAATTTCCAAATTTGTACTCAAATTATAATTCTATGAGTAAATTATACTTACCTGACATATGTACAAACCCACCCTTCCTCCCCTTTTTTTCAGACTACTTTCTGAGGCCTTCGAAGGCGCCAAGGAAAGTGATTCGAGCATGAGGTCGTGCAGAGAGGATACTACGATACGCATGCGCGAAAGTTGTTTATTTCCGGTAGTCGTCTATAATGCGGCGCCTACCGTATAGCGAGTTATTTTCGGGCCGAGATAGAATCCTAAAGTGCATATGTCAGGTAAGTATAATTTACTCATAAAATTATAATTTGAGTACAAATTCGGAAATTTTCCTACCAAACGAATATAGTATATACGCAATCAATTATTGCGCGACTTCTTTTCCCGTTATCAAATAAATCGATTATTTAAAAGCACTGTCCACAAACCGAATGTGTACGCTTTTAAATTGCTACATCGATTTATTTTTTCTTCGCTCGAATACGCGGTAAATCGACGCGATTATTTTACCTTGCAAGGCTTAAACGCAAACCAGTATTTCCCAATGAAATTAGATGATCAGTCTAATTTCAGTAAGAAATAACTCGTTTTGAACGATTTCCTATTTATAAAAGTACTATGAGTGAGCGTTGTTTTTTATTTTACATGGGTTGAAACTTGGGGCAGCAAATTTATTGATTGTCTTGATCCCAAATTATGACCTTTAAACTAGCACCTGAGCTATCTACGTGCCTACCTGTCTGTATTGTACTACTTAATGTACTTCTATTGTTATTGAAACCGGATTAGTGACAGTGAAAACACAGTTTACACAAATGCAGGGGCGTATGTTAAACGGGACAACCTATGGTAAGTGCATTGAAACAAAAAATCTTTAACCTAGGTTGGACAAAAATTTAAATTTACATTAATTAAAAAATTAATGATATAAAGTGAACGATAGTATAGATCAAATATTATCAAATAAATAAACTAACTAATCAATAATAAAATGTACAGCTCACCACACCGCAGGGGTCATGAGAAATAATCACTATTGTCAGTGTTTATACACCAAGTCACACACAGTTTATACACTTCCAGCGACGAATGGTCCTTGGTCCTGATGATGTGACGTAACGGTCTTGAAGAGGGCCCTTAGCATGCTTTAACGTTAACCCGGGTATTAAACGACGTCTTATGTGGCCATCAAGTGTAGATCCTCGTAAAAGGATTGTGCACACGGATTGTCCAAATTATAGTATTTGATCGATCAGTGAAGAACGTTGGGCGCCATTGTTGCCGGCCTAGCTACGCGCAATTTGCGTACTTTGGGTTCGACGACAAACTATCGAATCAATCGAGGTTTAAAGTTTTAATAGATCGATAAAGGTATCTGAAATAGAAACAATTAATACATGCAATTAGGTATATAATCAAGATAATATATGTATGCATTCAAATGAAATACACATTAATAATGACTAGCGTTGCATGGCGGTGTGAATATTACTCGCAATAAGTTATTTTAATAAATAACTAATAAACACAACCGTAACCGTCAGATGTCTTAAATAACAATACAAACAATTGACAGATAAAATAAACAAAAGATTCAAATAAGTTACCTGCAGGAATATAAAATGTCCTACACAAATAATATAATGATTCAATCAAAGATTGAATGGCTGTCTGAAGCAACCTTCAGCAAACAACTGAATAAAGGAAGGAAAGTGTATGATTGGTTGTTACGTGCACGTGCTAAATTAGGTTAAATTCAACTATATGTTAACTATAAAATAACTAAGACTACAGACTGTATATCAGAGCTACCTAAAACTACTCGACATGAATAACAAATAACTTACTAACGATAAATATGAATTTATACCCTGTGACATAGTGTTGTATGTATTTATGTAATTGGCACTTCCCGTCGGTAGCTGAATATGCAAACATCCACATTCATTTTGGTCTCATCTTTCTTTCAATGTGATTAGCTTATGATAATGATACGCTAAATAAATACAATACACATCAGTTGTTAACTAACTACCGATTTTATTTTATAATCAGAAATGTATGTTGTACAGTGTGAAATCAATATGATGTAAACAATAGGGTTTTAATAGAAAACAACGCAACATTATAGAGTTAAATATGTCTTGTAATTAGATGTATTGAAGCCTTAAAGTTCCAGAAACGTGAAACGCGTGAATTCTAATTCTTCGGCATCTATTGATTGCATCTTTTGATTGCTGATAATCGTTCACATCGGTCAAAGCCAGAGTTTACTTGCATGACAGCCGTTGCCATGTACATTACAATCACCCTTTCGTCGTATTTCATGCCATCAGAAGCATGTTTATGTTCAAGCATTGGCGTTTTGGTATAAACGCACTCATGAAATGCAGTTTTCCGTCAAGGAACAGAACCATTACCTCTGTGAGTAATAGTCGCGCGGGTTTCTGGGTGATGTTAAAATGTATACACAGAGGAAATACAATATTAAAAACCCTGGCAACAAACAGACATCGACACAGCCTATCCACAGATAGAGAAATAGCAATGTTCGTGGGAAAACGCGATTTTAATATTTGAATACACTAAATACATGAACTATCCACAAATGCGATTTGGTTCACGACGCTGCGTACAATAATTTATATGGTTTTACATGTAAGTCAACGTCTTAATCCATTAAATGACAAGATTCATGTATACGGTTTATTTTCTTTAAATCTATACAAATGTTCTCTCTTTATTAATTATACAAGTTGGCAAAATCAATTGAGCTGAGTGAAAACGTAGATGGCCGCATTCTAAGATAAACTCACGTATTGCAAATCTAATATTATCAATATCAATGTATGGGTTCAAATTTGCTTATTTATTTATTGTGTAAGAAAAATCAATTGCGGATATCATGTATGTTTATTTTAATCAATGCATTTATCTCTGTTTATGTTTACATGTACCTTTGTTTTCGTTTGATTTCATATTTAACCGACATTATTAATATTGAAATAATTCGTTTAATGATAATCTTAAATAAATCTAACTGCTAAACTATTGTAAATGAAATACTCGTCTAAACATTTTATGGATAAAACAATTAACGTTATGTTTTTAAAAAAGTGTCATCACTCTAGGATCTCTCTCCGCGTTGAAGAGCCTGTACGTTCGCCAAGTATATCAGTACCTTAGGATTATCAGACGGAATACCTGTCCTCCGTGTTATCAGATGGCAGGATAATAACCCCAATACATGAGTTTCCAATAAGATATGGTATAAGATAAATAACTTTTAGCTTTTGTTATTATAATGTGATCCGCTGTTTTCAAATCCATTGATTGATACAAAAGGACAATTTCCCTTACGGTTTAGATGAATTTGTACCCAAAGTAAATGAGTAAGTTAATGTGACTATAATACAACAATAGATAGGTCACGTCCAGTTAAAAACTAAAAAGAGTTATCATACATTATTAAATAGATGCTAATTAACAGAACAATCGAAATATATTTCGTAAGTGTTCAGTCAGTATGATTCATGTTTTATTTCATCAGGGACTGATTCATCATACTTTATTGTTTTCCCGATACCAGTGGTATGTATGCCAATTTCGAAAAATGGAAGTCAAAGCGGCATTAGCATTCACTATACCGTATTTATATATCTGTATTGAAAGTTTGGAAGAAACAGATTCTCGCTAATTCAGCTATATTTAATGTTTAAGCACCTTTCGTTATAAAGCATCGTGTTTTTGTTTGCTATTTTATTTACATTCATCCAACAGTTTTGATTAATCAAGTGATATGTGGAACAATGAGGCGACATAAGTGATCATGAATGCTTCATCTATCGATGGTTGATGTAACATGTATTTTGATCCGTGCAGCGAATGAAAGCAACTGCTACAGGAGTTCGTAGACTATGGTCTGATAATTGCCGACGCAAGTTTTTTTCCTTTTGTTAGAAGGCCCTAGACGTATTTTTCCCTTCTAAATGTTTACAAAAAAATATTTTAACCTTTTATTGGGAATGTTTAGGTCCCAATATATACTTTTTGCATTGAGAATATGTCCCTGAATTTAAACCGGAACAAAAACACTGACAACGGTATTAAAACTGAGTATTTATAATTTTTGAAAGGAAATCACTGAAAAAAGACTACGATGAGATAGTTAACATGTTTGTTTAAAAGAAAAACAGATTCATAAATTTGCCGAGCAACAGATAAGAATTTGGCAGAATTCAATATTAAAAAAAATTGAGTACCGAGAATTGAGTAATATCAACCTATTATTGGCTCATTGGTAAAAAAATGAAAATTGAACCAACAAATCGATCTCATTGAATATAAGTTAACCTGATCCAGTGTAGAAAAATATTGTATAATTAAATTATCTCTTTCCTTGAATTTGTTTGAAAACAGTAAAATATGTTAAATTGATTATTTATGACTTTCATTATTTCCCCCAAAAATTAGGCGTTTCGCGCATTTTTTTTCCTCAAAAATGGCAAGGTCTTTCCCAAAAAAACAGATTTAAAAAAACCTGTGACGTTATTGATTTTTAAAAAAATGGTGGAAGCAATACGAGAGTTGATGTGGATAATCGTCAGTTTAAACCTGTAAGTTTCGGAAATCTAAAGCTTTTAATATTGTTGTGAATTCACACCAATGTTTAAGGCTTAAGACTTCCGAAATGTGCTGATTTACTTGTTATATTCCATTAATTAATATCACAAAATACATTTTTCATAAGCATTAAAATTCACCTTGCAGAGTGCCAAATAAAAAAAGTATATATTATATAGGGAGGGAGGACCCCTCCCAAACCCTCCCCGGTTGGGCCCCCCCCCCCAGTAAAAAAATCCTGGGTACGACCCTGCAGACGACGACACGTTTCTCGAGATATTGTGCACCTATATAATGCCATGTACGCTCGTACGGGTTACATTATACTAATTATTTGTGGTGAGCAATTTCTATACCCTCTAGAAATATGCACTTCGTTTATTTGAAGAGACAATTCTCTGTAGAGGAAATTGTTATTACTTTATTTTGGAATATTTCTTTTTGCATGTGGTAGGGAAAACATGACTGTTAACTAGAAATTCACTCTTTTGTTTGAAGGTTGGAGACTATATACGACATTGACAGATGGCGGAAAACCCTAATCAACTGGAGAGATGCCGCTAAATAGATGGCCGTTAAGCAGTGACCTTTGATTCGTATCGTGTTCTTTCTTACATATTGCATGACCTATCTTTCATTTTTTTAATGTTTAAATCAATTCGGCTTGGAATGCTCTTTGAGAAAAGGTATGCTTATGAGGTTCTCTGGCATAAATGAAACAACTCTTTCTCGGCGCGGATGCGGCAGTTATCGGGCTTATCGTACCTTACAAAACTGGCTTGCAAAACATGGTATTAACCTTTGTTGTTCGCAAGCGAACAACTCTTTTAGGGCAAAGTTGTTATTTTGTATGGTGGTGGAAGCAAAACTTTTTTTTTTGCATTCACCATCATGTATATCTTACTTATTTCAACTTCTGCTCTTATTAAAAAGCGGTATACATTGACTATATAAGTACAGAAATTTGAAACTTATGCAAATATTAAATTCGAACATCTGACCTTAAAAAAGGACGTAAGCACACACTGAAACAACACCAATAAAATCGAATCCATGTTTTCGATAGACCGTTTGAAATCTGTAAAGTTAAAAATAACAACATCGTACGTGGATACACGTTTAATATACGATTAAACAAATTCATATTTGGGTGGGCGTTTCAGGCATTGACATAAAACATCCAAATTAAACAATAAAACTATGTGCCTTTAGTTATTACAACATACTGAAAACATGAAGTAATAGATTTTAAACGGGTCATGGTTCCAGTTTCACTTATAGCGTTTTGGTCGGTTTAACTTGTAACCAGTTTTGTGAAAGGGACTGAAGTTGTTCACTATTGCATAATCTCTGTACGCAAAAGTATGACTTATTGTTAAAGTTATTGCTTTTAGATTGTAATTGTTAAGGAAATCTTTTCGTATATTGTGACCTACATTCAAGCTTAAGTCGATAATCTAGCAGCGAACGTTTACACATGTGACTGACATTTACCGAACGACTCGTTTTCATACTTTAAAGAGGCCTTTGCACAGAGTTTGGCATGTATTGAAGTTTGTCGTTAAATGCTTTATATTGATAAATGTAAACATTGGATCTTAAAAGCTCCAGTACAAAAAAACAAGAATACAATTAAAAATAGAAAAAGTAACCCTCAACAGCTGGGCTCGAACCACTGACCCCTGGAGTCCTGGAGTAAAAGTCAACCGCTTAGACCACTTGGCCATGCGTGTTCATTAAATGAGTGATGTATTTTATACTTTATATAAGATCCTGGTAGTTTCACAAAATATCACAACAACAACAGAACTTTCCAAATTATTCAATCGTTTCGCGTTGCAACGGTTTATAATTTTCAGTTGTTTAAATCGTCAAAGGATGCATAGAATGGATATTTTAGAGTATGGTAAATGCTCAGTATTACTGTTTCCTAAAATATATACTAGTAACTAAAACGAAAATTTGCGAACCTTAAACAACTTTGTTAAAATTTGGTTAATTTATCAAAACGTGAAAAGGTCTTTCAAGATGGTTGTGAATACAAATGATTGCAAATAATTAAGGAACAAGACATATCTTCAAAAAGATGTTCGGCGGATATTCTGAGTTTGGAAATACAGGCTGAACATTAACTTTTTTAGATAATTTGAGTCGCGTTCTGAGAAAACTGGGTTAAGTGCATGTGCATGTGCGTAAAGTGTCGTCCCAGATTAGCCTGTGCAGTCCACACAGACTAATAAGGGACGACACTTTCCGCCTAAATTGGATTTTTGCTAAGAAGAGAATTTATTTAAACGAAAAATGTCATAAAAGCGGATTGCACAGGCTGATCTGGGACGACACTTCGCACATGCATTATAGCCAGTTTTCTCAGAACACGACACATTTAATTAAAAAAAAGATCTTTTAAAGGTTTTCTTTTCAGCTGTTTGTTAATTATACACTTATTTATTCTTGTCTATACACTTAATATCATGGCATAGTTCATATCGCATTTTCTGCAAATGGCAGAATATGAGCCATTACAGAAAATATCCCAATTTATATATATGTAGAGGAAATAGCATGCTACTGCCCTATTATTGTGCAATTTATCAGGTGAGACTAAGCATGAACACGGAGAGGCTTGCTTGGGAGTAGTTTTTGTGTGTCGAGCATCATATCTTGAAATTCTTGCCGAGCCCGTATAAAACAATAACATCACTTGAATCTGAATAATAGCGTCAACCTCCAAAGATTAACTTTTATGAACGCCAACATGCGTCGAATAAAACATCACAGGCACCTTTGTATCAGGCCGAAATCAGCGTAGAGGTAGGATGTATATATATTCAAATTGCAAACTTGCATACGTAGATATAAATGAAACCACATCAAATCATATTATTGTATGTTTCATCAAATAGCATTTTATGTATCTAACATAAGTTTCTTAATAGTGCTGCAAACAGGCACACATAAGTCGCTTATTTAGGGGAGTAACTGGCCACTCATAAACAAAGAGTTTTATATACACAAATGGTCGTCTGGGTCTGTAGATTATGGTATGAGATTTCATTTTTTTGAAAAGTGCTAGAGGGCTTCAAAATCCAATATGGCGTCCAAGATGGCCGCCAAAATGGTCATACTCACGGTATACATAACAACTTCCTTTTTATGTGGGAAAAATTGCTATACACCTTCTTAATCAACATTAAATGAAAGGGGTGTGTATCTTAAATGCTTTACTTACATATTGTCATGTAATGGTATGCATTTGTGTGCATATTTTACTAAAATTAGCAAAAAATGCCAAAATTTTGGGGACAAAGTCTAATATCTTAATGTATAACTATCAAGTATTTGATTAAAATGTATTTAAAATCAGGTAAAATCAATAAGTATATATATATATCCTTTAAAACAAATAAAAAAGTAAACTTTTATGATCAAGAATACGATCAAGATATCATTAAATAATGTTTTAATTGATGGAGTGATCTGTAACTGTACTTTCATTTGATACATTGTGTTAATTCATAGCTCAAAACCGAAAGAGCTTGGGTCCGAAAGAGCCGACACCCCAATTTCGGTATGGATTTCGCTTTCGGAATTTGTGACCGGTCGTTCATATTCTCGGATATGAATTGGGAGTTCCTGTAATTAAAATGCCAATGAAAACAATTTAAAATTCATTTGACTTTAATATTATACATGCACAGATTGTATTTTTGTTCATAAAACGATTTGCATATCAAAAAATAAAGGAAAACGCATTTAAAAAAACGTTATCTGTTCATATCCGCACTTTTCAGTCATATCCGCGGATAGGACTCATATACACACTTTAGTGGCACCCGGCAGTTAGATAAGCTAAATGTTTATATTTATTTATAAAACATAACAATATTTATTTGAACTTTCAATTGGGATTTTTCAGTTCCCATTTGATAAAAGTATATACTTTGGAATGGGACATGCCCCAAATTTGAACGAAAAAGCACTGCTTTATCAGAACCACTTAGTCTTATTCAACATGGCATGTGTTATATACCCGTACATATATTATATTTCCCATGCATGTATTTTAATTTAAATAAACTATCTCTGTAACATACATAGGTTGGCTGTAAACATATTGTTAATCTATTGAAACTTAAGATAAAAATTTCAGTATAAATCAGACCAAAAAGGGCATGGCCTGGAGGTTCATTTAAATGTTAGTCACCATAAATTGAAGTTTTCATTGTTCACAGATTATCTACTGGACATTAGTGCCAGTGTTCTCCAAAAAAAAAAGAAGCAAGTTATATTTTCAAAGAAGCAGGAGACTTAGCAATAAAACGTGCGTATTTGCATCATGTCAACTGATTTTTTGGGAAAAAGTAGCCAGCATCCAGATTGAATGTAACCTTGAAATCCGGAGAACACTGTTAATGCTTTCCACAGGAATTTAAGACGCCCTGGGGCGCTTAGTTTGGGGGTAGGGAGAGTAGCCCCCACTGTATTAGAAAAGGTTTTAATAAAAAAAAAACATTTTCTCAACATTATCATAAGGAAATTCGTCTGCAAGGTCATTGATCTTATTCATCACAGATATTTATACTAAAATCCGTTTGAATATATGCAAAAGTAGTGTTCTTGAAAATTTGAAACCCTTATATGAAACCTTCACTGTCTTTTTTATTTAATAAGAGGGGTGCTAATATTTATTTTTTTCCAAAACTTGAGTAGTACTAGGATAGGTACTAGTAAGCGGACTTTTTTTCACAACTATTATTATCTTGTAAATTAACTTTTTTGAAAAAAATATTTGTTTTCTGTTTATGAATTAGTGTGTATGCCTTTTAAATGTTAATTTATGCCTATTCTAAACCATTATTTGAAATATATTAATAGGTAAAACAACAGAACTTCGTCAGCCTAGTGAATGCCACAGTCTCCAGGGAAGAAAATATGGCTACATCTGGAAAGAGAGCTTACAGATCTACTATGACTGCAAAGTGAAAAAAGTATGTTTTTTAATTGTAATTCTGTTGATCCATTATTGCAGTCAGTTATTAAAGAGTTTTGTGTATACTAAATAGTTAGATATCAATGTATTTAAAATGAGAACATAGGCAAGTAATAATAATTATTTAAAGACATTTAAAATAACAAAGATTATTTTTTTGCTTCAGAAATATGAAGCAGAGGAGAGTACTGAAGACATATATGACAACCATGTGGTGATCCTTGCCTGCATTATGAATACACCAGTAAGTGTTACCATTAACATAAATACAGATAATGATGATGATAATAATAGTGATAATGATACTAATGATGATGATTATAATATTCAAAGGTCACTATTTCATCTCACTTTAATATGATGATCTTATGAAGATAATGGATGTTGTCTAATTAATTTAATGCTATATAAAATACAATAAATGGACATCTTAATTCTACAGTTTTAACTATATTACATTCTTAATTGTTATTACATTTAGCAGGTTTTGCCAATAATTGATATCTCAGAAATTTCTTTAATTTAAATACCTGACAGATCTTTTATATAGGAACATGTATTCATAGTTAAAATAGAAGTACATGTATCAAATAATTTGATGCTGGTATGAAAATGAAAATCATAATGATATTCATAAATATCATGGTATGATTTTTTCTCAAACATGATCATTGGAAATAGAAAATTTATTTTCATTTCAAATTCTCTTTTTTCTGCAAAGGATTTCATATGTATTTCTGTTTTTCAGGCCCAGATGATCCTAAGTTGACTCAACAATGGATGACAAGGAAAATACATGAACACCTTTTAAGACGAGGTCCACTACTGAGAACTTTGATTGGAAATCATAGTGCTTTATTTGTGGCGAAAAGTGCAGCCGTCATAGAGACAATACATCAAGAGGTTTTAGCAGAAGTTGGTCGCTAGTTGAAACTTCTATATCTTCAGACTCTAACTCTATATATCGAAAAGTGTTAGATATTGCTACTGCAATAAATGACGACAGATTGACAAGTGTATCAAATGGTGATCTTGTAGCGATTGAGGCTCGATATCATAGAAAGAAAGGTTGTTTGACTAAATATTACCAGTGTAATACCTATGCATTTTCTTGGCTAACACCCAATAAGGCCACTTTTAAAAATCAAACAATTTCATACACAATCATAGCTGAGAAAGTTAAAAATGAATTTGAGCAATCTATTGTTGTTGATAAAAAGGTGTACTTCTTTCCTACCTTAAAAAAACCGTTTTGTTGAAATTGCTGAATCAGAAGGATGTTCAAATGATGCAAACTCTTATAAAAGTTCCAATTTGAAAAGGTTGTTAGAAAAAGTATGGCCAGAGGTATCCTTTATTCATCAGCATGGAAAGCCTGACCTAGTTTGTTCGTCTAGTTTGACTATTAATGATGCTGTCAGAAAGTCAAAGGAGCTGGAACAGGTAATTCAAGATGACAATGAGTGTTCATACGATGAAGTATTAAGAAATACGTAATACATGTATATTAAAATTTCATAATGACGCAGTTTTCTTTCCGCACATACAAATCACATATTTATATCACATTGCGGTTTTTACAGGAAAAAATCAAATTGCGATTCATTTGAATGGAGAATTGGTGCCAGGCCAGACTGTCTTATTAAAAGCAAACGGACGAACGTCGTTAGCATATTCTTACTTTGATTTACGATGTACAGACCGGTCCGACTATTGACCTTGCTCTCCCGCGAGATGGATTGTATTACGTTTAATTAACCCATTTATGCTTAGCGTCTAGAAGAAAGGCCTTGGCAAACAGCGTAGACCCAGATGAGACACCGCAGGATGCGGCGTCTCATCAGGGTCTGCGCTGTTTGCTGAAAATAATTTCTGTAATAAATATTCTAAATATAGAAATAAATGTACTAGACATCCCTAATTTTGGAAATAAATTGATCCAATTTAGAAGGATGGGAGAGTCCACTAGACTTAAATGGGTTAAAGTACTCAATGTTTGTGCAGGAACGCTGGCTTATGCAAAACCCAATAATTTCATGTCTGTATTTCAATGTATTACTATATAACATGACTTTTCGTAATAACACCTGGTGTGGAACAAAGGTTAATAGCAATAAATAAATATTCTTAATATTATTGGAGAAAAAAATGCAGTAAGAAAATAATCGTGGACATGTAGAACAGAGCCTTTGAGTAGGAACGAATTAGCCGAAGAAAAGGGACAGGCAAACACACTAAGTATTTGAAACGTTCAGTGTAAAACTGCTGTACACACTATTTATCTCTGTTTGAGATACGATATTTTCACGCTCAACATTCGGTTAGCGTGGTTTTAAAACGAAATATTTCATCGGCTTTGTAAATGTCAAGAAAGGTGAAAATATTGGTAAAACAGCTATGCCGAAAAACTGCAATACATAGTTTTGAGGAAGACAAAGAACTCATCAAAGGCAATCTGACCTTTCCTCATAACATACCAAATAACTTTTGCACTCGCTCGTGGCGGTCAGAATAAACAACTTAGTACATCGAGCGCATCAGGCCTTTAAATGACTTTACCACAAGTTCACATCAGTATGTAACAAAACGCCAACAAACAATGATGTCTGTTATAAAACTTACTTATTTGCTGAAATATTTGCATTGATATCCGATAACTGTAAATAAAGCGCTGAAGGGACTGAAGTTGTTCACTATTGAATAATCTTAAGCGCAACTCACTTTTCAAAATTATGTTATAGCTTTTTAAATTGTAAGTTTGAAATGAACACAACCCATTCAAATGTATAAAGAGAGTGTGTCTTAACGAAAAGGTCGAGATGTGTGTGCGCTGTTTATCATCATATTTATGTTATAGATATACTTCAGACAAAATAACAACAACTTTTCTCTTTTTTGACGTTCTTAAAGCATTAAACATATGATGAAAATATTTGATGAACACTAGTTAATATAAAATAAAATTTGCAATCACCATCATATTAAATGAATATTGTTGGAATATCGAATACCTATCACACTAAGAGTATAATTTCATGAAGGAAATTCCCTTAACATAACTTTTTTGACACCATATACAATTAAAAATATACAATAAGATAATTGATGAAAATAAATAAAAAATAAATCTGCGAGCAGTCCGTTTTACTCACGAATTAGGTAGTCATAAAGACATCGCTGTTGACCCGTACTTTGTTATTGATGCATTACGTGCTGCCCTTGTAGTTCACACGGTGTCAATCAGTCTCTGACCTTAACATCGGTATAGAACACGTTTGCGCTTTTTCCACGTAGCTGTTTTGCCCAGCTTTTCATCTTAAATGACCAATCCATAACGTCAGCAGGCACAAATGAATGCATTAGAATATTTTATGGGCTTATTCGAGAGAAAACCCCAGACATTTGCCTGCATCACTGTGCATGTGCGCAGCGTAAAGAATTTAACACTGTTCAATGTACGGAATTCTGGACTACCCACTACATATATCAAACGACACATAGACACAAATTGTGGCCCAGTTACAATTACGCGTTAAAATCCATCTGGCAGAAATTCAAGGTCTGTACTCGGTCATTAAAGAGTCAGAGAAAGAAATACATGACTATCGATAAGCACAGTTTTGCTTTCAATATGAGAAAACACAACACAACCGAAATAGTTAAGTGTCACGTTAAGAGGAAAATCGTTTAATTATCTAACCACAAATCTTTGACGTACTCGGTCAGCACGTCTGGAAATCGTTCATGAACGACTGAATAGACAAACCTTATTGGTAAGTTTGCTGTATTTGCTATTTTGATTGCAATTTTATATCGAAATGCATTGTGCTTAAATATGCCATTTACAACTCGCAATTAGATTTTAAAAGACCCGCGTTATGTGAAAATGGGTCTTATGACATATGCGCCAATCATAGCTATAGCCCGTCCAGCCTGCGCATCTCGCAGTTTGGTCAGGAAATACATAATGAGACCATAAATAAAACTTTAGGTGATTTTATAGCGGACAGAATCGCCTCTGACCAGACTACGCAAATGCACAGGCTGGGCTTAAGCTACGGTGGCCGAAACGTCATAAGACCCATTTTCGCATGACGCCACTATGAAATTGTGATTTGAATGTTTCGAAAGAAAACTGCGTATGAAATATTAACATACGATATATTTCGATGGTGGAGAAATAAATAATAAGCCATGTGAGGACACATATGTTGTGAACTCCCGTAGAATAATTTGTAATTACTAACACTAATGTGTGGTTTTATTATAATAAAACACATTTCATGCGGTGAATATGGGACTAACAAGTGAAAAAAACAGACAAAATAGTTTAACTTTTGTTTTCTATTTAGTTATTTAGAAACGTTAATTTCACACTTTATTTAAAAGTCAGCATTTTCGCCGAATATCTTTAAAAAAATATTTATTTTTATATTTTGTTGTTTTTTTTTATTCGGTTTTAGCCATTATAAAGCATTTTTGTCGTTGTCTTTAGTATGCATGTTGTTATTGCTGAACTCATGTTCAACGTTTTATAAATTGGGAACTGTAAATATAAACAAACTGAACCTTGTACTATTGCGTTGTTATCACCCGTGCAGTTGAGAACACATGAGAGATCGCCGCTATCTGTTTAGAACAAAAGAACAAATTTACAGACATATAAAATTTTACCCCACTGTACTAGCAAGCACTATCAACGAGGTTACGCAACAGACGCGTGATAGTGTATTGGACTCTCGATATCCCACTATACTTGTTGATCAGAAGTAGATCTATTTTCCCTTCTCTATAAATAGCCACAGATTGTGAATGACCTTTGCTGACGCAGCACAGGGTGGACTATTTTAAGCATTCATAAACATTGCCTTCCGCGCAACGCATAATTACGGTGGCATAAAGGGGACATAGGCAATATTTTATTTAACAGTCTCTATGATGTGCGCACGTCATAGTTATGACGTGCGCACGTCATAGAAATAGTTAAATAATATAACATAGGAAATATTTTATTTAACTATTTCCATGACGTGCGCACGTCATAACTATGGCGTGCACGTCAAAGAAATATTTAAATAAAATATTTCCTATGTCCTATTTATGCCGCCGTATATAATAAAACAAAAATTGTTTGTTTTCTTTTTTACGCATCGTTAAAAATATTCAGTTTAACGCGATATTCATGTGTGTCCATTTTTGAATGATTATATTGGAAGAACTGAAACCTCTGGCATAAATGAAACAACTCTTTCTCGGCGCGGATGCGGCAGTTATCGGGCTTATCGTACCTAACAAAACTGGCTTGCAAAACATGTTATTAACCTTTGTTGTTCGCAAGCGAACAACTCTTTTAGGGCAAAGTTGTTATTTTGTATGGTGGTGGAAGCAAAACTTTTTTTTTGCATTCACCATCATGTATATCTTACTTATTTCAACTTCTGCTCTTATTAAAAAGCGGTATACATTGACTATATAAGTACAGAAATTTGAAACTTATGCAAATATTGAATTCGAACATCTGACCTTAAAAAAGGACGTAAGCACACACTGAAACAACACCAATAAAATCGAATCCATGTTTTCGATAGACCGTTTGAAATCTGTAAAGTTAAAAATAACAACATCGTACGTGGATACACGTTTAATATACGATTAAACAAATTCATATTTGGGTGGGCGTTTCAGGCATTGACATAAAACATCCAAATTAAACAATAAAACTATGTGCATTTAGTTATTACAAAATACTGAAAACATGAAGTAATAGATTTTAAACGGGTCATGGTTCCAGTTTCACTTATAGCGTTTTGGTCGGTTTAACTTGTAAGCAGTTGGATTTGCCTCGGATTATGTGATCCAAAATCTTATAGATACGACTCGAGCCAACCAAAACTGGAGAAAAAAGTTTTAATAATTATTGGTTTAAGTAAACGAACTAAGGCATAATACACCTACACGTAAAACACAAAATTATGTTGTTAAACAAAACCGATATTTTTCTCCAAAAATGTAAACATGCATACATACAATAATTACAACGCGTACTGAGCTAAATAAAGGTCTAATTGAGTCGCGTTCTGAGAAAACTGGGCTTAATGCATATGCGTAAAGTGTCGTCCCAGATAAGCCTGTGCAGTCCGCACAGGCTAATCAGGAACGACACTTTCCGCTTGTATGGTATTTTTAGTTTCAAGGAGGTCCCTCCTTACCTAAAATCAAGTTTAGGCGGAAAGTGTCGTCCCTGATTAGCCTGTGCGGACTGCACAGGCTAATCTGGGACGACACTTTACGCACCTGCATTAAGAACAGTTGTCTCAGAACAAGATTTAATTCCATATAGACCTCCGCAATGAATGCGGCCCCCAATAAGTCTCAGCAATCCAACTTGCTTTTGAAGAGGATTGATATAAAAGCATCTATTTAAGTTTATCTACATCATCACAATTGTGTATGTGGGTACGAAAATTTTGGGTAGGAAAAAAAGGGTACGAAAATTTTGGGTACAAAAATTATGCCAAAAAAACACTAAGTACGTAAAAAGATTTGGTTACGAAAAAAAATTGGGTAGGAAAAAAATGGGTACGAAAAAAAATTTGGTTACGAGCAAAAATTGGGTACGAAAAAAAAATTGGGTACGAAAAATGTAGGGTACGAAAAAAATTGGGGGTACGGGGAAGTAGTTCCCGTGGGGAACTTGATCCTTTCAGCGAAACTGGGTGGCGGGTTACATTCTCGATCAAATATAACAAGAAATATCTTTAAAAAGGTATTCGACGTGTATTTTCTGTACCACTTATCTTAAAAAAACTTTCTGTAACAGTAAAACGTTTGTGGGTTATAACATTACGTTTCAGCATATTAATTCAAAACTTGACATGCTCTTTAATTACACCATGCTCTTTAATTTCACATGTATATCATACCAAACTTTATATTTCGTTGTTACCTTTCCTAGGTTAACGATGCTATGTGTACGGACGTGATTTCACAATCCCATGTGCATGAACATATACGTTTTCTCTTTTGATTATCGTTCTTTTTCTCTAATTCAATAAGCTTAGGCATGTTTGTTCGTTAAGTACGGCAATAATTTCAGGATGATTCCCGATTGAAAGTGGGTATGAGCACATAGTCGTTAGAGCACTTGAATACGTGAGTTCGCCCATGAACACATGGTAAGGTTAGCTAAATCTCCGCGATATGACCTAATATGTGTTTAAAACAGCAAACAATATCCAAAAAACGAATGAATTGTCAAACATAGTATGTGCACTGATGTGGCTCTGTAATTTATGTTTGAAAAGTTTATAAAATATGCAAAATGAGAAAACACGTAGAAGAGCGAGTTTCACAGATACTATACGGCTATTATGCTGTTTATATAACATAGTCGCTACAACGTTTATAAATGGCAGGTTCGAAAGAATTCGTTTTATTTACACTCATGATCGCGTTGAAAGTTAATTATACACGTTTTAATTCGCAATGTATTCACCGAATCACGACAAATGTCAAATACAATACAGAAAATGCATAGTTGTTTCATTGATCTATAAACATATAATGGATTGAATGTAACTGATTTAAAATTAACGTTTTCAAACTATTATTAAATCTTTTCCCAGAATATGCTGTCCTATTTATAGCTGAGCTTCCTATACCTTTATCAATGATAATCAGCGAGGTATGCCGATTAGAAAAATCGAGCTATCTCAATCGGACTGGCTCGGTCTTTTACATAGGTTGCCATTGTGAAGAATTTTTTCATGATATGATAACTTAGACGATGCTTCGCAGCATCGTCAAAAAGTGTTCATACTCATAAAACGTTTCAAATAGCAAGTGTCCAGGTTGCAGGTTGACAATCTTTTTTTCAGGTGTCGCTTAATAACTGTGTGATTGTGCGTGTAGTATGACGGGAAGTAATTTTCTCATTTTGCAAAAAAGAATGAGACGATTCCAAAATAACATGTACAAAGGAAACTATAATCTCGGCGTGACGCACATGTGAACATCTATCTGTCTTCATAATACCTTAATCAGTGCTCCAGCTAGCAATAAATAGAGGGGCGCTGCGCCCCTCTAAAATTTGCCCCATTAAAAAGCGCCCCTCTATTTTTCTGTCAAATGCCCTTTTGGTCTCTAAATTCCTGTTTTCCAGCCGTAGATCTATAAATCGCCAGAAACACCGACATGAATACACAGATAACACCCTTACGGGGCTTACCGGTACATGACTGCCTGGGCGTAATAAGTTAACACATTGTGAACAAACAAGCCCCAAGGGCATGGTTTGTTATCAGATCATTAATTAGTCTAGCCTTTTATTGCAGATATAGTAAGATGCTGTGAAAGATTATCTCTGAGGTCACGCTTGGTTAAGCACAATCACACTCGAATGAAATCCAACTCAGCACTATTGATTTTTGAAACTTCTGAATTCTTTGGCTATGATTTTTTTTTTGCCAAAATAGTGATTTTTAATTAAAAAAACATATTAAAATTTGAAAATTAATCATCTTTTTTTAATGCGAATATGCGGTTTATTTTAAGTCCGAAATTACGGCATTGAAAAACATATTTGTGTTTGGATTTTATTTCTGAACTTTAAAACACTGTCTGTCCTCAATCATGATGAATTTTAACATGAATAGGGGCAGACAGTTGTTATTTCAACAAATAAAGAGCTTGTTTGGATGGAGGATTTATCACTTTGCAAGTAAAATGTAATTTTAATGTCATATATTTTCGCGAACTGTCAACGTTGTTGACATTAGTTGAAATAACGTGTTGTCAAATAAATATATCAACGTTTTTAATCTCCAGACTGAATGCTACTTCATGTTGACATTGATCATTGTTCAGACTTTAAATTTTTCAATATAGATTATTGTTTTAATTAATATTATTATTGTGGAAAAACATTGGCTCACAGTTATTCAAAGTAACAAATTAAGTGGTGACAGTCACAACATTTATTTGACCCAGTGAAACCCCTGAATTTATTTCATGTTTTCTTCATTTCTTCTACAAGGCCACTGATGTTTAAACTGGAACCTGAAAGATTAACCTACAGTTCAATGATGATAGGTGATAGGTGATAAATCCCCCCCCCCCCACACACACCGGAAAGAAATATGATATCTACATATCTCTAATGCGTGTAGTCGGATGCTAGCCCAAGTCAGTTATGAAATTGGCTACGAAGTTGTTTTCCTTAGCGCCAATGTAGATAGTAATATATTTATTATAATTTCATTACACAAAATGAGGAACAGCATACAATTGGTGAAAACATCCAATGCACTAATGTTTACAATTCATAAGTATGTAGTATAAGCAAAGTATATACTTAAGTATATTTATAACCAAATGCCCTATTTTCCAAAATTACGCGTGAAATTTGCCCTTTTTGGGGAAGCTCCCCTCTATTTTGAAAAGCTGGCTGGAGCACTGTTAATGAATAGTCAATTTAAGATTTTAATGTGAAAGGTCTAGCGCCTCTTTCAAGTTCTCCGCCATAACATGTTTCCATCGGTCCATCAATGCATAACTACACGAATATATCTGCTTCTGTGATTGACCACCGCAATTGACATGACGCCTTATCTATGATCGCTCCGCCCACTAGAATTGATCCACCAATCAGCGATCGATTAATCGGGCGCACTCGTTAGCAACGACCTGTCCGCCAGTTTCTAGACAAGCTACATGTTTAGGTTCACTTTTATTCCAACGAGTTTCTTTTGTTTTCCTCTTTAAAAAACGATTAAAAATAGTTAAACGGTGTCAATGGGGATTATGTAACTCGGACAATCGATATCCTCAAAGATTAGTTGGTGACATTTAATTTATATCGTTTCCAAAGCCGAAAAGAGATCCTGAGAAGTGTAAGAGATGTATAAATACATGCGGTCGTCACCATGAACAACTGAACGTCAACACTGTCAAGGACAATTATAATATATTTTTATCGGATATACTAGCAGATTTAAATAGTTTATGTTATCGATCTGATTATCACATAATATTTCACTTAAAAAAAAAATAGTTTTATCAGTTACTAGGTCAGAAGCGAGGTTCATCTGCATTACTTAAAGAGAAATAAAACCCAGCATGAAGCCTAATTCATGCTGTGTTTTATTACTCTGATAGTAATGCACTTAATTGACATCATGCATGTTATTTGAAGGTGACATGTGATATATAATCTTATTAACGGTATCTACGCATTTGCAGTCATGTGGTGTCACCAATAAACGCTTTTAATCCACACTAGGAGCTCGAATGCCTAGATCTCATTTTTTAAACGAGTTTCGTTTATTTTGTTCGGATTAAAAAACGGAAATGAAATATGGCAACAACGGTGTAAAAAGGGTTAACGCAACTCTGACATTTGGTATCCAGAAAGATAAGTTAGATGAATTTAATTTATACCATTTCCAACGCGGCAATGCGGTCTTGACAAGAGCGAGTGGAAGCTTCAAGAATTACCGAGATCCCCTTTATAGAACATAAATTTATTTCACAAACTTGAAATGTCATATAAGCAATAACTAAGCATTATTAAGTATGTATTATGTCACGTGTATATGTAAAATAATTGAGAATTTTGGTACCCAATTCGTGTAACTTTACGAAATCCCCGTTAAAAATCGCGTTTCTGTGTGTGTCAGAAACAAGTGAAAACCATTTTGTTTTCATTTTAATAAAGACGTATCGATAAATGCTATTGTAAAAGAGTTATTATTAGTGATATTAGTTAACCAATAAATGCGGTAACTTCTGGGAAGTCGGTACCTGCGCGAGCGTCTGATATTGGTAGCCGGATTAATTTATAATAGCCTGACCGTATTCCATTTCGTACAACGCTAATTTTATATCAGACAATGTCCAAACTTACTGTGTTGTTTTTGCGCTTTAAATTATAGTGATTGATAAATGTCCCATAAGCAATGTTTAATATGATTAATATCACTTTTATACGAAATAACATGTGGGATTGAGGTACCCACCCGGCGTCAGAAAGCGCGTAAAACTTCACCGAATTCCCAGTTATAAAGCGCTATGTCGTGTCAAATACACGGGTAGGGGGGGGGGAATGTTTCGGTAATAATTTTGTTAATAACACGGGTAAATACCGGTGAAGTGTAAATTTATTGCAAATACCACCAGTACACGGGTTTCGGTAAGCGCGCAAGCGTTTGAGAGCGTGTTTAATGTACCGATTTACCCTTTATAAATAGCTGATGTTCTCTTTAATCGTATATTTTTTGCATTTGCAGAATAACTAAATGGCATCAACCCCTTTACAAGTGTAATATGGTGTTAAACAAGTCCATAAAATCATCCGGAATATCGCGTAAATCTATATGCAGTCTATAGGCAAAGAAGCCATTTAGGTGTTAGCTTGTCTAGGTTTTCTTCCCGCTGAGCCACGTGATTAAGTGGGCGGAGCGATCACTGATAAGGCGTCATGTCAATTAACTACGTCAATGTGGTGTATTGACATGTAATCATTATTATAATGCAAACTACGGAATACCGTTAGGGCCATCGTGCTTACACATTAAAATCCAGAGGGCGACAATGCGATATTTCGAAGGCGACAATGCGATAGTACGATGGCGACAATGCGATAGTACGATGGCGACAATGCGAAAGTACGATGACGACAATCCGACAGTACGATGACGACAATTCGACAGTACGATGGCGACAGTGCGATAGTACGATGGCGACAATGCTCTCTCTCTCTCTCTCTCTCTCTCTCTCTCTCTCTCTCTCTCTCTCTCTCTCTCTCTCTCTCTCTCTCTCTCTCTCTCTCTCTCTCTCTCTCTCTCTATATATATATATAACAGGCATTTCCCCAGGCGGTTTTAGAACAGCGGGTGCGCGGTGCTTGGAGTTCAAAATCAATCTTCCCGCGGCGCTTGTTTTTCCGATCATGTCGCCGCGACGCTTGAAAATTTCACAAGCGCTCGCAAGCTCTGATCCGAATGTTGTCTGCATTCGGCCGACGACCAGATAAAACGCGCACGCGCTAATCAGCGGTATGTGCATAATGGGCTTTGATAAGATGTGCGAACGATTTACGGGTCGTTTATGGGGGTCAATTATGGTGTTTGTCCCCTAATTATGGGCGATAATGATCGATTACTACCGGTACTAGTAGCGTAAGAGCAGTTAAAGTTATTCTCAATTGGTTTGTTTGTTTTATTTTAATTGTTAACGACGATTTTAGCGGTACTTCAAAAATAAACAGTTACTTTTGTTTGTTGCGGTTGTGGGTAATTTAAGTTATAATTACAATTAACTGGAATTAGAAGTCTCATTTGATTGCTCCCGCCCACTACAAATGTTTTCACACTATTTTTTTCTTCGGCGACTATAACTTTACAGTACTGACACTTAATTTATTCAGATCAAATAGTTTCTTTCGTATTTACGGAATACGCTAATAACAGCTAAATACCTGCAACACATTTTTCTTTAGTTTTTGTGCATGACAGAATGATTAGGTCTAAGAAACGACCAGTCCCTGTCTCTGGCAAATCTTTGATAACTAATTTCTTGGTCAGGATTAATAATGAACCGTCGCTGTCAGAGAGTTCAATAAGTGAACGTGAAAGTGGCCAGGACGTAGCAAGTGATCATGAGACTTCCCAACTACCAACAAAGCGGTCCAAGCAGCGTGCCAGTGGGTTCGATAGTAGTTGGAAGCAAGATTTTCCATGGGTCACAGAAGTTGAAGGAGGTAAGAGTGTTGAGTTCTTTACCGCACTTGGGTTTTATAACAAGCATTTAACTTTTCACAAATGAGTCGCGCTCTGAGAAAAGGGGGTTTAATGCATGTGCGTAAAGTGACGTCACAGATTAGCCTGTGCAGTTCGCAAATGAGTAGCGCTCTGAGAAAAGGGGGTTTAATGCATGTGCGTAAAGTGCGTAAATATATATATATATTCTCTCTCTCTCTCTATATATATATATATTGAATCCCATACAATTAACATCATCAAACATCACCAAATGAGGACCAACCAACGTGATGTAACGTATGTTGTTTTGGAATGCGAACCAAACTGAATTAAAAAGAAACCGTCGGAGACGGGTGATGCTCCCCAAAGTTTTTTTTGTCACAATATTGCACTATATATTCAGATAAAAGGAAACGTCTTGTGGGGCATAAGTTTTGATAAAATAATACGATGGATGGTTTAGCAACTTAAAAATTTCAAAGGGCCATAACTCTATAAATAAATCATCTAACCAGAACTCACTAATAACATGCGCATCTCTTCAAGGTTGTTAAGCTTCCCATAAAGCTTCATTGAAGTCCAGTCAGTAGTTGGGGAGAAATAGCCCGGACAAGAATTGCACTATATGTACAGTTTATAGAGCAATAACTTTGTGAACAATCATCCGACCATAACCGGCTGATAATATGCACATCTCCTGTTGGTAGTGAAGCTTCCCATAAAGTTTCATTGAATTCCGTGATATGTTGCTGAGAAATAGCTTGGACAAGAATTGGACAATATGTACAATGGAAAATTTCAAAGGGCCATTACTCTGTGAAAAATCATCCGACCATAACCGGCTGATAATATGCACATCTCCTGTTGGTAGTGAAGCTTCCCATAAAGTTTCATTGAATTCCCGTAATAATTTGCTGAGAAATAGCTCGGACAAGAATTGCACTATATGTACAATGGAAAATTTCAAAGGGCCATTACTCTGTGAAAAATCATCCGACCAGAACAGGCTGATGATATGCACATCTCCTTTTGGTAGTAAAGCTTCCCATAAAGTTTCATTGAATTGCAGTCATTAGTTGTTGAGAAATAGCCCGGACAAGAATTGCACTATATGTACAGTTAATGGAAAATTTCAAAGGGCCATAACTCTGTGAAAAATCATCCGACCAGAACTGGCTGATAATATGCACATCTCCTCTTAGTAGTGAAGCTTCCCATAAAGTTTCATTGAATTGCAGTCATTAGTTGCTGAGAAATAGCCCGGACAAAAATTGCACTATATGTACAGTTGATAGAAAATTTTGAAGGGCCATAACTCTGTTAAAAAATCATCCGACCAGAACCCGCTGATAATATGCACATCTCTTCTTGGTAGTGAAGCTTCCAATAAAGTTTCATTGAATTCCGGTCATTAGTTGCTGAGAAATAGCCCGGACAAGAATTGCACTAAATGTACAGTTAATGGACAATTTCAGAGGGCCATAACTCTGTGAAAAATCATCCAACCAGAACCCGCTGATAATATGCACATCTCCTCTTGGTAGTGAAGCTTCCCATAAAGTTTAATTGAATTACGGTCATTAGTTGCTGAGAAATAGCCCGGACAAAAATTGTGCACGGACGGACGGAAGGACGGACGAAGCGGCAACTATATGCTCCCCCCCAAAAAATGGTGGGGAAGCAAAAAAATGATCGCAAAGTCACAAACGAGGCTGCCTTGGTCAAGCGTTACACGGCCGTTAATCACGGGCGCCACCACTTTTTCGAGATGCATTAATAAATGAGACAATGCTACTTCCGATGTGGCGCTCAGGCCAGGATGTTTTGAAATTTAACGGATAATGTTACAGGGTGAATAGGTTTATATGTTGTTTTTTTCAACATTGTTCGCATTATTTTTAAAAATTGGCCAATGTTGTGCGATTTAGCGCAGATAAAGTCATCAAAAAATGCACAGAAACATGCAATCACAACCCATTTGGAGACGTGAGGAACTTTATAAACATTTGTCTCACAAACAAAATACATCGATTTGCTTTTACGAATTCTACCATGCCACAACTTATAAAGGTCCTCACGTCTCTTTTTGAAAAATGCACCATTCCCAGCCAATTAAATCGCTCATTACATCAAACGATTGGTTTAAAAATGTAAAAGTTAATGCATGCACAAAAACAAAGGGTTTTAGCCGATCTAATAGATAAATGTGCGTTTTTCAAAAAGAGATGGATCCAATGCCAAAAAGCTAGCGCTAAGAATCGGAGGTGGCGCCAATGCACATTTATAGTATTTTAAAATAACATTTTATGTAATGGTCCCTATTATGTTTACAGGAATTACATTTCATTTTGTAAGTTCACTACTTCAGCACATTTGAGTCGCGTGCGTTTTTGATAAGAAAAAAGTAGTTTTCTGATAATGTGTTGAAAGATTTAAACGTTCGTCTTTGTAAGTTAATAACATTTAACATGTATTATACAAAACGTTAACGGAAAAAAGAGGAAAAAGACCGAGCTATCTTCATTGTTTGGAGTTGATAGTGGGAAAAACTACATATATGAGCCAAAGTAAGATTTGCTGACCTTGGCCTTTCAGTAAATTAAGCATTTAAATTAAGGGACACAAATTATCGTTTCAAGAAGAAGTATTATCTTATATTTATTTCGTTAATTATCATAAAAAATACTGCTATGATCAAACAATTAGTGAAAAGGCACCCTCTTGAACAACAAGCATCAGAAAGAAAACGTGACTTTTTATTTTACTAATACTATGTTGCAACAATCATCTGTGATAACCATGTTAATTTGCAATATTATGGAATATGCATATTAAGATGAACGCATACTTTTAATAATCCCGTTTTGTGCCAAAATCTTAATTGTTAATGTTTGTTTGTTGATATGGTTATGTATCTTTGAATCACTTTGCTTTTTCAGTGTGTGTTATATGGACCCCATAGGAAATAAGCTTTCAGCTTAATGGGTCCTTAGCATTGATGCTCATTTGAACCTACTTCAGTTACAAAACTTCCGTATTGTTAAAGTATGCATACAGTAACAGCGTTCTATTTGATGCTCTTTGTGAATTTTAAATTGGCCTAGTCTTAATTCTTTGAAATCTGTGATATATTCTATGTCTTATGTGTCATATATTTGTTTGTGCTATTGACCTAAAATGTAAATAAATAAATAAATAAACTTGTTTTACTTGTAATCAATTCCCTTTGCGAAAGAGTTATATGGAAAATATTCCTTCAAATTTAGCCCCAAATACATCGGGAATACATTTGTGTAAAACTTTTTATGTATAAACACATGCTTTGAACACAAATATTCAATAACTTTTAATATGGGCAATCCATAAAACACTCACAGAGTAAATGCATTTGTTAGTAACTTCTAACACTTGCACTACACTTTTCCCTTACAGCAGCCTACCCGAGCAGTCCATCCAACACTTGCACTACATTCTCCCCTTAGAGCAGCCTACTCGAATGGTCCATCCAACACTTTCACTACACTCCCCTTATAGCAGCCTACCCAAAAGGTCCATCCAACACTTGCGCTACACTCTCCCATTACTGCAGGCAACCAGAGCAGTACATCCAACACTTGCACTACATTCTCCCTTTACAGCAGTCTACCATTACAGTCTATCCATCATTTGCACTACACTCTCTCCTTACAGCAGCCTACCCAAACAGTCCATCCATCACTTGCACTACACTGTCCCCTTACAGCAGTCTACCCTAACAGTCCATTCATCACTTGAACTTAACTCTTTCCTTAGAAGCTCACAGAAGGAACATTTCAATGAAAAAGTTTTTGAAGTTGTTTGTAGCGTGTCATTGAAATCCATTTCTTGGTGATGGTCTTGAAAGTGAATCAGGGCATTTTGAGCTGAGAAAATATTTACTATTAAGCCTTAACGAAAAAATGAAATTCCCATGGAAAAGACAAAAGGAACTACCCATAGTAACTTCCAATAGTCAGAATAGGCAGAACACCAGAACATAACAAGGACCGGTACTCCATCACCAATATTATTGAAGAAGGAAAGTATGTCAAGCCTAAGAGGCCATTAAGAGACAAGAACTGAGGAGTTGTAGCGGACAACGAAGGACAAAAGAAGAGGTGGATGAAGCACTTCCATTAGCTACTCAACAGGACAGCTCCTGATAACCAAAAAGATATACTGCTAGCTACAAGCTGGGATCTTCCAATCAAGTGCTGCACACCCATGAAGGAAGAGATCCACAAGACCATTAAACAATTAAATTAAGCTGAAGGCTTCTGTCAAGACCATTGTGCAGAGTGGAAAGAGGGCAATCTCATCAGGCTCCCCAAGAAAAGCGACGTAAGTGCCTGCTTCATCTATAGAGGGATAATACTGTTGCCCATCCTTGGTAATACTGTTGTCCATCCTTGGTAAGGTGTTCAATCGCATCCTGCTGAACCAAATGGAAGAAACTGTAGACCTGCATCTCCGTGATCAAAAAGATGGCTTCTGAAAGGAGAGATTGTGCCCAGATCAGATTGTTATCTTGGACATCATCCTGGAACAATCTCTGGAGTGGAACTCACCAATCTACGTACATTTTAACTGAGACACTACAGAGTGCCAGAAAAGGTTGTGAGGCAAGGCTGTTCAATCCCACCTTTCCTTGACTGTGTCATGAACAGCTCCATTGACCAGAAGCGCAAAGGAATCAGTAGACACTGGAACCAGTTGGATGACCTTGACTTTGCCAACGACCTGGCTCTTCTTTCTCACACCCAACTAAAGATGCAGGAAAAGACAAAAACTATTGTTGAAAACTCAGCTAGACTGGGTCTCACCATCAACTAAAGGAAGAGCAAGGTTTTCAAGACCAATGCATCCAACAACTCACCCATCACAGTCCAAAGCCAAGCTGCGCTAGAAGATGTTAAAAGCTTCACCTATCTACACAGCATTCTGGACAACAATTGAGGACCAGATGCAGACATCAGGTCGTGCATTGATAAGGCATGAGCAGGCTTCAATCAGCTGAAGAACATCCAGGGCTCCAGCGCAGTTGGCATCAACACAAAAATTAGGCTCTTCAATACCATTGTGAAACCAGTTCTGATAAATAAAGCAGGCACCTGGAAAACAACCATCGCCAGAATTAATAAAATCCAGGTCTTCATGAATATCTGCCTCAGGAAAATCTGCTCAGCTGGGTAGACTTCTGGAATAGAACAAAACAGAATCCTGTTGAAAACGTCATCCTATAGAGATGTTGGCCATGGATTGGACAAACCTTTTGCAGGCTTGTATCCAACATGAGAAGTCGATCTCTAATCTGGAACCCACAAGGGGAAAGGAGGAGATGGTAAACTAGAAAACCTGGCGCTGAAACCTGGGTGCAAATGCCAAGCAGATTTTAAAGAAGTGTGTACAGATTGAAAGATTCGCCCAGAAACAAGACTCCAGGGCCCGTATTCACCAACTGATTCTTAGACTTAAGAATAACCAATAGACTTTGAACCAAGAAAAATGTGTTCAGTGTTTGAATATATACAGGCCTCCACTGGTGATTATGTCATTAACAAAATGTTCGATATGAAGAATAATATAGACAGAGATGTTTACTGCAGAATTTGACTAAAAATTAAAGAAATTCTTGAATATTCTAATTCAAAGAATTTTCTTTATTCTTAGACTTAAGTCTAAGAATTGTTTGGTGAATACGGGCCCTGGAGGAAGCTGGTTGGCTGCTGTTGTCCTAAACGGGACCACAGTCAGAAATGAGATATGATGAATTTGAAGGTCAATGATTTTGTGTTTTCGCAGGATCCAGATTCTGATGAAAAGATGCGCACACACACAGATGGATGGACATGTGGTCACAAACAAGTCCCGTTCAGTGAAACGACTTCAAAACGAGCAGGGGACTAATATCCACCTGGTGCCATCACAGATGTTATTAAAAGGAAAAGAAACAAGTAAAAATGACAAAATATTAAGTTTTGAAATATTATTTATGAGTAAGAATGTATGTACAATAACAAAAACATAATACATTTAAATCAAAATGTTAACAAGCAAGTAAAGAATTATCATGAAGACTTAAATAATAACAGCTTCATGATAGTCCAATAGAATTGATACTGTAACTAAAGACTGAATTCCAGGGTTTTTCCACAAATTCTTTTTTTTTATAATTTAATTTCATCCATTTTCATCTAATTTTAGCAGTATAAAGAATCATGATCTAAGCTGAGCACAAAATGCTCATGGTAAGGTTTTGTGATTGTCTTTTGTCAGACATGCGTTGTCAATATTTGCCTTGTTAACACTCTAGAGGCCACATTTTTTGTCTGATCTTCATGAAACTTGGTCAAAAGATTTGTCCCAATGATATTCTAGACGAGTTTGAAAATGGTTCCGGTTGGTTGAAAAACATGGCTGCCAGGGGGTGGGGCATTTGTCCTAATTTGGCTGCAGTGAAACCATGTTTACACTCTAGAAATCACAGTTATTGTCCAATCTTCATGTAACTTAGTTAGAACATTTGTTCGAATGATATCTTGGATGAGTTTGTCAAAAACATGACCACCAGGGGCGGGGCATTTTTCCTTATATGATTATAGTAAAACCTTGTTAACTCTCTAGAAGTAGTCAACTCTCTTTATGGTCCAATCTTAATGAAACTGTATCAGAACATTTGTTTTGCTAATTTGGAAAAGGGTTAAGGTTCCTTGAAAGATATGGCCACCAGAGGGCAAGGCTTTTTCCTAATTTTGCATTTGAAAAACGTAAGTTATAAATTAAAACAAGAGGGCATGAAAGGCCCAAAGTCCCTCACCTAAGATAACAAGATATTATTGGGACAAATCTTCTGACCAAGTTTCACGAAGATCGGAAAATAAATGTGGCCTCTAGAGTGTTAACAAAGTTTTACTATAGCCATATAAGGAAAAATGCCCCGCCCCCTGGCAGCCATGTTTTTCAACCAACAGGCATCATTTTTAACACTTCTAAGATATTATCTGGATGAATCTTCTGACCAAGTTTCATGAAGATTTGACAATAAATGTGGCCTCTAGAGTGTCAACAAATTAAGATTTTACTATAGCCATATAAGGAAAAATGCCCCGCCCCTTGGAAGCCATTTTTTTCAAGCAAACATAATTATTTTCGAACTCATCCAAGATATCATTGAGGCCAATCTTCTGACTGAATTTCATTGGACAATAAATGTGGCCTCTGGAGGGTTAACAAGGTTCAACTATAGCCATATATAGCCATATAAGGAAAAATGCCCCGCCCCTGGTGGCCATGTTTTTAAAGCAACCAAAACCATTTTCGAACTCATCCAAGATATCATTAGGACAAATCTTCTGACCAAGTTTCATGATGATCGGAAAATAAATGTGACCTCTAGAGTGTTAACAAGGTTTTTACTATAGCCATATAAGGAAAATAGCCCCTCCCCCGTGGTGGCCATGTTTTTTAACCAACCGGCATCATTTTTTAACACGTCCAAGATATTATTGGGATGAATCTTCTGACCGAGTTTCATGAAGATCGGACAATAAATGTTGCCTCTAGTGTTGACAAGATTTTACTATAGCCTTATATAGCCATATTAGGAAAAATGCCCCGCCCCTTGGCGGCCATGTTTTTCAAGCAAACGTAACCAGTTTCGAACTCATCCAAGATATCATTAAGACAAATCTTCTGACCATATTTCATCAAGATTGGACAATAAATGTGGCCTCTAGAGTGTTAACAATGTTTTACTATAGCCATATAAGGAGAAATGCCCCGCCTCCTGGCAGCCATGTGTTTCAACCAACCGGCATCATTTTCGAACTCGTCCAAGATATTATTAAGATGAATCTTCTGACCAAGTTTAATGAAGATTGGACAATAAATGTGGCCTTTAGAGTGTTAACAAATTTTACTATAGCCATATATATGTATAGCCATATAAGGAAAATGCCCCGCCCCTTGGCAGACATGTTTTTCACGCAAAGGTTACCATTTTTGATTTCATCCAAGATATCAGTGGGAAAAATCTTCTGAGCAAATATCATGAAGATCGGAAAATAAATGTGGCCTCTAGAGTGTAAACAAGGTTTTACTATATAACCATATAAGGAAAAATGCCCCTGCCCCCTGGCGGCCATGTTTTTCAACCAACCAGCATCATTTTCGAACTCGTCCAAGATATTATTGGGATGAATCTTCTGACCAAGTTTTATGAAGATCAGACAATAACTGTGGCCTCTAGAGTGTTAACAAGATTTTACTATAGCCATATGAAGCCATATAAGGAAAAGTGTCCCCCCCCCTTGGCAGCCATGTTTTTCAAGCAAACGTAACCATTTTCGAACTCATCCAATATAACATTGAAACCAATCTTCTGACCAAATTTCATGAAGATTGGACAATAAATGTGGCCTCTAGAGAGTTAACAAGGCACATGTTGACGCCGCACAACGGACGACGGACAAAAAGCGATCACAAAAGCTCACCATGAGCACGTTGTGCTCAGGTGAGCTAAAGACAAAACATAATTGTACATTTCTGATAACAGAAAATTTAAGCCTTTTCATATTAAAGGCTTTAGCATGAAACTATAGCATGTCATACACAATGTTAAGCACATACTTTAGATTCAGACTGAACCATTGATATTAGTAGCACATTATCTATAAGTAATTTTAATACAAAATAATCATGTTCATCAGATTTTTATAAATAACACAAACCTTGTCCATATATTGATGACAATTTAAAAAATTAAAATAAAATTGTACAATGAATTGAAATATTGCATTCATTACTATGATTAATTCTTACATTTGTGAATGACAATATATATATATATATATATATATATAACATGTATACATGAAATATAATACATCCATAAAGTACTGTTAAAGTTTTAACAGTAAGAACTGAATAAACTGACAGTAATAAGGTTCAAAAGTAACAACATTACAAAAAGTTGAGTTCAAACTCATAGAATATCAACCTAGAAGTTGGCTTAATTATGTCACAGATTGACTACATTATTTTTAAAGTGCAAGTAAATTTAAATTAACTTTTAACAAATCCTATAGATATGCCTTTATAAATGCAGATTTGTGTAAGTCATAGCAAGATAAATGTTTAATAAACAACCATATAAATAGGGCTTGCTGTTTCTGAGATGAAATAGTTGTGAAGTTTTTTATATATAATGTTATATAAATCATGTGACCTCTGGGGTGTGGCCAGTTTTGACCCAAAGTGGGAGGCTTTGACCAAACTAAGTAGAGGACTACTTGACAATATTACACACCAAATATTAAAACCATTCTCCATTCAGTTTCAGAGAAAAACACTTAGGTTATTTACTATACGAGTAAACATAAATCATATGACCCCTGAGGCGTGGCCAATATTGAACAAGAAATGTGTTTGTCAGAAACACAATGCCCCCTATTGCCCAGCTTTGAAATGAAATTTCAATATATCATTTAGCAGGTTTAGAAATAATCTCCCTTTTAAAGCTTATTACTTCCCTTGGATTGTATTTTTTGACTTTTGACCTTGAAGGATGACCTTGACCTTTTACCACTCAAAATGTGCAGCTCCATGAGATACACATGCATGCCATATATAAAGTTGCTATCTTCAATATTGCAAAAGTTATGGCCAATGTTAAAGTTTTCAGACGGACGGACTGACAGAGGGACGGACAGACAGTTCAAATGCTATATGCCACCCTACAGGCGGCATACAAACTTTGTAGGGGACCAAAAGCCAACATTTGTCATGAAAGACTAATTGTTATGACTGCATAATCGCTACTGACCTACCATAAATAATTCAGGAACACCAAGCAGAGGGCAAGTATTCTGAACGAGTACATCACATGAACAACCAGGATACACAAAGTATTCTCACTTAGGGTATTAAACAAACACCAAAGAGGCAGCAAGTTTTCTCCAAGAGGGCAGCTACAGATCACCAAAGGGAAAGCAAGGATACATGACAGAAGCCTTTCATTCCCATCCTTCAAATTATTTACATGTTAAAACAACTTCATGATCAATACAAGATTCGCTACCCCTCCCAGAAAAGAATAAAAAAATATGCTGTAATTTTGTAGTATAAGAAGTGTATAAAGTAGACGCAATATCAGGAAAGGACCACTTTTCATTATGTTTAATGCTACAGGGCATACACATACATTTCCCTGAAACATATGCAATTTGGATCTGTTCTTAATAAGAGGATTACAATACCTTAACATTACAAAACCAGCTAAACTAAGGTACTTTTTTCAAGAATTCATAATGAGGTCGACAGTTTTGTCAGTGAAAGTGTACCGGACCCCGCCACCCCTTTATTTAACAAACCATACATACACAATTGCACAGGATTTCAAATGTACACTTAAGTTGATGCCTTGGACAAATAGATATAATTGGACAATAAACAATTACATTTGGACATTTTTATATCAAAGTCATTACGTTCATAACTTCAAAGAATGACAAAGAGGAAGGACGTGCATAGAAAGTGCATATAGAGTGCATAGATCACTGTTTATGCTCCCATACCTATTTTTAGTGAAATCACATTAACTGTTCCGAGATTTCAGTCAGTGAGTCTGCTAATGCAGATGTATACCAGGTAGTTGTTGGTTCTTCTAATAAACTTTTGCCATTTTTAGAAGATGACATTCATATGAACTAATGTAACTTTGGGTACATTTTATTTAACAATAAATAACTAGGTCAAGATGCAAAATACTAGACATGATCGTTTATTGAACTAATAATAACAATGTAACCCCATTTTAACCATTTATCACTCAGAGCAAAATTGAAAACGGCAGTAACTTGCAGTCTGTTCAGGTTTTATGCAGTTTGCTGCTCATTAGTATCTAAGGTTAGGAGATGAAGCCTTAAAAACTTGAATCTAGTAAGAAAGGTCTTAAATTAAATTGAACTTTTTGAGGGACTACACATGCGTAAAAATACTTATCTAAGTGGTAAGGGGTTAAAACATTTCATAAGAGAAGCACTTTTTTGTCTTATATTGTATTACTTTAAAAAGGGTAACAAACACTCGAGCAAACTTTCAACTCACAGATTTGCTGGTTACACAAGCTGAATGCCCTGTGATGTATTTGTGTGATCAATTGCTGAATGATTCTGTAACTGATTAAACTCATGCTCAAGATCTTCCAAGTCTCGGTTATAGTTTTCATACTTGTGACTAATCAACTTTTTATAAAAGAATGCTGCGAATGCTATGAACAACACTAAAAGAGGCACCACAATCGCTGTTGACACTATAGCAGCTTCTTTGCTCAGATTTATAAACTGCACCCAACATATTATAGTAATTTCTGCCAAAAATAGAATTATTCCAAATCCAGTGGAAAATGACCATGCCATGAATATGAAACATTCCATTTTCTCATGTGGAGACTCCTTAACTGCATTCACATTGTGGACATTGGAAACCTGAAATAAAAACACATGAAAAAGATTAAATATTTAGACAAATGTAAAATTAATTTAACAAAATAACCTCTATATCATTAATTATCCTTAAATAACTCATCAGTGATTTCAATTCTTAAGTGCTTGAGTGAATATTCAAACAAGAGGGCCTGAAAGGCCCATAGTCGCTCACCTTAGATAAAAAGGAATTACCTGTTTTTTGCAGGCTAAGATATCAATGGAACAAATGTTCTAACCAACTTTCTTGAAGAATAAACAACAAATTGCCCCCTGGCGGCCATGTTTTTCAACAGACCTGAACCATTTTTGAACTCGTCCAAGGTATGATTGGGACAAATCTTCTGACAAAGTTTCATGAAGATCCGACAATAAATGTGGCATTCAGATTGAACTAAAAACAAGAGATGTGTTTGTCAGAAACACAATGCCTCCTTCTGCGCCGCTCTGAAGCCATATATTTGACCTTGAAGGATGACCTTGACTTTTCACCACTCAAAATAGGCAGCTCCATGAGATACATATGCATGCCAAATATCAAGTTGCAATCTGAAGCGACATAGAAGTTATGAGCATTTTTCAAAACCTAAACGCGATAGCCTTAACGCAAAGTGTGACGGAAGGACGGACAGACGGACGGACGGTCCAATCACTATATGCCCTCCTTTGAGGGCATAAAAATATTATGCTCATAAAGATTGTCACCATGTTTGAAGATGATATTATTTAAACTTATTTAGTAAACTGAATCAAGATATGATATATACATTTGCACTCAGCAAGTGTCATTCAGATTGAACTAAAAATGTGACTAAAAGTATTCACAATGTTTCACTATGAACAACTGTAGACATACAATAAAACCAAGATTATTTTAGCAGAAGTGTGGAACCTTCAAGGGAGAGTATCTTGAGCATACTAGTATGTTGATAAATACAGAGTGGTTATTATCTACTGCACTAATTATGTAAAGGTAAGCCAGTGCATTTAACTGGAGTCAATATTGCCATGGAAACAATTTCTTAGCACAGTAGATGTTAAATCAATACACCAAACACAGTTGGTTAACTTGGCTTATCAGTAAAGATCAAAGATAAGGCTTTACTGTGCATTAGTACATGTACAGTTATTTTATGGTATAGAAACAATAAGTTTATTAAGTGAATGCAAACTACTGTCTTATGTACACTACATTTTATGAAGGAAGTCCCAGGTTTATACAAGGGAGTAAACTATTAGAAAGTATGTAAAGGTTATCTTTCTTAAACATTATTGCTTATCAGATCTAGACTGTCCACATGTTTTCATTATATATAGAGAGAAAACTGCCCCACCCCCCTGACGGCCATGTTTTTCTAACCATCATATAAATATAAGGAAAATGCCCCCCCCCTGGCGGCCATGTTTTTTTACCGATCCGAACCATTTTCGAACTCAACCGTCATATCCAGAAAACACATGTTCTGACCAAATTTCATGAAGATTGGACCAAAAATATGACTTCTAGAGTGTTCACATGTTTCCACTATATACATATAGAGAAAACTGCCCCGTCCCCTGGCGGCCATATTTTTTCACCGATCTGGATCATTTCGAATTCGTCTGAGATATCAATGAAACCAATGTTTTAAACAAGTTTCATGATGATTAGACTTCTACAGTGTTCACAAGGTTTTTCTTTTTTTTGACCTAGTGACCTAGTTTTTGATCCAGCATGACCCCGTTTTGAACTCAGTCGAGGTATCAATCGGACAAATGTTCTGACCAAGTTTCATGAAGATCGGATAATAAATGTGGCCTCAAGAGTGTTCACAAGGCAAAATGTTGACGACGAACGACGCACGCCTGACAAAAGGCGACCACAAAAGCTCACCATGAGCACGTTGTGCTGAGGTGAGCTAAAAATGTGTTTGATACTTGTATTTCCATTTACAGAAACAAACAAAGATATATATCAACAAACTTTCAAATCAACTCATAAAGGTCTTTTGTGTAGAACTTAAATTAAATGCTGACTGAATAGGCTGAATACCGTCATGTAAGATCAAGCTGCTAGTATTTTGATGACCTTGAAATAAATAAAATATTCACACAATTCTAAACATTATATACAGAATGTCTTTTTTCTGGTATAACTAGAGCTTTGTCACAAACGTGACGAATACCCACACATGCCCGAATTGACACATAATATTTTGCATGTCGTCTTCACAAAAAACAGGGGACACCATGCTCAATTTTTAAAACACACTAAGTGACCCCTTGACCTAGTTTTTGACCCAGAAAAGCCCATGTTCTAACTTGGCCTTAAGATCATCTCCATAAAAATTCTGACCAAGTTTGGTGAAGATCGGATGTAAACTACTTGAATTAGAGAGGGGACACAATGCTGAATGTTAAAAAACGCACTAAGTGACCCCGTGACTTAGTTTTAGGCCCAGAATGGCCCATGTTCAAAATTGTCCTAGAGATCATTTAGATAAAACTTGTGACCAAGATTGGTGAGGATTGGATGAAAACTACTTGAATGAGAGAGCGGACATGGTGAATTTTAAAACGCACTTAGATACCCCGTGACCTAGTTTTTGTCCCGGCATGACTCATATTCAAACTTGACCTAGACATCATCTAGATACAACTTCTGACCAAGTTTGGTGAAGATTGGATAAAAACTACTTGAATTAGAGAGCGGACAAAATGGTGAGGTTTAAACGCACTAAGTGACCCCGTGACCTTGTTTTGACCCAGCATGACCCATATTCAAACTTGCCCTAGCCATTATCAAGATACAACTTCTGACCAATTTTGGTGAAGATTGGATAAAAACTACTTGAATTAGAGAGCAGACAACATGGTGAGGTTTAAAACACACTAAGTGACCCCGTGATCTAGTTTTTGATCCGGCATGGCCCATGTTCGAACTTGACCTACACAACATCTATTTACAACTTCGGACCAAGGGTGGTGAAGATCGGATGAAAACTACTTGAAATAGAGAGCGGACAACATGCTTAATGTGTAAAACGTACTGAGTGACCCTGTGACCTAGTTTTTGATCAGGCATGGCCCATGTTCGAACTTGGCCTTCAGATCATCTAGATAAAACTTCTGACCAAGTTTGGTGAAGATCGAATGAAAACTACTTGAATAAGAGAGAGGACACCATACTGAATGTTAAACAAGAGTGCCAAACTGTCACAAGATACGCCCGTTCGGAGGTTTTGGACACCATGCTTAATGCTTGAAATGCACTAAGTGACCTCGAGACCTAGTTATTGACCCGGCATGACCCATATTTGAACTTGACCTAGATATCATTTAGATGTAACATCTGACTAAATTTGGTGAAGATCAAATGAAAACTACTTCAATTAGAGAGCGGGCACCATGCTAAATGCTTGAAATTCATTATGTGTCCGATCGTGACCTCGTTTTTGACCCGGCATGACCCATATTCGAATTTGATCTACATATCATCTAGACTCAACTTCTGACCAAATTAGGTGATGATCAGATGCAAACTACTTCAATTAGAGAGCGGACACCATGCTAAATGCTTGAAATGCACTAAGTAACCTTGTGACCTAGTTTTTGACCCGGCATGACCCATATTCGAACTTGACCTAGATATCAACTAGATGCAACTACTGACCAAGTTTGGTGAAGATCGGATGAATACAATTTGAATTAGAGTCCGGACAAAGTGGCGCCGTTGAAAATGCACTAATTGACCCTATGACCTAGTTTTTGACCCGGCATGACCCATATTCGAACTTGGCCTATATATCAACTAGATGCAACTGCTGACCAAGTTTGGTGAAGATCGGATGAATACAATTTGAAATAGAGTCCGGACAAAGTGGCCCCTTTGAAAATGCACTTATTGACCCTATGACCTAGTTTTTGACCCGGCATGACCCATATTCGAACTTGGCCTAGATATCAACTAGATGCAACTGCTGACCAAGTTTGGTGAAGATCGGATGAATACAATTTGAATTAGAGTCCGGACAAAGTGATGCCTTCCGCCCGCCGCCCGCCGCCAAGGGGTTTCACATAATACGTCCCGTATTTTATACGGGCGTATAAAAACGCACTAAGTAACCACGTGACCTAGTTTTTGACCCGGCAAGGCCCATGTTCGAACTTGGCCTTAAGATCATCTAGATACAACTTCTGACCAAGTTTGGTGATATCGGATAAAAGCTACTTGAATTAGAGAGCGGACAACATGCTGAATGTTTAAAACGCACCAAGTGACCCGTGACCTAGTTTTTGACCCAGCAAGGCCCATGTTCCAACTTGGCCTAGACATCATCTAGATACAACTTCTGACCAAGTTTGGTGAAGATCAGATGAAAACTACTTGAATAAGAGAGCGGACAACATGCTGAATGTTTAAAACGCACTAAGTGACCCCGTGACCTAGTTTTTTACCCAGCAAGGCCCATGTTCCAACTTGGCCTAGACATCATCTAGATACAACTTCTGACCAAGTTTGGTAAAGATCGGATGAAAACTACTTGAATTAGAAACCGTGACCTAGTTTTTGACCGGGCAATGCCCATGTTTGAACTTGGCCTAGACATCATCTAGATACAACTTCTGACCAAGTTTGGTGAAGATCGGATGAAAACTACTTGAACAAGCAAATTCGTTGAATTGATATCCCCCGCCTATATACTTCTGGACACAAAAGTGTTATATTTGACACTAAAAAAGCATTTTTTTGAAGATACAAAGGGTCATTACTCTGTTATTATCAGATGGTGTACAATGCCATTTGGCGTGCATCATCCTATTATCAATATATATACTCATACCAAGTTTCAATGAAATCCGCAAAAGCACTTCCAAGATATGGCTCTGGACACAAAAGTGACGGACAGACAGACAGCCGGACGGACAGCCGGACAACGCCAAAACAATATCCCTCCGCCTCTGGCGGGGGATATATACTCGTACCAAGTTTCAATGAAATCTGCCAAAGCACTTCCAAGATATGGCTCTGGACACAAAAGTGCCTATAGTAAAAAGCATTTTTTCAAGATACAAAGGGCCATAACTCTGTTTTTAACAGATGGTATACAATGCCATTTGGCGTGCATCATCCTCTTATGCATACAGGGATGGAAACTAACGTTTTACAATTGGTTGCCCAACGGGCAACCATCTTTACTATTTTGGTTGCCCAGCTAAAGACTAACGAGCCCAGTACAATTTACATGTATTGTCATGTGTATCTAATACTTTCTTTAAATAAAAGATAACTGAACAAAATTGCTTACATTACACTCTTTCTGTGTATAATGTCTTAATATGAGTCTGAGTTGAATAATTTCCTTGGCCTTTATGAATAAATATTATTAAAATAATAAATCAACAGTCGCCAATTTTATTAAATGTTTAATTGTACTTGAATGTTTCAAGCTTAAAAAAGCTAGTTGCCCAGCTGGACTACTAACTTTTGAATTTAAGTTGCCCAGGCTAAAATCTACTTGCCCCGGGCTCACGGGCAACCACTAGTTTCCATCCCTGGCATATATATACTCATACCAAGTTTCAATGAAATCCGCCAAAGGACTTCCAAGATATGGCTCCAGACACAAAAGTGCCTATAGTAAAAAGCATTTTTTCAAGATACAAAGGGCCATAACTCTGTTTTTAACAGATGGTGTACAATGCCATTTGGCGTGCATCATCCTCTTATGCATATATATACTCATACCAAGTTTCAATGAAATCCGCCAAAGCATTTCCAAGATATGGCTCGGGACACAAAAGTGCCTATAGTAAAAAGCATTTTTTCAAGATACAAAGGGCCATAACTCTGTTTTAAACAGATGGTGTACAATGCAATTTGGCGTGCATCATCCTCTAATGCATATATATACTCATACCAAGTTTCAATGAAATCCGCCAAAGCACTTCCAAGATATGGCTCCGGACACAAAAGTGCCGGACGGACGGACAGCTGGACGGATGGACAACGCCAAAACAATATCCCTCCGCCTCTGGCGGGGAATAACTAGAGCTTTGTCACAGACGTGACGAATACCCCCATATGCCGCATTGACACATAATATTTTGCATGTTGTCTTCACAAAAAACAGCAGACACCATGCTCAATTTTTAAAACGCACTAAGTGACCCCTTGACCTAGTTTTTGACCCAGAAAGGCCCATGTTCTAACTTGGCCTTAAGATCATCTCCATAAAACTTCTGACCAAGTTTGGTGAAGATCGGATGCAAACTACTTGAATTAGAGAGCGGGACACCATGCTGAATGTTAAAAAACGCACTCAGTGACCCCGTGACCTAGTTTTAGGCCCGGAATGGACCATGTTCAAACTTGTCCTAGAGAAAATTTAGATAAAACTTGTAACCAAGTTTGGTGAGGAATGGATCAAAACTACTTGAATTAGAGAGCGTTCAACATGGTGATGTTTAAAACGCACTAAGATACCCCGTGACCTAGTTTTTGACCCAGCATGACCCATATTCAAACTTGACCTAGACATCATCTAGATACAACTTCTGACCAAGTAAGGTGAAGATTGGATGAAAACTACTTGAATTAGAGAGCGAACAACATTGTGATGTTTAAAACGCACTAAGTGACCCCGTGACCTTGTTTTTGACCCGGCATGACCCATGTTCAAACATCCCCTAGACATTATCAAGATACAACTTCTGACCAATTTTGGTGAAGATTGGATAAAAACTACTTGAATTAGAGAGCGGACAGCATGGTGTGGTTTAAAACACACTCAGTGGCCCCGTGACCTAGTTTTTGACCCGGCATGGCCCATGTTCGAACTTGACCTACACATCATCTAGTTACAACTTCTGACCAAGTGTGGTGAAGATCGGATTTAATTTACTTGAAAAAGAGAGCGGACACCATGCTCATTGTGTTAAACGTACAAAGTGACCCTGTGACCTATTTTTTTATCTGGCATGGCCCATGTTCGAACTTGGTCTTCAGATCATCTAGATAAAACTTCTGACCAAGATCGGATGAAAACTACTTGAATAAGAGAGAGGACACCATGCTGAATGTTAAAAAACGCACTATGTGACCCCATGACCTAGTTTTTGACCCAGCAAGGCCCAGCTTCGAATTTGGCCTTAAGATCATCTAGATACAACTCCTGACCAAGTTTTGTGAATATCGGATGAAAACTACTTGAATTAGAGAACGGACAACATGCTGAATGTTTAAAACGCACTAAGTGACCCCGTGACCTAGTTTTTGACCCAGCAAGGCCCATGTTCGAACTTGGCCTTAAGATCATCTAGATACAACTTCTGACCAAGTTTGGTGAAGATCAGATGAAAACTATTTGAATTAGAGAGCGGAAAACATGCTGAATGTTTAAAACGCACTAAGTGACCCCGTGACCTAGTTTTTTACCCGGCAAGGCCCATGTTCGAACTTGGCCTAGACATCATGTAGATACAACTTCTGACCAAGTTTGGTGAAGATCGGATGAAAACTACTTGAATTAGAGAGCGGATACTTAATACGGATCGACAGACAGACCGACCGACCGACAGACAGACAAGTTCACTCCTATATACCCCCCTAAACTTTGTTTGTGGGGGTATAATTAGAGAGCGGACAACATGCTGAATGTGTGAAACGCATTAAGTAACCCCATGACCTAGTTTTTGACCTAGCAAGGCCCATGTTCGAACTTGGCCTTGACATCATCTAGATACAACTTCTGACAAAGTTTGGTGAAGATCGGATGAAAACTACTTGAATTAGAGAGCAGATACTAAATACGGACCGACAGACTTTGTTTGTGGGGGTATAATTATGTCTTGATACTGCTTTAAAATATTGAATATTTTACTTATCTCATTTAAAGACCAAATACATTACTAGAATTAATTACATGTAATATAACAGCCTTTATATGACTGGGGGTGACGAGTTCAAATCGTAGTGTGTTTGTCTACGACGTCGGGTATGTTTTACTACGAAACCTTGTTTCAAAATACACATGCAATCGAAGTACAGATTGGTGGAAACATTGGGTTTTAAACAGGTACGATTATGCTTTTCTAATAACAAAACTCTGAATTTAAGCATGATGACATTTCATAGGTCTGTTACATCAAATTATGTTCCAAAATGTGTCTGGTTTATGCAGTTAAACATGAAATTAACCTCTGATTTATCAGACCAAAGTCAAGTTTCAATTTAACAAATGCAATTTCGGTTTACAACTGTGTTTAATTGACACAATTTTACAATTTCCATATTGATCTATGTATTGTTAAGCCACTGGTGGGTTTAGAAATGTGTAGTGTGACCCTGCAGTTATCAGAAATAAAGACTGAATATTATTAATTAACTTTATAATATTAGACAAGAATGTGTTCAATTTGTTCGCCTAGTACAAGTTGTGCCTCGCCAATAAAGCTCGAAACTCTTCTTATACAAGAAAAAGGCGACCAATATGGAAAAAACACAGCCAATACGGGAAAAAGTCGGCCAATACGAGATTCAGCCAATCAGAAACCAGGAAAAACTCGGCCTTATATGAGAATCTAAAATTTCAACAATTGTGAATGCCATTTAGAAGTTGTATGCTTAGTTTTGGTGCAAAAGTTTAAACCTTTAAAAATATACTTAAAGTACTCGGCCCCTAATATTTTCAGCTCAAGGTTTCGACAATAAGAAAAGTGCAGTGTAACCACAACAGTAAGGTTTAATATTTGAGCGTACATAAAATTAATAATAACGCTACAATCAACAATTATCAAGCGTCGGAAGCAAAACTAATTTGAAATCATGGAGGATTTAAACATTACAAATGCAATTCCTAATGGCAATAAGTAAGTTTTCAATCCTTATTGTCTTTCTAAGTGGTATTAAAACAACGGTAGTGGATCCAGTATGGCTGGAATGTTATTCAGGTAAATTTTGCATAATTTCGCGACCTGTCAAATTGTGTTCCTGCATCATGTAATGTCTAGAAAGAATCTTTCGTCTATACTGAATAAGATTATTAAGTTAATTAATAAAAGCTTCCGCTTGCGTCCTCGGGCCAATACGGCTGACTTCAGCACAATAACAAAGCCAATATGAATTCAACTAATTAATAACATTATATTATTACTAGGCATAATCAGTATACATATATACGCATGAAACTTCGTTGAGTAATCTATATATTATATTTGTAATTCGTTGCACAACCAATACATACTATGTGCAAAACCTTTACATTAAGCGACTTGTAATTTCCTTCGAAACAAAGCATTTGAATGATTAAAGGGGCCTTTTCACATTTTGGCAATTGACAAAATAGAAAAAAGTTGTTTCAGATTCGCAAATTTTCGTTTTAGTTATGATATTTGTGAGGAAACAGTATAACTAAACATTTACCATGCTCTAATATATCCATTTTATGCATCTTTTGACGTTTTAAAAACCTAAAAATTATAAAGCGTTGCAACGCGAAACGATTCAATACTTTGGAGAGTTCTGTTGTTGTCGTTTAATTTTGTGAAACTACGAAGATTGCTTATATAAAGTATACAAGAGGGCCTGAAAGGCCCAAAGTCGCTCACCTGAGATTCAAAGGAACTGACCTGTTCTGTGCAGCCCAAGATGTCATTAGAACAATATGTTCTTACCAACTTTCATGACTAGCGAACACCCTGGCAGCCGAGTTTTTCAACAGACCAGAACCATTTTCATACACATCCAAGATATCATTTAAAGAAATATACTGAAAAAGTTTCATGAAGATTCATAAGTCCATATAAGGAAAAATGCCCCGCCCACTAGTGGCAATGTTTTTCAAGCAACTGGAACCACTTTTGAACTTGTCCAAAATATCAATTGGACAAATCTTCTGACAAAGTTTCATGATGATCGTACAATAAATATGGCTTCTAGAGTGTTAACAAGGTTTAACTATAGCTATATAAGTAAAAAAGCCAAGCCCCCTTGGCAGCCATGTTTTTCCACCAACCGGAACCATTTTCGAACTCATCCAAGATATCATTGGGACAAATCATCTGACCAAGTTTCATGATGATCGGACAATAAATGTGGCCTCTAGAGCGTTAACAAGGTTTTACTAAAGCATGATATATAGCCATATTAGGAAAAAGGCCCCGCCCCCTGGTGGCCATGTTTTTTAAGCAACCGAAACCATTTTGGAACTCATCCAAGATATCATAAGGACAAATCTTCTGACCAAGTTTCATGAAGATCGGAAAATAAATGTGGCCTCTAGAGTGTTTACAAGGTTTTACTATAGCCATATAAGGAAAAATGCCCCACCCCCTGGCAGCCATGTTTTTCGACCAACCAGATTCATTTTTTAACTTGTCCAAGATATTACTGGGGTGAATCTTCTGACCAAGTTTCATGAAGATCGGACAATAAATGTGGCCTCTAGAGTGTAAACATGGTTTAACTAAAGCCATATAAGGAAAACTGCACAACCCCTTGGCAGCCATGTTTTTCAAACAAACGTAACCATTTTCGAACTTATCCAAGATATCATTGAGACCAATCTTCTGACCAAATTTCATGAAGATTGGACAATAAATGTGGCCTCTAGAGTGTTCACAAGGTTTTACTCTAGCCATATATAGCCACATAAGGAAAAATGCCCCGCCCCTTGGCAGCCATGTTTTTCAAGCAAATGTAACCACTGTAAAACATGCATGCCCCCCTATATGGGCTATAAGTTGTAGTAGCAACCATTGTGTGAATACGTTTTTTGGTCACTGTGAATGGTGGTGGTGGTGGTAGTGGTGGTGGTGGTGGTAGCAGAAGAAATAGTAGTAGTAGTAGTAGTAGTAGTAGTAGTAGTAGTAGTAGTAGTAGTAGTAGTTGTAGTAGTAGTAGTAGAAGTAGTAGTAGTAGTAGTAGTAGTAGTAGTAGTAGTAGTAGTAGAAGTAGTAGTAGTAGTAGTAGTAGTAGTAGTAGTAGTAGTAGTAGTAGTAGAGTAGTAGTAGAAGTAGTAGTAGTAGTAGTAGAAGTAGTAGTAGTAGTAGTAGTAGTAGTAGTAGTAGTAGTAATAGAGTAGTAGTAGTAGTAGGTGGTGGTGGTGGTAGCAGAAGAAATAGTAGTAGTAGTAGTAGTAGTAGTAGTAGTAGTAGTAGTAGTAGTAGTAGTAGTAGTAGTAGTAGTAGTAGAAGTAGTAGTAGTAGTAGTAGTAGTAGTAGTAGTAGTAGTAGTAGTAGAGCAGTAGTAGAAGTAGTAGTAGTAGTAGTAGTAGTAGTAGTAGTAGTAGTAGTCGTAGTAGTAGTAGTAGTAGTAGTAGTAGAGTAGTAGTAGTAGTAGTAGTAGTAGTAGTAGTAGAAGAAGTAGTAGTAGTAGTAGTAGTAGTAGTAGTAGTAGCAGTAGAAGTAGTAGTAGTAGTAGTAGTAGTAGTAGTAGTAGTAGTAGTAGTAGTAGTAGTAGTAGTAGTAGTTGTAGTAGAAGAAGTAGTAGTAGTAGTAGAAGCAGCAGCAGCAGCAGCAGCAGTAGTAGCAGTAGTAGTAGTAGTAGTAGTAGTAGTATGCATTACAAAAATGCAGTTAGCCTTACATTTGGTAAAATTTAAATATATTACAAGGGAGGCAAATCTGTAACAATAAATTTAAATTTATTGCATTTGTTTCCCCTGTAGTGTATTACCTCCCCTGTCCTGCTTATATTTATATTTATCAACAAAATTAAACATTAACACAATATTTAATATACAAAATATACAAAAAAATCTCATATTCTGATACTATTTTTACTGATCCACTGTATTTTACTAAATGGATGATGTTTCATTGGACTGATAATTATAGATTTAGGATTACAGACCAGTTGCTTCAGTAATATTGTTCAGAGTGTGCCCTGTTGGCCGCGTATGCATTCTTGAATTATCATTCAAAAAACCATTTTACTATTTCGAGTCACCGTGACCTTGACCTTTGACCTAGTGACCTCAAAATCAATACGGGTCATCTGCAAGTCATGATCAATGTACCTATGAAGTTTTATGATCCTAGGCTTAAGCGTTCTTGAGTTATCATCTGGAAACCACCTGGTGGACGGACCGACCGACCGACCTACCGACCGACCGACCAACATGAGCAAAGCAATATACCCCCTCTTCTTCGAAGGGGGGCATAATAAATGTGGCCTCTAGAGTGTAAACAAGGTTTTACTATAGCCATATAAGGAAAACTGCCCCGCCCCCTGGCGGCCATGTTTTTCACCGATCTGGACCATTTACGAACTCGTCTGAGATATCAATGTAACCAATGTTTTGACCAAGTTTCATGATGATTGGGCAAAAATTGTGACTTATAGAGTGTTCGCAAGGTTTCTCTATAGCCATATAAGGAATATTTCTCCGCCCCCTGGCTGCCATATTTTTAAACGGACCAGTACCATTTTTGAACTCAACCAACATATCATTTAGACAAACATTTTGACAAACTTACATGAAGATTGGGCATCAAATGTGAACAGTGTTCACAAGGTTTATCTTTTTTTTTATAACTAGTTTCCTAGTTTTTGACACCGCATGACTCAGTTTCGAACTCAGTCGAGGTATCAATGGGACAAATGTTCTGACCAAATTTCATGAAGATTAGACAATAAATATGGCCTCTAGTGTGTTCACAAGGCAAAATGTTCACGACGGACGATGCACGAGGGACAAAAAGCGATCACAAAAGCTCACCATGAGCACGTTGTGATCAGGTGAGCTAAAAATACGTCTGTCATACATACTTGGAAGGATGGCCGAGCGGTCTAATTGGTTTTTACTCCAGGACTCCAGGGGTCACTGGTTCGAGCCCTGCGGAGGTTTACTTTTTTTTTTTTTTTTTAAATTTTATTCTTGATTTTTAACTGGAGCTTCATCGATCCAATGTTTAAATTTATCAATATAAAGCATTTAATGACAAACTTCAAAATATGCCAAAATCTGTGAAAAGGCCCCTTTAAAATATATGTTTGTAACCTGTTTTGTACTTTAAAATGTTTAATGTACAGTGAATCAAAGTAACATGTAGTTTCATTAAAGTTAAGTTACTGTAATTGGCTATTTTAACAGAATAACCACCTTGTGCATTACTTCAAATGAAAATATTTTGATTTTAGCTCAAAATCAATGTAAAGGTTGCAACTATGCACATTCGTTATTAGTTTGTTATTGAAAATAAGTACCTACCATTACTGGTTGTTCCGTTCTCTAATCCATAAATACCAAAAGATGAAGCTGGCCTTATTAAGCAGTGTATTAATACAATGTTTTGTAGGAAAACATATACCTGACGTCATAGACAAACCGACTAAGAGTTGTCCTCGTCAGCCCTCAACGTATATTAACCAAATGGAATAAAATTCATACATGTTTGAAAAGTATTATAATATGTAAAATATTACAGGCCGTCAACTGACTTAAGGTGAAACAAGGGCTGTTTGTTAAACATGCATGCCCCCCATATGGGCTGTCCGTTGAAGTGGCTGCCATTGTGTGAATATGTTTTTTGTCACTGACCTTGACCTTTGACCTAGTGACCTGAAAATCAATAGGGGTCATCTGCGAGTCACGATCAATGTACCTATGAAGTGTTATGATCCTAGGCAAAAGCATTCTCGAGTTATCATCCGAAAATTATTTTACTATTTCGGGTCACCGTGACCTTGACCCTTGACCTTGTGACCTCAAAATCAATAGGGGTCATCTGCGAGTCATGATCAATCTACCTATGAAGTTTCATGATCCTAGGCATATGCGTTCTTGAGTTATCATCCAAAAACCATTTTACTATTTCGGGTCACCGTGACCTTGACCTTTGACCTAGTGACCTGGAAATCAATAGGGGTCATCTGCGAGTCATGATCAATCTACCCATGAAGTTACATGATCCTAGGCATATGCGTTCTTGATTTATCATCCGGAAACCATTTTACTATTTCGGGTCACCGTGACCTTGACCTTTGACCTAGTGACCTCAAAATCAATAGGTGTCATCTGCGAGTCATGATCAATCTACCCATGAAGTTTCATGATCCTAGGCGTATGCGTTCTTGAGTTATCATCCGGAAACCATTTTACTATTTCGGGTCACCGTGACCTTGACCTTTGACCTAGTGACCTCAAAACCAATAGGGGTCATCTGCAAGTCATGATCAATGTACCTATGAAGTTTCATGATCCTAGCCCCAAGCGTTCTTGAGTTATCATCCGGACTGTGACCTTCCCCTGTGACCTTTGACCTAGTGACCTCAAAATCAATAGGGGTAATCTGCGAGTCATGATCAATGTACCTATGAAGTTTCATGATCCTAGCCCCAAGCGTTCTTGAGTTATCATCCGGAAACCACCTGGTGGACGGACCAACCTACCGACCGACCAACATGAGCAAAGCAATATACCCCCTCTTCTTCGAAGGGGGCATAAATATAGGAAAAAATAAAGGAATTTTTGCATCAAAATATTGGAGGTTTGGGCTTGTTTAGGGTTAAAATATAGGAATTTTATTGTGAAAAGTAATGTTTAAGAGATATGTAGAGATATGTCAATAATCATTAAATTTATGTTTTACTTAACAAAACAGTCCTTCATTTTCACCACCAAGGCAGATATGCTGATGCAGCAACACACTGTGGTCATCTATGTGGACACCTGAAATTTTTTTTCATTAAAATAGTTAACAATCAACAATACACACAACATTATTAAACATAGTTTTAAAACCTAACATAAGAGTGCAACAAAAATGTTACATTGATAATGAAATATTGAAACCGAAAACATGAATCACATACATGTAGTATCATATTATGGTATATAATATAAATTCTGTAATTCACATTAAAATTTCTATACACACTTCAATCAGACATTTTTAGAACATGAGAAGAACACTAAAGCATCCTATATGATTATATATACAAACAGAATATAACATTTTTCTGGCAGCTTCTGCATATAAATATATTTAAAATTGAACATCAAAATAATTAATGAAAAAAATTGCACTGCGATATTAATACCAATTGTAAAACAATCTAATCTCATGGGTATCAGACACACAATGGTAGATGCATATCTTAAAAACAAGAATAAGATGCTACGGTATGCATGGCAAAATAACAATAAAACATCTCAATAATCAGCAGATATACCTTAAGTATACGGTACAAGAACATTCGCTCATTAGAAAAAATTTATCAAAAATAAATCAGAATGATATCAATATATGAAGATAACTTAGAACTACTTAAAAGATAACTGTTAGAATTCTATAATAACTGTAAACCTTTGTGAATTTACATGATGCTGCTGCTACCTGCAGACTACTAAGTAACAACAATGAAACATATTTAAAAACAGTTTTGTCTAAGTGGATTAAATATTTACATAATGATGTCTGTGTAATATCTAAAACAGCACACTAAACTCCTTTGTTTGAGTATAAAATGTTAATGAGAAGATCCTTTGCTGCATTCTGAGCTGTCCAGTTTTCCTTTCTTACTACTTGACACAACAGTTTCAGTTGATTCCTTTCTGGCACTACTGTCTTCATGTGTGCTTTTGCTTAATTGCTTAGTCCTAGAAACAGCTGCACTTCTTTTTTTGCTCAATTCATTCCTCTTCTGTTGGCAGTATTCCAGTCTCTTCTTCCCCTTCTCCATTCTGTTGGCAGTATTCCAGTCCCTTCCTCCCCTTCTCCATTCTGTTGGCAGTATTCCAGTCCCTTCCTCCCCTTCTCCATTCTGCTATTTGCACTTTCAAGCATACCCTGTGCCACCTGAATATCAACATCATTTTTTTTTCAAAGCAATCCCTAATTTTGTTGTGGCTTCTGTAAATAGAATTTCAGCACTTTTCAGCACATTATTAAATGCCTCCTCTTCAGTTTTCAGTTCCTTCTCCTGTTTATTATTGTTTTTATTCAGTCTTCTTACATTCTCAAGTTCTTTTTGCAGCATTTCTTTTTCCTTTTTTTCTTGAAGTGCTCTTTCTTTTTTCTCTGATTCTTCTTTTTCCTTCCTTACCCTCTCCTCATACATTCCTTTCGCTTTCCTGGCCATACTCACTTGTTTGTTGGAAATCTGGATATTGTGGACTCCTTTCACATGAGAAACTTTATCTTTTGCCAATCTCAATCCATTTATTGTCTCCATGCCAAGGCTTGCTCTCTCTGGTGTTACAGTGTTTTTGTTGTCAGACAGTGACCTTTCAACATCAGCATTTCCATGAGATATTGTTAAGGCCGACTTGATCACCTGCATCATTACAGGATACTTGAAAAGTCCACTTTTTGACTTTTGCTCAGTGACTTTGTTTCAATAGTGATCAATCCTTATCTTGTTGCCATTCTCATCCTTTGACCATTCTGCTGGAATTTCTGAAGTGCTGTTATCAAACCACTCATGTTTCAGGGTTGGAAGTTGTTCTTCGTTAATCACATGAGGCAGCTTTTTCGCAATGCTGCTGATAGCAGTAGAACCCATCTTATGGTCTTTGAATAGTGGATGCAAGTACTGCATGTCCCTCAATAGTCCATTGCTCAGTGGTAGGTGTCCAGTCAGATACACAGCTACAGTGACATAGAAACTTCAAACGTTCTTCAAGATAGCATGATGCTGTTCTTTAGGCAGTTTAGAAAGCTGTCGCTTGCCTGCCTCCCCTATCTCAATGTCTCTGCCTGGTAACTGTCTGTCTTGGTCTGGAACATGGTCAAAAACCTTTCAAACAAAGGAGTAACCGAGATGAGGAAGGCAAACTGAAACATGAGCTTCTTATCCTTCAGACCCTGACATATCTGTACATACCTTTCATTCTTTTTAAGATTCTTTCTTTCAGTGTTTGATTTAATGGATTTGGGCAACTTAACAGTGAAGTACTCTTAACTGACAACCCAGTTCTGTAAAACCCTGTTCATTGCTGGAAGCAAGGTCAGCCATCTTCTTGGAACATGTCTAAATAACAAGCTTTCATCCATGTCAAACTCAAGCTGCAGGTCAGTAAAATCCTCTCTTTTAACTGGCTGCTGTTTGAAGAACTGATGCATATCAAAGGTCAATCCTTCTGCTTCACTCCCAAAACATTTCAACCCTTTTCGAAATGCATTGTGCACTGTATGCAAATTGTATGGTTGAAACTCCAACAAGCTATTGTGCCCATCTGCCTTTAAACTTTCATTCATTTTTCTGTGAATGGCCTTGTTTACATTTGGTCCATCAGAGGAGATACTTATCAAGTTCTGTAATGGAATTTTTTTTCTGGCTCATCTGCAAGCCCAAGTAGTGCTTCACTAACTATGTCTGCAGTAGCATGTCCAAACCGAAAGTCTTTTAAGAACCTGACAGACACCTCACCATCAGTGTGATTCCAATACCTAATGAGTACGTCCATTTGACGACATTGTTGTGCTGTGGTTGTCGCATCAAACATGAGGACAAATCCGATGTACCCGTCAATAACTTCCTTCACAATAGCTTCTAACAGATAGGGTATTACTGCCTCTGAGACAATATATGAAGCTTTTGTTCTTGACAATGAGAAATGTTCAGCCACTTGACATTTGAACATCTTATGGAATTGCTTTGACAGACTGGTACTGGCTGCAGTTGCCTCAAATGTATCTGAACCTACATTATCACTACTTTTCACAAATAATAATTTTTGTGAGCTTGCATCATTTTTGAACTGTGCATTGGATATCTGTTTGTGCTTAGAAGTCTTGCAATTTTGTTGCACTTGCTTGAAACCACTGTTCTTGACAGAAAATTTCTTATGGCACAGGGTGCAATATGCAAAGTCATTTTTTCCCTTCACACTCTTGCACCATTGTCCAACTTAAACATCATTATCGTCAACATTATCCAGCCACTTGTCATTCCATCTAGTCACTCCACCAGGCATGATTATGAATTATATCACTGTTTATATAACACACATTATCATGAAGTTACACTTCATCAAAAAGCTAAGGGTTAGCGTATCACATATTGTTAGTATGAATGACTTTAAAGTTGTTAGTAACTGTATCACCATTCACCTGAAAGTAAAACAATTTTTTTAAAACAGCCTCCTAATTTATTCTACAAGACTTCCACTTCCCTAAAATATTTAAATGATTTCCAATATTCAAAATAATTGGAAGCCTGTAAATATGCTCAATTCCATCTAAGATCAGGAAGAGCATCCCTGGGGAAAGACCTGTTACAACTATATGCTAGGATTTGTTCTCACCTTTGAAATGGTTGTATTTTTCTTCATCAAAGGTGTCCATATAGATATCACAGTGGTGTACAACAGCACTCCTGCAAGATGGTGATGCTTTGGAAGAGGAGGGACAGCTTTTTACACTGTAAACTAAAATATCTAAAGGCAGAATTACTTCTTATAAGTTATTTTTTTAAGGGGAAATTTACAGAACAAAATTTAGGAAAAAAGTCAAAAATCTAGGAAAATATAGGAAATATAGGTTTTGAAAAAATATAGGAACATTCTCCAAAATATAGGAAAATTTAGGAATATAGGAATCGGCTGACGGCCTGATATTATCCTAGTACAGTGTTCTGAGAACTAGCATCAGTTGCCTTGGTTGTAGTTTGCTACTTGACACAACCAATGATAAACAATCTCTATCCTTCTGTTTTAATATTCCATATATTCTTAAATACCAAAACAGAGAATATACTATTTAATGTGAATGTAATTAATGACTATGTTCACTGAAGTCTAACAAACATTTGTTTCTAAATGCAAAGAAGTTTGGTTACTTGTATGATATGGAAACAAACAAACTTGTAAATAATACGGTATCTGGTCAAATGGCACAAAGATGATTGGCACCCTGCTTTTTACATTCCCAGACAATTAGTACAGCGTAAATTTGTTGACCAGGATGATTGGCACCCGATTTAATTGTCAACCACTTTAATTAGATAATGTGCATCGATTTCACGGGATTGATAGTCAGTCAACAGTTTATAAGACAGGTTAGTCTAATCCACTAATTGGTTTGGTAAAAAGATGATTTAACAATCCTGTCAACAAACTGTTATGTTATCAAACTTATTTAACCTAATCTGCTTATTCATTTGAAGACACCAGTAAACAATGTTCAAACATTACAGATTATCAAAGATATTTAAAGCATTGCCTTTACTGATAATTTTTCACCAAAACAATCTGCAAAAAAAAAAAAGTTTAGTAGAAAAAGAAAAATGGATTTATTTAATAAAAAACAAGAGCACCGCCTAGCGGGTGCAGACCGCTCATCTATTTTTCTTTTTAAAGGTGAAGGGACCTATCTCAATACTTCAATCAAAAAGCGGGGAGGGGTTGGGGTGAAGAGGAGTGTTTAGTGTGGGGGTGTGTTCATTTATTACATTATCTTTCAAAAAATGAAAAAAAGGGGGGGGGGGGATGTGTGGATTCTTGAGTGGGATGGTTGGACAGTCTTTCAAAAATAAAATAATAAAATATTAAATATTTGTGTTTTTTATGTTCCCAAAAAAAAATGTGGGTGGGAGTGGGTGGGGGTAGGTGGATGGGGGTGAGGCAGGGTATAGTGTGGGGTGTGGTCATTAGGTGATTAAAAAAAACAAAAAAACAAGAGGCTAGAGCTGTCACCATAGGATGACATATGCCCCCTGTAAACGCTTTGATAGAAGTTATGAGCATTTTTCAAAACCTAAACGCAGATTTCGAAACCTAAACAGGGACCCTAAGTTCAAGGTCAAGGATACAGAGGTGAACAATTTTGTGCATATGGAAAGGCCTTGTCAATATACACATGCATACCAAATATGACGGTTATATCTCAAGAGACAAAGAAGTTATGAGCATTTTTCAAAACCTAAAAGCAGATTTCGAAACCTAAACACGGACCCTAAGTTCAAGGTCAAGGTCACAGGGGTCAAAATTTGTGTGCGTATGGAAAGGCCTTGTCCATATACACATGCATACCAAATATGAAGCTTATATCTCAAAGGACATAGAAGTTATGAGCTTTTTTCGAAACCTAAACGCAGATTTCCAAACCTTAACACAGACCCTAAGTTCAAGGTCAAGGTCACAGGGATCAACATTTTTGTGCGTATGGAAAGGCCTTGTCCATATACACATGCATACCAAATATGAAGGTTATATCTCGAGGGACATAGAAGTTATGAGCATTTTTCGAAACCTAAACGCAAAGTGTGACGGAAAGACGGACAGACAGACAGACGGACGGATATTCCAATCACTACCGGGGGCATAAAAACATAGGCTTTAATTGGATGCTGATTGTCCGGCTGGACAAGTACAAAGGTTGCCAAATGTCCTGGTCGACAAATTTACTAGGCGCCGATTGTCCGGGAATGCAAAAAAACAACAATTTTCCGGTTGAAGCTTTGTACTACATTGAAGATATGCAATTTCTTGTAGTACATTCTTACAGCTTCAATGTGTGGCAGTATGCAGGTACTGATCATCAGAGCCAACAGATGAACCGAGACTAGCAGAGTCGTGCAGATGCTGAACAAGATTAGTAAAACCGTTGGGGTTTTGTCGTCCATGTTGATCTCCACCAGTGCAACCTGGAAATAAGGAACAACATTTACAAATCTTAATTAGGGCTTTCCTTAGACTAGTCTAGAGTCAAACTGACCTGTTGGCTCTTATATTTTAGATTCAGTTAGATTTTATTATTTTCTTCCTCTTTCTGTAAAATTTAAGAGACAAAAAATCACATTTGTAAAAACTTTGAGTGACAAAGGTAAATATGCAAGTAATAGGCTCACCTTGCTCCATAACAGTCAACTTTTTTTCAAAACTGACTTCAACTTGAAAACAAGAGTTCGGCAGTCAGAGACATATGCCCCCCAAAAAAAGGCCTTTAAACTAGTGTCCCCAATTTTAATAGGGGTCATCTACTGTCCACAGCAAATACACATGTGAAGTATCAAGCCAATCTGTCAATTCTTTGACAAGTTATTGATCGGAAACGATTTTCACACTTAGTGTGATAGTGATCTTGACCTTTGACCTAGTTACCCCAATTTCAAAAGGGATTATCTACTGTTCAAGGCAAATGCACATTTGAAGCATCAAGCCAATTGGTCAATTTGTTGACGAGTAATTGATCAGAAACTATTTTCACACTAAGTGTCATCGTGACCTCGCCCTTTGACCTAGTGACTCCAACTTTAATAGGGTCATCTACTGTCCAAAGCCAATACACATGTGAAGTACCTAAGTCCTTGACCTTTGACCTAGTGGCCCCAATTTTAATAGGGGTCATCTACTTATTATTTTCTTCCTCTTTCTGTAAAATTTAAGAGACAAAAAATCACATTTGTAAAAACTTTGAGTGACAAAGGTAAATATGCAAGTAATAGGCTCACCTTGCTCCATAACAGTCAACTTTTTTTCAAAACTGACTTCAACTTGAAAACAAGAGTTCGGCAGTCAGAGACATATGCCCCCCCAAAAAAGGCCTTTAAACTAGTGTCCCCAATTTTAATAGGGGTCATCTACTGTCCACAGCAAATACACATGTGAAGTATCAAGCCAATCTGTCAATTCTTTGACAAGTTATTGATCGGAAACGATTTTCACACTTAGTGTGATAGTGATCTTGACCTTTGACCTAGTTACCCCAATTTCAAAAGGGATTATCTACTGTTCAAGGCAAATGCACATTTGAAGCATCAAGCCAATTGGTCAATTTGTTGACGAGTAATTGATCAGAAACTATTTTCACACTAAGTGTCATCGTGACCTCGCCCTTTGACCTAGTGACTCCAACTTTAATAGGGTCATCTACTGTCCAAGGCCAATACACATGTGAAGTACCTAAGTCCTTGACCTTTGACCTAGTGGCCCCAATTTTAATAGGGGTCATCTACTGTCAAATTTAGGCCAATGCACATGTGAAGTGTCAAGCCAAACGGTGTTTTTGTTGACAAGTTATGGATCGGCAACAAACTGGTCTTCCGACAGACAAACTGGTCTTCCCACACACAGACCGACCGACATCCAGCAAAACTAGTGTTCTGCGGTCGGCGAAATATGCCCCCCAAACAGGGCTTTGAATTAGCGACCACAATTTCAATAGGGGTCATCTACTGTCCAAGGCCAACTAGAGCTTTGTCTCAGACGTAACAAATACCCCCACATGTCGCATTGACACAGAATATTTTGCATGTTGTCTTCACAAAAAAATTGCGGACACCATGCTCAATGTTTAAAACGCACTAAGTGACCCAGTGACCTAGTTTTTGACCCGGAATGACCCATATTCAAACTTGACCAAGACATTATCTAGATACATCTTCTGACCATGTTTGGTGAAGCTCTGATGAAAAGTACTTAGATTAGAGAGCGTACAACATGCTCAATGTTTATAACGCACTAAGTGACCCTGTGACCTAGTTTTTGACCCGGCATGACCCATGGTCAAACTTGGCCAAAACATCATCTAGATACAACTTCTGACCAAGTGTGGTGAAGCTCTGATGAAAAGTACTTGAATTAGAGAGCGGACACCATGCTCAATGTTTAAAACGCACTATTAAGTAAGTGACTCTATGACCTTGTTTTTTTACCCGGCATGACCCATATTCGAACTTGACCAAGACATCATCCAGATACAACATCTGACCAAGTTTGGTGAAGATCGGATGAAAACAACTTGAATTAGAGAGCAGACGCTTAATATGGACCAACCGACAGACAAGCTCACTCCTATATTCCCCCTTAAACTTCGTTTGTGGGGGTATATTGACCATGTGAAGTATCAAGCCAATCGGTCAATTTGTTGATGAGTTATTGATCAGAAACAATTTTCACACTTATTGTCACAGTGAATTTTATTAATTATATAAATCATTGCCTTTTATTTGATAAAAGGGCATTCAAATGCACACGGTAGTACTATTCCTTCAGCATATTTTCTAAATGGCAGGTATAAATAACAAGAGCTGTCAGAGGACAGCCCGCTCGACTATTCGAGTGCTTGACAGTATAACGTAAGCCAGGGGGGGGGGGTATAATGTGGGTGTGTGATAATTTAATATATGAACTTTCAAAAATAAGAAAAAAGAAATATTTTTTTTTGGGGGGGGAGGGCAGTGGGGGGGGGGGTGGGGGGAGAGGGGGATATAATGTGGGTGGGTGATCATTTAATATAGATGATCTTTCAAAAAAAAAAAAAAAGAGCTGAGAGCTGTCAACATAGGATGACTTATGCCCCCTATAAACGCTTGGTAGAAGTTATGAGCTTTTTTCGAAACCTAAACGCAGATTTCGAAACCTAAACACGGATCCTAAGTTCAAGGTCAAGGTCACAGGGGTAAAAAATTGTGTGCATATGGAAAGGCCTTGTCAATATACACATGCATACCAAAAATGAAGGTTATATCTCAAGGGAAATAGAAGTTTTGAGCATTTTTCAAAACCTAAACACTGATTTCGAAATTAAAACGCGGACCCTAACTTCAAGGTCAAGGTCACAGGGGTGAAAAATTTGAGTGCGTATGGAAAGGCCTTGTCCATATACACATGCATACCAAATATGAAGGTTATATCTCAAGCGACAAGGAAGTTATTAGCATTTTTCGAAACCTAAACGCAGATTTCGAAACCTAAACGCGGACCCTAAGTTCAAGGTCACAGGGGTAAAAAATTGTGTGCGTATGGAAAGGCCTTGTCAATAAACACATGCATACCAAATATGACGGTTATATCTCAAGGGACATAAAAGTTATGAGCATTTTTCAAAACCTAAACGCAGATTTCCAAACCTAAATGCGGACCCTAAGGTCAAGGTCACAGGGGTGAAAAATTTTGTGCGTATGGAAAGGCCTTGTCAATATACACATGCATACCAAATATGACCGCTATATCTCAAGGGACATAGAAGCTATAAGCATTTTTTGAAACCTTAACGCAGATTTCAAAACCTAACCGCGGACCCTAACTTCAAGGTCAAGGTCACAGGGGTAAAAAATTTTGTGCATATGGAAAGGCCTTGTCCATATACACATGCATACCAAATATGAAGGTTATACCTCAAGGGACATAGAAGTTATGAGAATTTTTCAAAACCTAAACGCTGATTTCGAAATCTAAATGCGGACCCTAACTTCAAGGTCAAGGTCACAGGGGTAAAAAATTGTGTGCGTATGGAAAGGCCTTGTCCATATACACATGCATACCAAATATGAAGGTTATATCTCATGGGACATAGAAGTTATTAGCATTTTTCGAAACCGAAACGCAGATTTCGAAACCTAAATGCAGACCCTAAGTTCAAGGTCACAGGGGTAAAAAATTGTGTGCGTATGGAAAGGCCTTGTCAATAAACACATGCATACCAAATATGAAGGTTATATCTCAAGGGACATAAAAGTAATGAGCATTTTTCAAAACCTAAACGCAGATTTCGAAACCTGAACGCGGACCCTAAGGTCAAGGTCACAGGGGTGAAAAATTTTGTGCGTATGGAAAGGCCTTGTCCATATACACATGCATACCAAATATGACGGTTATATCTCAAGGGAAATAGAAGCTATGAGCATTTTTTGAAACCTAAATGCAGATTTCAAAACCTAACCGCGGACCCTAAGTTCAAGGTCAAGGTCACAGGGGTAAAAATTTTTGTGCATATGGAAAGGCCTTGTCCATATACACATGCCTACCAAATATGAAGGTTATATCTCAAGGGACATACAAGTTATGAGCATTTTTCGAAACCTAAACGCAAAGTGTGACGGAAAGACGGACAGACAGACAGACGGACAGACAGACAAACAGTCCAATCACTATATGCCCTCTTTTCTTCGAAAGGGGGCATAAAAATTATTTTTTTAGAGGGGGGGTCTGGGGGGGCGTGGGGGATGGTTTTGATGGAGTGCATTGTGGTATGTACATGTAAGGTAAGTGTTGTTTTGTCAAACTTTAACACAGATTTATCAATAATACAGTCTTCGAAATAGCCTACAAGCCCGAAGCCCGAGTCGATTCTTGGGCCGGTCGGTCGATCCTAAATGCTTATAAAATAGCCCGACCGGTCGATTAAATATTTGAGCGTTATATCAATAACCTGATTTATACGTGTTTTTAAGAGGCACGATTAAATTCGCTATTAAATGCCTAAAATGACGTTATACGTTTTAAAGAATTGCATGAACACATGCGGCCGCCATTTTTTTAAAACTGTTGTGTAAACATCCGGGTATGTTGCTATTTAAAGTAATGATGACGCCCAATCGAGATGAGATTATTCAAACTGACCATGCGTAGATCACGTTCCGGGATGTTCGCGCATCGGTCACTTCGTAATGTTTTAAAATAATGACCGATCTAGAAGCGTATTTAATTTTAGAAGCGTTTTTCGAAAATGTATTTATAATTCATGAAAAATGGACAAAGTAATTTTTCAATAAAAATAAAAGAGTCTTTAACTGATATTGTATGCATTGGGTTACAAACAAATTGATCCTTATTACAGTTAGATGTCAATGTGTTTTAATCAATTATTCTTGCGTATTAGAAGACGTTTATTTTCAACTAATTATTAATAATTGTAGTACTTTCGTTTATTCTGTAATCTCGTTCTGTATGTAATCAATTTGCTTTTAAATAAAAACAAACACCGGTTAAACTGATTCATGAAATCATTGAATGAGAACATGTGTAATAATTAAGTAACAATAAACAGCATAATCATCTGGTGCATTTTGTATAAAATGCATTTCAATAGGAAACAGAATATCCTTTATTACTGTAATCACATGCATCTGTTTTTACTAATGGAAGTAGATTTTCTGATTTTTAATAACTATTTTGGTGTTCCTGGCCAAAAAAGTCATAAAATTTATATTGACCTCTTCGGGCTATCAAACATGTCTTTGGGCTATTCAAAATTCCATCTGATTAGCCCGAAGGGCTATTTTGCTTAAAAATTAAGCGTGAAGACTGAATATATGCATATTCTAAGTATAAAAAGGGCCATAATTCTGTCAAAATGCTTGATACAGTTGTCTGCTCTTGTTTATAGGTTGGGGTCATGATGGTAAACAAGTATGCAAAATATGAAAGCAATATGTCAAGGGACATTGAAAATATTCGGAGTAGTACCCAAACTTTAACATTCGCTGCACATTCTAAGTGGAAAAGGGGCCATAATTATGAAAAATGCTTGATAGAGTTGTCTGCTCTTGTTTATAGGTTGGGGTCATGTTGGTAAACAAGCATGCAAAATATGAAAGCAATATGTCAAGGGACAATGAATGTAATTGGGTTAGTACCAAAACTTTAACATTTGCACGCTAATGGAAACAGAAAATGCTGACACCGGGGTGAGTAGGATAGCTCCACTATATATATTTCATATATAATAGTCGAGCTAAAAATGTGTTATACTATAAATATATATATTATTTTTTTATTTAACACATATTGTCTATAATTAATAATACCAGTTCCACTGGCCCCACCATACGGCCCAAATAAGCAAACCATAAGGCCCTGGTTAGCGGACTATACGGCCCAGATTTGCTGACCATAGAAAACATGTTTGAATTAATATTCATTTCATGTTCCACTTCCTTATATTGTATTTATATATTTAATAAAATATTAAAGTTGATGTAATTACATTAATGACTATATTCTTGTTGAAATTTTGAACATTTGCATCAGATTTTTGGACCCTACGGAACATTTCAGAATTAATATTCCATTTTGTGTTCCACTTCTTCAATATTGTATCAATAAATTTAATAAAATATTAAAAGCTGTGGAAATAACATTAATGACAACATACTTGTTTAAATTTGAACATTTGCGGACCAACGAGGCCCCGATTTGCGGACCGTACGTACCATGTCTATATTAATATTTATTTTGTGTTCCACTTCCTTCTATATTGTACCAACACATTTAATAGCATATTAAAAGTTGCTGTTATAACATCAATAACAGCATACTTGTTTGAATTTGAACATTTGCGGACCAGCCAAGTTTAGCGGACTATACAGCCCAGATTTGCGGACCATACAGAACATGTCTGAATTAATATTCATTTCATGTTCCACTTCTTTCAATATTTTATCAATAAATTGATTAATATATTCAAGTACATGTATCTGTAATGACATTAATGACATAATACGTGTTTAAATTTGAACATAGGCGGACCATACGGCCCAGATTTGCGGACCGTACAGACCATGTCTATATTAATATTTATTTCGTGTTCCACATCCTTCAATATTGTAAAAATAAATTAAATAGCATATTAAAAGTTGCTGTTATAAGATTAATGACAACATACTTGTTTAAATTTGAACATTTGCAGACTATATGGCCCAGATTAGCGGACTATACTGCCCATATTTGCGGACTATACAGAACATGTCTAAATTAATATTTATTTCGTGTTCCACTTCGTTCAATATTTTATCAATAAATTAATTTATGTTTTAAAGTATCTGTAATGACACAAATAACATACTATGTGTTTAAATGTAAACATTGGCGGACCATACGAATCATGCCTTAATAAGTAATTAATTCAAGATTGTGAGAAAATATAAAATATAGAAATGACATGGCCATAAACTGCATTAGTTCTATTATTTCATCGTTTAATGACTCATCAATTATAATTTAGTGAAATAATTAACATCAAACAAGACGTGTCATAAATGGGCGTTCTCCAGATGCAAGCATATGCCGAAGTTGTCAACAATAAATACGCCAGTGTTGCAATTTACCTTAAATTGGTAATTACAGACGTGTTAATCAATTATGGTATATTCTCAACAACTGAAATATACTCAAACCCGGTTGAGTCGCGGGTCGTTTTGACTCGCGGCATTTCATTAGCGCCCTCTGGATTGTGTTTGTAAACAAACCTGCGTGACCTACTTTTGAAATCTGACAGAAAACATCTTTTGCTGCCAGTATGAATAGAGTTTTGGTAAGTAACTACCCAAAAACGATTTAAAACATCAGTTTAAACCAAAATTATGTAAAAATCCATGTTAAAATGAAATTTCCCTTTCAACTTTTTCACTTTTTAAGTTCGTCTGCTTGCGGTTGCTTAGGTCAGACACTACCAATATTATTCTCTTTGTGAAGGGGTTACACACCACCGATTTTTTAAAAATTATTTCGACAGGTCAGGCTCTAAAGCATAAGAATAAATGAACATGAACAGTTATTTGAATATTGAGAATTAAAATTAGACACTGTTTGAACATAACTGTGATATTTATTTTATTTGATGTCTTAAATTCCATATGTTCTAATTGTTATATACGTTATTGATTGTTACTTTGAATGGTATGTCAGATCTTTATGTTTATTCATGTTAAATTTTATATTAGTGTCGTTTAACCTATTTACCGCGAGTCAACCGGGAGGGAAAATAAACAACAATGGCGGACAGTGGTGTTGTTTTGTTGATACCGCAGTTAAAAATGAAGGATTTTCGTCATAAAAAAGCTATTTTCCAATGAAGTTAAGTCAAATATGTTTGTCTTATAAATTATTTATCTGATATTTGAAGATGGTTTCTAGACGCAAATGAATATTCCTTAAGTACCGCGACTCACCCGGGTTGCAGGCTAGATAACACCAATCAGTAAGTGTCATAAATAGGGTGTATTCGAGATGCAAACATAAGAGTCAATAATGCGCGTGTTATACCCGTATTGACATTTAAAATATACGTTTGACTGCTAAATTTTAATAACATGTAGTATTAAACCGGTATACAAACGTGTTTTATAAAGAAACATAGATAAAACATGTGTTGTTTGCATTTAGTTTTTAAGATAGAAACACTTGTATTTTTGTAAAATATTTAAGTGATGTAAGAAATTTTAGTATTAATGTCCAATTTTATGCATAGATTTTATCCATGTAAGTGCATGTTTGCGTGATGCATACTGTTTAAATGAATAATTAATGACACAATTAAAATGAGTTAAAAATCTGAGAATATGAATAACTTGATTAAAATATTCATGAACACAAACATTTCACTACCCGTTTTTTTTAGTTTTAACAGATGTATAGTATCATAGCATACTAAGCAGTGTAGTATTTTGTGTATCAAAATAATCTACATGCTGTAAAGACATATGGTCCAAATAGTCCACAAACCTGGGCCATATAGTCCGCAAACCTGGGCCGTACAGTCTGCTAATCTGGGCTGTATGGTCCATGGTTCGTATACCTTGGTCACTAGCCAAAGTCTACAGAAACAACTTAAGCATAACCCGCACATTTACAATTAACCAGGAGCATTTAGAAAAAAATGTATATATCTTGTTACAGGAACAATACCATACTAAATTAAGTCGTATGTTTGCCCCATCCGTACTAAGTCAAAGGCTTTGATGACCTCCCTCATGCTCGGCAAGCAGTTGAGTCCATTTATCGCTAGAGTTGCTGCAATCCCTAGTTCTGTTATGAGACATGGAACACACATGAAAATACTAGTACAAGTAAAAAGAGTATTAAACACCATTGCAAATCCTGACAGCAATGCTGAGGTTCTGCTGGACGCCTTCAGTTTGGCCCGGCTGAGGTACAGCTTTCTCCATGACAAGGCTGTGGTGGAATGTGTACTAGACATTTGAGAAACAAAAGAGCGAAAAAGCCAGTTTTCATAAGCGCTATCTTTAGACGCAGGCATCGGCTAATTTGTAAACTGTTTGTTTTGTCCAAAGTCTCATTTCGTGTGAAAAGATCGGTAAATTTTGACAGGCGTAGTTATAGAATTACGATTGAGCGAAGATATTTTAAATTTTAAATTCAAAGAAAATAACGAGGTATTGTAATACATTTCTATTGTAATTTATTTATTCGTTTATATGTTTAAAATTTTTACATTGTCCTTCAACTTTTTATATTCAGAAATTTCCAAAGGTGATGGTATGCATTAATATTATATATTTTCGTTAGAAAGAATTTAGGTATGTTGTTGTCACGTGACATCAAGTGCGATTTGTTTTTGTGTGTACATGATACAAAATATCTCTCCAAACTAATGTGAAATTCTATTATTCCCATTGCAATTCTCTGATCTCCGATTTAAATCATTTAAAAAATGAATGACACAAAAGACGGCGGTCGAAAATTGGTACGTATTATTCCGCAATAGCAAAATATTTTAAATCAAAATCTCGTGTGTTCAATACATAATATCAGCCATTTTGACTGAAAATGAGAATGTGCACGTATCATGCAGTTTTGCTATCGAAATTCGAATACAAGTCCATCTGGTAGTCAATTTGTTAAATATCATTAGTCATTACATTTTCACAACTTTTTCAATCAATTTGACGAGACAAACAGTGTTTGTTTTCCTATTGAGGTCGTTAGAAACCAGCCTGATTACCTTTGTATGAGCGTAAAAGCTGTAATACCTATTTACGCGCACAGAAAATACATAAAGATATTGTTTAAAATCGTGAAGACTTACCTTTCGACGGTTTATTTTTAACACCTTGTTCATTGTTTAATAATCTACGAAGTTAATTATTTTCTTTATATTGTAAGTGTTTTTTTAAAGATGTTTTCCTGTACATGATGCTGTTAACCACTCAACTTTTCAAGGGACTTCAATGTGAAACGCAAATGCCTGCCGTATTGTTTTAAAACAAAGTGCCACATATTTAAGATAAATAAAGGCACACATATCAAGCATACACACTTTTATGTGACAAATTTTCATAAAAATATATTTAACTAGATCTACACGATTTTTTGTTTTATAGTTCAGAGTAGATCTACTAAATCTGTAAGTTAATGGTCAATATTTGGAATAACGATTACATAGATAATACGATAATGGAAACATTATTCTTACCTCAAAATTTCAAAATTGTTTCAGTAAGATTATAGATACATTTTTTTCATTTATTAAGATTATAGATATCTCATGTATTTTTCTTTTCTTCTTATTTTTTATAAAATGTTTAGCGTGATAAGGCATGAATGGGTGTTGATTTTTCTGACCGTGTATGGACTTCTGGCTTGACAAATTCATTTGGGGCCTGTGACATTATATCTTTTCGGTTGTATATCTTTATCAAACGATAGATACTCGATTTTTATTTTGAAAATCATATTTGTTAGCAGTCTACTTTATTATGTTAAACTTATAATAATAATAACTTCTGAAAATTCTGATGAGAATTACTCGTGATGCAATTTGTTTATTAATAAATTAAGGCTGTGTGGCAACAACATGTTGTTTTAGCCAACTGTGTTATGATGTGCTATGAATAATATGTTTTGCTTTCCATAATGCTATAGATTATACCTAATGTGCATGTTTGTGTTATTGAAATAATATTTCTGGCCAAATATTGTTGTTAAGTCTGATTTGTAAATAAATTCGAAAAATTTGCGTGTTTTTTTCAGCGAGTTTAAAAAAATACTTTTTGTATTCGACGATCAAGTTCATTACCGATGCATTTGATATTAACATATAATTGCAGAACAGCAGATTGTATTCGATAATTTTAAAATTATTAAACTCAGCAAGACAACTTTTCGTATCGTCTGAAATTAATATTTTCGTCCAGATCTGTGGCAATTGCGCTTTTAAAAAGCGATTATGTCGATGGACTAATATTTGATAAATAATATTCCTCAAATTTCGTTCGTTTTTTGGGGGGGGGGGGGGGGGTTTAGTTTTACTGGTTATTAAATAAGCGCAAATGTAAACATGATACTAGATATTAGTCCATTTGAAAAATGCCAATAACGTCGAAAGGAACCTATTACAAAGTTTGCTTGTATAGGTTCTTGCGTCGAACAAGTCTCATTTACTTACGCGCGTAAGTATTTCCGCCCAAATATCGTATTTTAAGGCATGACGGGCTTATCTTTTTTTTCCGAAATCAATAAATTCACCCCCGGAAACCCGATATGATGTGAAAAGTTGGGCGTGTTTTTCTAACATACATGATAATACAACCTTGGCATATACATTAATTAAAAAATGCCTTTAAACAATTATAGAACTGGATTTACTTACCCTACCGAAATTCAGCAAAATTTATCGGACACTTTTCCAAGCACGTCAAACTTTTCACATCATGTCGTGTTTACGGGGCTGAAATTAGTAATATCACATTTGAACTGGAAAGGGGCATTTTCCTTTAGAGTGGTCGGAGGGAAATAGTTTTTGCGTTTAACCCTTAGAACTTTAAATGTGGTCCTTTTCGAAAAAAAGTCCGGCGTGTCCAATTGTTGGAGAGCGTGTTGTTATGTAATCATTGAATGCCACAAAATATGTTTTGTCTGTTTGCATATTCGCAAGCCTTTGCGTTTGCAGATTAATTGGTATATACTGTATTTCATGTTAATTTTTCTTACGATTATTTATTCGTAACACGAGACACAGATATACGTCTCTGTTCGTAATGATTTAAAGTACATGCCGGTATATTACGAAAGATGGAATCTGCAAAATTAAAGATTTTCCTCAATGTGTATTTTAAGGTTTCCTCCCTTGGTATTACTTATTGGAGCCATTAGGTGCGTCGTGTATTGATGCAAATCTAATAATTAATAATGTAGGAATATGTGTAAGGGGTCGACCGCTGGTCACAATCGCTTGTTCAGTGACACTATTGTCATGTAGTATTGAAGTAAGAATTAGAACAAGCTTTAAATTAAATTAGAAAATGATTTAAATTGTGTCAGATATTTATCAATTTCAGTTTTTTTTTTTTTTATTTTGAATAGAGGTTTGTGTTAAAATTGTTTATAAATATTTGATTAATATTATTTTGTGTTATTTTTTATTTCTCGTGGTATTTTCAAAGAATTACTTTGACTTTTGGAAGACATAAATACACTGTTTAGTCAATTAACGGGGCCTTTTCACAGATTTTGGCATGTTTTTTAAGTTTGTCATTAAATGATTTATATCGATAAATCTAAAGATTGGATCTTAAAAGCTCCAGTAAAAATCAAGAATAAAGTTTAACAAAGAAGAAAATGTTAATCCTTAGCAGGACTCGAACCACTGACCACTGGAGTCATGGAGTAAAAAAATAGTCTGCGCATTAGAACACTTGGCCATCCTTCATTTTACAATGAAAGATGTATTTTATATTCATATAAGCGATCCTCGTAGTTTCATAAAATAGAACAATAACAACAACAGAAGTCTGTAAATTATGTAATCGTTTCGCGTTGCAACGCTTTATAGTTTTCAGGTTTTAAATCGTCAACAGATGCATATAAAGGCTATTTTAGCGCATGGTTAATGTTCAGTATTACGGATTCCTCACAAATCACAAGTAAAACGAAAATTTGCGAATATGAAACAACTTTTTTAAATTTTGTTAATTTACCAAAACGTGAAAAAGCCCCGTTAAAGTTTACCTTACGCAAAACAACGGAACTGAGGCTGATTTTATTTGTATGCAAATCTTAATTCTGCCTTCAATAAGCGCTTAATGGAATTTTGGCAATGTAGACCTTATTTTAAGCTCAACACATCTCAAGGTTTCATCAACTTTTTACCTTTATATTTACCTGTGTCATTTGCATTAAGGCAATACTAATTTACAAGAGAAACAAAAACAAAACCACATGGATTAAGGTCATTTATGTATACCGCATGTAAATCAGAGGAAGTGTAGACTTTACTTGCAAAAACGAACACATTTTTTTCTCTGGCATTTTCGTGCATGTGATACTCACCCATAAACACAACTATGGATGGCAAAAACAGTGACACATCAACCACGGCCAAAACGCGAGGACCTTTATAAGTTGTGGCATGGTAGACATCGTAAAAGCAAATCGATGTATGTTGCCTTTGTGACGAGCACTTTCCCAGCCAATTAAATCGCTCATTAATAAAACGATTGCTTTGAACCTGTACAAGTTAATTCGTGCACAAAAACATCGGCTTCTAGCCGATCTAATAGATACATTTGCATTTCAAAAATGAGATGGAGCCAATGCGAAGGATTAGAAGGTCAGATACGGAGGTGGCGCCAATGCACATTTAAAGAAATTTTAAAGCGAAATATGTAATTTAATGGTTTCTATTATGTTTACGAGACTTATATTATAATCCACAGACAAACACAAAGCGAATTAAAAAAAAAAAGTTTTTCTATATTTACATTTTTATACTCCCACAAACGAAGTTTAGGGGGTATATGGGAGTGAGCTTGTCTGTCGGTCGGTAGGTCGGTCGGTCTGTCGGTCGGTATTAAGTGTCCGCTCTCTAATTCAAGTACCGTAGTTTTCATCCGATCTTCACCAAACTTGGTCAGATGTTGTATCTAGACGATGTCTAGGTCAAGTTCGAATATGGGTCGTGCCGGGTTAAAAACTAGGTCACGGGGTCACTTAATGCGTTTAAAACATCGAGCAGGTTGTCCGCTCTCTAATTCAAGTAGTTTTCATCCGATCTTCACCAAACTTGGTCAGAAGTTGTATCTAGATGATGTCTAGGCCAAGTTCGATATGGATCATGCCGGGTTGAAAACTAGGTCACGGGGTCACTTAGTGCGTTTTAAACATTGAGCATGTTGTCCGCTCTCTATTTCAAGTAGTTTTCATCCGATCTTCACCAAACTTTGTCAGAAGTTGTATCTAGATGATGTCTAGGTCAAGTTCGAACATGGGTCGTGCCGGGTTAAAAACTAGGTCACGGGGTCACTTAGTGCGTTTAAAACATCGAGCAGGTTGTCCGCTCTCTAATTCAAGTAGTTTTCATCCGATCTTCACCAAACTTAGTCAGAAGTTGTATCTAGATGATGTCTAGGCCAAGTTCGATATGGATCATGCCGGGTTGAAAACTAGGTCACGGGGTCACTTAGTGCGTTTTAAACATTGAGCATGTTGTCCGATCTCTAATTCAAGTAGTTTTCATCCGATCTTCACCAAACTTTGTCAGAAGTTGTATCTAGATGATGTCTAGGCCAAGTTTGAACATTGGTCATGGCAGGTCAAAAACTAGGTCACGGGATCACTTAGCGCGTTTTAAACATTGCACATTGTGTCCGTTCTCTAATTCAAGTAGTTTACATCCGATCTTCACCACACTTGGTCAGAAGTTGTATCTAGATGATGTGTAGGTCAAGTTCGAACATGGGCCATGCCGGGTCAAAAACTAAGTCACGGGGTCACTTAGTGCATTTTAAAAATTGAGCATGGTAGTGTTCTGCATGCTGTTTATATGCACATACGAAATTTAACAACATTTTGACATTGTCTTTTATAAAGCACATAGCTAGTAATTTTATTATTTCGATTAGTGATGTGCATATATTAAAAAGGACATTTTCACGTTTATGTAAATTGACAAAATTGATTTTTTCAGATTCCCAATTGTTTAAGGTGCGCAAATTTTCTTTTCAGTTATGATATTTGTGAGGAAAAAGTAGCACTGACTAATGAGCATTTACTATGCTCTAATTATCCACCAAAGTGACCCTATGCACCTTTTGACAATTTAAAGACCTGAAAATTATAAAGCGTTACAAACGCGAAATGATTGAATCAATTGACAAATTCTGTTGTTATCGTTATATTTTGTTACACTATGAGGATTGCTTATATTAAGTATACAATACACGACGCTCCGTATCAGCACGGATAGCCGAGTGGTTTAAATTCTTGACGTTTTTGACGATTAAAAAAACGAAAATTATAAAGAGTTGACATTTACTCCATGTGTCATTGCTTCGAGCCCAGTTGAGGAATACTTTTACTTATCACCCTTTTTCTTGTTTTTTAAAGCGCTCTTGAGCACAATATGCTCACGGCAAGGTTTTGTGATCGCATTTGTCCGTCATGCGTTGTGCGGCGTCAACATTTGCATTGTTAACACTCTAGAGGCCGAATTATTGTCCGATCCTCATAAAATTCGGTCTCAACATGTGTGCCAATGAAATCATGGACGAGTTCGACATTGGTTCCGGTTGGTTAAAAAACATGGCTGCAAGCCTAACACTCTAGAGGCCACATTTATTGTCTGATCATCATGAAACTTGGTCAGAAGATTTGTCCGAATGATATCATGGACAAAATCAATATGGTTCCGGTTGTTTGAAAAACATGGGCACCAGGAGTCGGGGCATTTTTTCCTTATATCGATATATTACTATAGTAAAACTTTGGAAAAAAACACTCTAGAGGCAACATTTAATATTTTCTGATCTAAATGAAACTTAATCAGAAGACTGGTCCCAATGATATCTTTAACACGTTCGAAAATGGTTCCGATTAGTTGAAAACAATGGCCACCAGAGGGCTGGGCGTTTTTCCATATATGGCTATTAGTAAAAACGTGTTAATAACACTCTAAAACTGTAAAAGTCACATTTATTGTCCAATCATCATGACAGTTGGTCAGAGCATTTTTCCTTATGATATATTACATGTGTTTGAAAATGGTTCATGTCTGTTGAAAAACGTAGCTGCCAGGGAGTGGGTAATTTATCCTTAAATGGCTATAATAAAACATATCAGAACTCTTAAAGCTACATTTTATTATTCACTCTTCATGAAAGCTTTAATGACAAACTTCAATACATGCCAAAATCTGTGAAAAGGTCGCTTTAAAGATTTTATTGATACTTTTCATCAATACGATTACCGTTATATAGGATTTGTATGATATACTAGTATGTACTATGATACGGCGGTAAAAAGCAGGTGCTCCGAAACACGTGATAAAGTTCAATGCACAAATCTACTTTACATGTCCATTCTGCGAAATGTATATTATTGACGTTATAAACCGCCTCGGGGAGTTGTTTTTGGTTTAATTTTTGTTTAATTTCCGTGTGGATGAAGACGTAGTTATGTTCACATGTACACACGTGTATCGCTTTGAGTTCACAATGGAAGGTTATAGTATGTATTCATTAATGCAATATACATGGTATACATGTTTTCAATGGATAACTATAATGCAATAATTCTAATGCAGTACTAGAATATATTGATAGGAAAATCGATATACCGATCCATAGGAAAAAACACTAATATAATTAAAAAACACATGTTACATCACGCCTTCCTTTTGTTTGTATGCTGTACTTGGGCTAACATGTTAGCTTAAATTTCCTGTAAAAAATATTTATTTATTGTGAATCAACAACGACACAACAGGTTAGGTAACTTGAGTTCTTCTTAATTACGACATAAATAAATGAACAACTGAGGTCAGACTTTTGATTGAAGACTATTGCCAATATAAATGTTAAATGTTGAATCCAGCAGATGAGTGAAAAATGCCATTACTAGTACATGTATTTTCATTTAGTGTCTGAAATATCGACATTCCCAACAGGGTCTTTTTAATCGCATTAGCATGTATTGTATGCGATATTATGTATACTTACATTAAGTGTATAATACCCGTAACTTTCACGATGAGACTTGAAATTTATATGGCTACTTACAAACAATATAGAGCATTCTTACAAAACATCATATATGCGCTTGCAAACTTGGTAGAATAATGTGGTGTTACAAATGTCGTTATGCCGTCCGCGAACGCCACGTGACCACTCGCTGTTGGGTTTTCACCTGGTTTTTCTTAGACTTGAAAAAAAACGCGTGATGCGAGAAATCAATTAAAACTGTGTTTTGAGGAATCTGATCACGATGTTAATATTTATTTGTCTCAGTGCAGATATAATAAATAAATACTTGTCTCCAGGATTGCCTCGATGGTCTCCACAATTTGTACTCGATCTGATGTGAATACCTCTAACTGGTTCCCAGAATGGCTACATTTCTGTACTCTCAGATAAGCTTAGCACGCATCCATTTCCGTGAATGTCTGTAATTTCGAGAACTTTTACAATTGAAAGAAAGACGAAAAGGTCGTGCGTAAATTTGGAGGGGGCCATGCACTTCTACTTTAGGAAATGCATTTGTTAATTATATGGATCCATAAAGTTAAACATATTGTTTAAGTGTATAGGCCTTTTTAGAAACGGTAAGCCACCCCAAACGAACACGAACGAAACGGTTCACGACTTCGTGTGAACACGCAGTTATGTGTGTGTACATGTATGTCGTATTTAATTAAACCGGTAAAAAGACAACTGTCGCCATCATCTTAGTGAAACTGAACAGTTGCCTTGCTGTTAAAATAGTTATTTATTGTAAGGATGAAGTTAATCGCTTAAAGAGAGATGTGGTGATACGCATAGATGTATGTGTGACTATAACGCATTATTATTTGTATTAATTATGATTTTGCATGAGTAAATGTATTAGTATTAAGACCAGAACATGTTTAAGTAAAGAAAGTTGCTGCGGTCATATTTGTGAGTCGCTTACTCTTGTCACTTAGCTGAATGTTTCATCACTGATTTAATGTACATGTATATGATATGGTATAGCCAATAAACGTTATGACTGCAACAAGTTTAAAATTTGCTATTAACACGAGTAACACAAATACAAAACTATTGTGAACAGCTGTTGTGTTATTTTAAACTTGACTGTTTGACTGGATATGTATGACTGATAGTTAATGACATGGATGTGATAAGGATTTTATTTTTTCGGTTAATTAAGTTGTAAAAAATGTGAGTAGAATTTAGATTAAGGACCGCTTAGTTTTTAAATGTTGCCTAAAATGGAAAGTACCGAAGATTGGGATAAACTGTTCGAAATAAATATAGAGAATGTCGAAACAAACGAAACTATTCCGTTCAGGAAGATCGTTGATGAGGAAAATGACGACGACGATTTCGGCCTGTTTGCACTGTTTACAGACGCAGAGGGTATTACAGAGGAAGTTTCACTCAATAGCAAAAACAGAAACAATGGAAGTTGTGCTGATGAAGCGATGGAGAAGGAAAACACCAGATGTTTCCAGCAATCCGTTCCTAGTCATGTAAAACGTGAAATGGGCGATAACCATAATAATGCAGATAAACAAACTTGTTCTATGATTGCAGTCGGCGAAAAAAGCCTTTCGCAAACAGATGGTTCTGTCGTCCAAACATCGGTAGAAGATGACGATTATATCAATTTAGTGAAAGAGGATTTGGCGCATTGTGATGCAAACGAAATAAGTAAATATCTAAAGAACTCACATAGTTTTCCATCTCTACTATGTGGCATAAAAAATGAATCATTTGGTAGAAGTACGTCTAAAGTTAATAGCGGGCAAACCCGTACTTCATGTGACAGAAAAATCTCGCAGGACTGTGGCAATGGCGAATTTCTGCATAGTGAACACTTATGGAATAACGGCATCGAAGAAAAAATGTTCGATGACGAAGACAATTCGGGAGACAGTCTGAGTTATCAGTATGAGTATGTGATACTGAGTGATATGTTGCCCATGTCGCTACATGATGATACTGCTAACGTCGCATGGAAAAGTGAAATTAACCAGGAAAGAGACAACGCCAATAATGTGTTGGAATCGTTGGGCGTAGAGGTGAATACGACGTACAGAGACCAAAATTGTGCGCACAGCGTATCTACAGATGCACAAAGGAAAGCAATCGCTGTCGATAAAAGTGAAGATTTTCAGCAGAAATCTGTTAAACAAAATTTACAAGAGGAAGTGCCCGACGGCATTGGTAATAGCAAAGAGAATACTTTTGAGTTGGAAATGTTGGTTAAAGATATACACTTGCTTGATAATGTGCACAATATTGATACTGATGAATCAGTAGAGGATACTGACACTGACGATGCTGAGGACGAAACGTTTTGTCCAGACCAATGCGATTATAAAATCGAATTTAAAGGCCCATATGTCTGTAGGATTAAGAGAATAAAAAACACAATTAATAATGAGACGGTAAATTCTTTGTATGTTTTTGTGGAAATTGTTTTAAAATGCCAATAATTTAAACGGTGAAATAAACACTGCATTGTGTCACTCATAAACATGAAACATGCTCCGAGCATTGGTTATGCCTTGATGAATGTTCTGCTGCTTCATTAACACTTTTTTATGTTAAGTTTTTAGCTCGGCTGTTTCCAGAGAAAACCCGAGGTATTGTCATAGCCAGCTCGTCGTGTCGTGTCCGTCGTTGCCCGTCGTCGTCCGCGTCGTGCTAAAACCTTAACATTTTGTCAAGGTTTTGGACATTGGCTCTAAAATCAAAGTGCTTCAACCTACAACTTTGAAACTTCATATGTAGCTGCACCTTGATGAGTTCTACATGCCACACTTAAATCTGTCAAGCTTTCATTTATTCAAAACTGCACTCGCAGTCGAGCGTGGCACCCGTTATGCGGTGCTCTTATATATTGTGTGGTACTAGTAAAGTAGTATGTGATAAGTTAATGCGAGGTCTTGATAGTATTTGGGAATGAACCATGTGGCAGATCTTTATCACATTGTCAGCAGTGAACTAACTGAAGTGTTATGTTATTATAATATGTTATGTTTCTTAAATTTAGCAGATTATTTTATCAAATGGTATATTTTGAAATATGTTTCAAAAAGACTTGTTAGCATGTTTGCTTAAGTATTGTTTGGGTGCTGCATAAGACTTCTGCAAAACGAAATAAAAAATGCTTTGCTTTTACAAAACGATTTATATTTTTTATCTGCTTCAACCGATGATTACTCGTCAACACAGAAGCATTTACAATGTATAAATCCATATTTTATGTTGCTCTCTAATATTCGCATTTTATAGAAATAAAACGTTAGAATGTGTCGATTCACTTGCATTTGATCAGTCCATTGAGTAGTTATTTATTTGAATAATTTAAAAATTGTCGTTGTTACCCTGTTGCTTATGTTACTTGTAGCGGGTGAAAGAGCGCAAAACATACACCGATCAGGAAATTGACGATGATGAAATTGAAGGCAAGAGGTCGTACAAGATTGAAGACAAAGTCAGCGATGACCGACACAATAAAGAATATGTTCAATATCTAAGAGGAGAAGGTATTATGCTATGCTGATAGCTGACCTCGTAACTAAAAACATTCTTCGCATCCTTAATCTTTAATATTTAACCAATAGAAGTCAAAGCTGAAGTGATACAAGCAATATCATATGGCAGTATCATTGCTATTGAGCTGCATTAAATTGTGTAAATTGGCGATAGAGAAAATGCATTATCAAAAAAAAAATCCTTAATAAAAATAATACGATTATTATTATTTTATCATCATTTTATGTTATTATTGCTATTATTATTAGTGGTAACAATAATTTTAGTATAACCCCCGTTCACACATAGACGCCGCTTATACTACGATCAAAACGTGATCGATTGTGACAAATCGCAGGAGAAACGTGGTGGAGTCTTCATAAGCGCAGTATAATCGCGGTAAAGTCGTCCTGATGGAAAGCTCTACGCTCTCGCCACGCTTATTTTGAACATGCTCAAAACAAACGTAGCGGGATCGTGGTAAACAATATTCGGTGTATATTATATATAGGGGCATCGTAGTACGGTCGAAATGAAGACCATACTTTGCCAAATTGCTCGATTTAGACTCCGATCGGCCGCGATCCATCCCGACCCAAACCTTTTTTCATATCGTGGCTTGATCGGGATGATCGTCGTCAAGTCCTAGCTTTGTGAGAACGGGAGGTAAGCGATGAATTGTTAGTGTACCTATAATTTTATTAAAATTATTTATATTAACAAACATTAACATTTTTTAATCACGCCTATAGATGTGATTTTTTTATAACTTTTCCCCATCAAAAAAACTAAGATCCCTTATGACATATTGCACACAGTGTATTGGATATTAAAGGGATCTTTTCACGGTTTGGTAAATTAACAAAATTGAAAAAAGTTGTTTCAGATTCGCAAATGTTCGTTTTAGTTATGATATTTGTGAGGAAACAGTATTACTGAACATTTACCATAGTCCAATATAGCCATTATATGTATCTTTTGACGATTTGAAAACCTAAAAATTATAAAGCGTTGCAACGCGAAACGATTGAATAATTTGGAGAGTTCTGTTGTTGTCGTATAAATTTACGAAACTATGAAGATTGCTTATATAACGTATAAAATACTTCTTCTGTGTATACTCGGCGGAATAGCCGAGAGGGCTAATGCGTTTTTACTTCAGACTAACTCCAGGACTCCCTGGTACCGGCTACTTTTTTTCCTTGTTTTAATTTTATTCTTGATTTTTTACTAGAGCTTTTAAGATCCAATGTTTACATTTATCAATATAAAGCATTTAATGACAAACTTCAAAATATGCAAAAATCTGTGAAAAGGCCCCTTTAAATTTGTATTTACTGATGTAGTCATATATGTAGAGCATTACTCTATTACGATGCGTGATGTTTTTTGTGCAAATGTTCTCAGTGAAATTTTCACGCAAATAATCTACCCGATCGGTAACAAAATTGACCGTCATTAAGGTCAGCTGTGACATTAATATGAGGTTATTTGATGCACTCTCCAAATTGATGGTGCGGAAATTTAGCTGCTAGATATTTAATGTACATGTAGTGAATAGATGTTGACGTTCGTGGCTATGTTAGCATATTACCGTACTTTACACTCGGGAGTATACCCTAAACATCGCCGTATGGTAGTATGAAAAATACTCATAAATAAACGATTTTGAGTCATGTAGGAATATTATATGAACAATACAGAACATAGGAAATATTGATGAATAACAATATTGACCTGTTTTTGCCGCATTATTGAACAGCAAAACTATGGTAACAATTTCCGTGATAGCGATATAGTCAGGAAAATCCTGACCAAACTGGATTTGATTTTTAAAGTCGGGCTAGGAGATGAACAAAAGCAGAAAAAGTGTCCCATTTAAAAAATATCATTAATTCATTTTAATTGAAAGTCGTCAAAAGAAAACACCGACGAAATTCAGTAAGGATGTTATTCCGCCTGTGATCACCGCCTTCATTATTCATCTGGCTATTGATTGGAACAACTTAAATTGAAGGCATGAAGTTTGCATGCTAAAGCTGTGTCTGCATACACGTGTAGCCTTGTTCGAAACGATGCAAATCGAAATTCGGCTTGCGGATTCCGTGAATGATATCTTTTATTAGTGGATTATAATAAAATATGACGTGTATATATAAATGTATTTTATAAATATATGACTTTGAATCATTATAAACAAAATTATTAACATTTGGTCTTTATATGTGTTGCTTTTTTCCAATGTGTGTCGTCTGTTATTAAAATACATAATCGATTGTTTGTAACGTGACAATTACATCGCCGTCCTGAAAATAGGTTCTCTTGAGCCACGCATTTTGATTGGCGATTCCAATATCAACATTTGCATACTTTAGATAGTAATAAAACTGGCATTGCAGGGAAGGTTTATTTCTTGCGATAAATGTCAACAGACTTTAAAGTATGAAAAATACTCGTAAATAAACGGTTTTTAGTTATTAAGAACATTATATGAATAATACATAACAGAGGTTATATTGATGAACTACAATATCGACCTGTTTTTGCTGCATTTTTGAACAGCAAAACGATGGAAAACAATTTCCGTTACGAACTGCATCATATATGAAAACGTTTTATTAAGGGATTTCGTCCGAACTCTATACCCACGACTCAACAAGAACCTCCCATACCTTTATCCGATTTGTCTTTGGTTTGCTTTGTTAAGTCAGCCTACCGATACACTGCACAACACATATAACTACTACCTAAACGGGACCTGAAACTACACAGAGTTTTTTTGCATCTTAAAGAATAAAAACAAATCATGGCCATGCGGATACTTGGATAACGGATGGCACCGCAATAACAGAAAACAACAAAAGCAACACATCAGCAGTGACTTCTTCAGCTTATGTATATGTTCTGTACATTGGGGGTTCAGACAATGAACATTGTTTGGCCGATTAATTATATAGAACTTTGAATTGCAAAGAAAGAAATTCGCAGAAGAACGGGGGATTATATACAAACAACGATACAATTCAACTGAGAATCAACATGAACTGAATGATCAGTACATATTTCAACAAAATTAGGAATACTTAGAAATAAATCAAGAACGTGTTTACTATTCAAATTAAATATCAAGGTCCATACGGCTAGATTTGCGGATATTAAAGACCATGCCTGAACATTTAATTAAATTTTGAAGTTGCTGTAATGACATAAATGACAACATACTTGTTTAAATTTAAACATTTGCCTGCTATACAAATCATGTTTTAATTACTAAGTATTTCATGTTCATTAACGATTGTGAGAAAATATTTAATGTGAAATGTGAAGTTGCAATAAACGGCAATTGTTCTTTTAAATACGATACATTTGTAAAGTCCTTTGTTATTTTCTAAAGATTTCAAGAGATGTTGGCAAACAAATGTACAAGACCAAAGATTATTACATACAAAAGCACAAAAAACCTAAATAATAAATATCTGTAAAAGAAATATTTATAGTAATTTCGAGTGATCTATTTACAAACAATTTACAAAAACAAACAATTATTAAATACAAGCAAACAAACAGGCATATACCTTGACACTCATCCGTTCACACAGGGCAATACAATCTACAACACTCATTCCGCAGCTCACTCTTGCAAATCTCTCTCTGGCAGGGTTTGTTTACTCTCGTTGCGCTTTGATTTCTTTTCTTTCTACCATTCTTTATTGAAATTCTTTCTTAACAATACGAAAAGGATAAACCATTTACTAACTCCACCATTAACTGTTTCTCAAAAATAAATATTAACAAATTATAAGTTTAAATAAAATTTTGGCGCATGCCTTTTGTTTTTCTCTGATATCAAATGCCATCCATTATCAAAGTATTGCCATGACCAGCGTGAGTTTTTCCCTAATTACAAACTTACACCAGCTTTTTCATTTCCCTATTCAGCTATTCAATTCATTACAATAACTTATCCCAACATCATTATTCTAGGTCCTCTTCACAATAAGAAGAGAAAATCCATTCACATGTTTTGTGACACCATGTGGAATCACATAACCTTTACTTGCAATTAACCTGAATTATGCCATTTTTAGTCATTTAGATATATTTAGTTTTGTATTATATATGAACAGTTCTTAAATCTAAACTCTTGTGTTTTATAGTTAAATTTATTCTTGCAAAACTTATTTTGTAAATCCAAAACAATTTCAAACATTATCCACCATAATTTGGCACATACAATGATTCAAGTAAGTGCATAAGCAATTGATACCGCAAATGCTAATGTATTTAAATTTTAAAGCATAACTTTTGAAATAATGTTTCTATCAACAAATCATTCATAATAGAAGAAGGTAGTACAATTATTAATTATATAATTAATCACTTGTGGTGTGATACTGATATACAAGTATGTTCCTTTGTTTCAGAGTTCAACTTGCGTTACATGCAAGAAAATGGCTTGAAGTTCCCAATCTTGTTCGAAGAAAAAGCTGGACTCGGCTTAAGGTTATATTTAAATACTAATTATAGATCACCTATTTTTTTGCAGGAAATTTTTCAGCTGAAAAATACAAAAGAAATATGTTGAACAATGTACTTAAAGCATTCATCAATCCTATATTGGTAGATATTTAACCCATTTATGCCTAGCGTCTAGAAAAAAGGCCTTGGCAAACAGCGTAGACCCAGATGAGACACTGCATGATGCGGCGTCTCATCTGGGTCTGCGCTGTTTGCTTTACGGAATTTCTGTAAGAAATATTTTAAATATAGAAATAAATATACTAGACATCCCTAATTTTGGAAATTAAATTGATCCAATTTGTAAGGATGGGAGAGTCCACTCGGCATAAATGGGTTAAATAACATGCTGGCACACACTACAGTGATACGTTGTCTGTAATATTTGGCAAAATAATATGTCATATGATTTTTAATGGAACAGTGTTTAATTGTAGGAGGCAAAATAACTAGTCCCTGTATCGTTGATGATACAAAGTCTGTTTGGTGATTATGTTTGATTACAACATAGTTTGCACTTAATGGAAGAGGTGAAAATAATATGTTTACAAACATTTGGATGTGTCAGTCTTCCACTTTTAACTTAACAATACTAACTGGTTACTAATTAATAAAGACAGGTTTCTAAGTAATACTGCTTGTGTGTGTACAGTCAACATGTAGTTATGATTGTGATGAAATAAGTGCCAATATATTATGTCATATTTATTTTGCAGGGTTCCAAGTCTGAACTTTAAAGTCAGTGATGTAAAAGCATGTGTGGGTAAGTATGTGTAGCATTCAGGTAATGGAATACTTCAAGAATATCACTGCTTGAGCACTCACCTACAAGTATTTTGTACCAAGGTCTTACACATTTCTCACCATTTTTGGAATATAACATGTACCCATCAAATTTGGAATTAAGTCAATTAAGTCTTAATTTGGAAAAAAAACTATTATTGTTTTTATGTCCCCCACTATAGTAGTGGGGGACATATTGTTTTTGCCCTGTCTGTTGGTCTGTCTGTTTGCGCCAACTTTAACATTTTGCAATAACTTTTGCTATATTGAAGATAGCAACTTCATATTTGGCATGCATGTGTATCTCATAGAGCTGCACATTTTGAGTGGTGAAAGGTCAAGGTCAAGGTCATCCTTCAAGGTCAGAGGTCAAATATATGTGGCCCAAATCGCTCATTTTATGAATACTTTTGCAATATTGAAGATAGCAACTTGATATTTGGAATGCATGTGCATCTCATGGAGCTGCACATTTTGAGTGGTGAAAGGTCAAAGTCAAGGTCATCCTTCAAGGTCAGAGGTCAAATATATGTGGCCCAAATCGCTTATTTTATGAATACTTTTGCAATATTGAAGATAGCAACTTGATATTTGGCATGCATGTGTATCTCATGGAGCTGCACATTTTGAGTGGTGAAAGGTCAAGGTCATCCTTCACAAGGTCAAGGTCATCCTACAAGGTCAAACATCATATAGGGGGACATTGTGTTTCACAAACACATCTTGTTTTAATATCTTTTGAAATATTATTTATAAAACTCTTTGTACATTTATAACAAAAATCGTCCTAAACGTGTACATACAGTATCAGTTCAATGGACATAACAACTTCAAAGTTGTTTATTTCTATACTTAATACCTTTGTTTATACATGCCTATGAGAATCATCCATTTGGAGATTTTCGGGGAAAAAAGACTTTTTTGCGTTTAGGAATATAATGGATTTACATTTAAAAAGCAGCAACTCTGAAAAGCTACATACATGTAGTAAGGAGACTTCAGTTATAGATTACCATAGTACCGGTATTTTGACAAACAACAAGTATTGGTAACAAAACAAGATAGAACTCTATTGTGACTTAAAAATTTGATGTTTCATGAATTCAAAATGTACCATTCCTGACCCTTCTGAAATCATACTGAAACAATTGCAGCTGTATTGGAAGATCAGATGATAGTCCCATCTGACATCAACTTATACATGTTACAGTATTCATATCCCTGCCTATAGGATGCCCCCGGATTGAATGATCGGGGATATATTGTTTTTGGCCTGTCTGTCAGTCATTCTGTCTGTCATTCTGTCTGTCACCAAAACTTTAACCTTGGTTAAAGTTTTGCGATAACTTTTGCAATATTGAAGATAGCAACTTGATACTTGGCATGCATGTGTATCTCATGGAGCTGCCCATTTTGAGTGGTGAAAGGTCAAGATCATCCTTCAAGGTCAAAGGTTAAATATATGGCTTTAAAGCGGCGCAATAGGGGGCATTGTGTTTCTGACAAACACATCTCTTGTTTTAAAGCTGTAATATGTTTCATTCATTTCATTTACCGGTAAGTCGGGTAATGTTCTATGTATACCGTGAGCTAATGAATGTAAATTCAATAGTCAAATAGTTTTTCTTTCAAATACAACACATTCACACTAAACTGTGTTTAAAATGTCATAAGAAATGTTATGTTCGGATACCAGCTTATTTAATGTTTTCTGTATCAATTATTAAAATGTTATCTGATTGGCTGAGAAAAAAACATTCTATAGGTGTTTTTATGTGCAAATTTTATAATTTGATAAAATTCTGATGGAAATAAGATGATAATCAGGTTCCCGTCGTATGTTGGATGTGATGGACGTAAACACACAGAAGGGTCTCGAGATGACAATGAAGGATTGGGTCAAGTACTACGAGAGCCTCGACAGAGACCGTCTGCTTAACGTCATCAGTCTTGAGTTCAGCCACACAAAACTCGAGAACTATGTCGAGTCACCAAACCTGGTAAGTGGAGTCTACTATGGTAGCTGAGGGTATGGAGAAATAAAAAGTGGTTTCCAGTTAATATCTTAAGTTAACATTGATCTATCTTGTTGAAGCTTTCATGGCGTCCTAGCCTAAAATTGTGTTTGGGGCTACTCAAATCAAGGTTGCTGTCACTAAAATAAGAAAATGCTTACTAGTTTCAGATTAAATAAAGATATTGAACTTAAATTGTGTGTGTTAGTAGATTAAATGCAGACCTAGCCTGGAGCTTCATGGGTAAAGGTCAACATTACTTACTAAAACTATAAAATGGTTTCTGCTAAATAACTTTAGTTGTGTGTGTATGTTTTTCACAGGCTGACCTAGCTTAGGGTAGCATTGACCTAGCTTAGGGTAGCATTGACCTAGCTTAGGGTAGCATTGACCTAGCTTAGGGTAGCATTGACCTAGCTTAGGGTAGCATTGACCTAGCTTAGGGTAGCATTTGGGCCAGTCAGATCAAGGCCACTGTTAATAAAAATAGAAAAATGGTTGCGGCTCAATAACTTTAATCAGAATGGAGTAATTGTCACTTTTGTGTGCAGGTAGCAATCATGCAGACATAGCTTGGGATTGCAAAGCTAATTTAATTAAAAGTAAAATGTAATTCAATTAAAATGTTGAAAACCTGGGTGTGCGGCATTATCATGTGTCTTTTTGCTTTAAGAATGTGGTCTAAAGAAGACCAAAACTCAGTCATTGGTCCCTTATTATGATAAACACCAACGTAAACTCACATGTGCCTATTCAGACTGTGCTTATTGTGTGCCCCTGTGTGCAGGTACGTGAGGTGGACTGGGTTGACACAGCCTGGCCCCAACACCTCAAGGACTGCCAGACAGAGTCCACCAACGCCATCGACAAGATGAAGTACCCCAAGGTCCAGAAGTGAGTAACAGTCTTCTGTATCCATACTTGCGCACATCTGGTAGTTATTGTAGTCCCGTAGTCATAGGGAAGGTGTGCTCATTGTTTTATTTAAATGCCTACATGTTGGTATTAACTTGTATTTGAAGCTAATTTGACTCTCAAATCATACTAAACGCAAAAATAAATTATGTATGGCATATTCCACTCAGTTTTGCAAAATCTCAGAAACGTCCTAAAATACAGTATACCTGTGCTGTCTTAAACAAGGTTTTGCTTAAGTTTTTTATCTTTTTTAGCGAGGCTGTTTTCGGAGAAAACCCGAGCAATTGTCTTAGCCAGCTCCTAGTGTCATCCGCCGGCGTCGCGCTAAAACCTTAACATTGGCTCTAAAATCAAAGGGCTTCCACCTACAACTTTGAAACTTCATATGTAGATGCACCTTGAGTTCTACACGCCACATCCATTTTGGGGTCACTAGTTCAAAGGTCAAGGTCACTGTGACCTCTAAAAAAAAATAAAAAAAATCTGACAATCTTTCGCAGCGAAGCTTGGCACCCGTTATGCAGTGCTCTTGTTTATATTAGATTTTGTAGGTGTTTTCATCATTTTCGCAATTAATTTACTGAGGATTTCATACTTAGTTTTTGATGCATGCCTTTTTTGGGGTTTAAGAAACAATTAAAATCATAACAACAGCACAATTTATTGTATGCTTCAAATTTTGAAGTGCACTTAAATATGCTTAATAATAAAATACCCAAATGCTGATGATATAACGTGTGCTTTTGTAATTGTAACTGTAAGACATCTTGCTACCCATTAGGTACTGCCTCATGAGTGTGGGAGGCTGCTACACGGACTTCCACATTGATTTTGGGGGCACATCAGTCTGGTACCATATCCTACATGGAGAAAAGGTAAGCTAGTTTATGCCCTCCGATGAAACACAAGTAAATAGCAGCTGACTGAAATTGGTAAAATCAGCTATTTTGAAAATGTAAGAAATTATGAACTTGGAAATGTAAGTGGTTCCTGTGAAAATAAAGTACATAAAGCAGGCTGCCGGTGGTGCATTAAATTTTTGAAGTCATAAAGAACGCTTACTGGATTTTCCAGTTCAATATAGCAAAATTGAAATTTAAAAATGGTTGAATATGCCACAAATATGATAGTTAAAATGATGTTGTCATCAAGAATGATAGTTGAGTACTGCTGTCATTTGTTAAAGACACTTATAATGTTACACATTTTGTTACAGATATTTTGGTTGATTCCACCAACTGATCGGAATCTGACAAAGTATGAGAACTGGGTGTTGTCAGGGAAACAGGGGGACATGTTCCTAGCAGACGAGATAGACGAGTGCCAGAAAGTGCATCTACGGGCCGGCAACACCTTCATCATTCCTTCAGGTCGGAAGCTGTTGTGCAAATATAACTATAATGGGTGTTATTTATCCTCTGATCAGCTGACGTCTTCCTTTCCAATAACAAGATTGTTTTACAAATGTGTCGCGTTCTGAGAAAACTGGGCGCAATGCTTGTGCATAAAGTGTCGTCCCAGATTAGCCTGTGCAGTCGGCACAGGCTAATCAGGGACAACACTTTCCGCTTTTATGGTATTTTTCGTTTAAAGGAAGTCTCTTTTACACGAAAATCCAGTTAAGGCGGAAAGTATCGTCCCTGATTAGCCTGTGCGGACTGCACAGGCTAATCTGGGATGACACTTTACGCACATGCATTTAGCCAAGTTTTCTCAGAACAAGGCTCAAATGTATCTTTACTTAGCTCAACTATTTAAAAGTGATGTTCTAGAGTTTTAAAAAGTTAACTTTTTTTATATCAAAATGTTTAAAACAAGTAAAAACTATTGCTAATATGATAAGTATGCTTTCCTTTCTCAATCTGTGCTCAACTTATATATTATGCAGGCTGGATTCATGCAGTATACACTCCCATGGACTCACTGGTGTTCGGTGGTAACTTCCTGCATAGCTATAACATGGTCAACCAAGTGAGAGCCAGCCTTATAGAAGACAAGACCCATGTAAGCGCTCACAAAACACGTTTAAACATACATATAACTATTTGCAGTGTAGTTAAAATTACTTTTAATTCTAAGTGAAAATTATCAAGCTATAGCTAGTATGTTCTAAAACATGTAAACTTATCATAAAATTTACTCAGCTCCTATAAGAAATGGTGTCAGCATCACTAACTTGGAACCATGACTAGTGGTTAAATAAGTACTACTGACATACAGATAAAAAATTACTGTAGGTTAATTTATAAAAACACTTAAGTAGTTTATATTATAAATAATGAAAAAAAATATGTGGTTTATATTATAAATAATGAAAAAAATATGTGAAATATTTTCTAGATACAGCGACATTTTTGGCCTAATTTTTAAAAAATACCGGTACAGTTCAACTTAGAAAAACATTGATATTCTGAAAATTTGTGTCATGAAATCTTCAGATTGGTTATCACAGGTCTTTGGGATTGCTTAGTACTTAATTGGAAAAAAACCCACCTAATTATTGTTAACATGCCTTTTTGCTGAAATGTTTAGTCTCAGTGCTAATTGGATCTGTTCACTTGCAGAAAATGTGCTTTTTGAACAAAATAAACACACATTTTTTTAGGGACTTCTTGTATGACCATTGGTAATTTTGTAATTTTTCCTTGATTTAGAAAGTGGTTTCTACGATACTTAAGATAGGCTTTTGTCATTTTATGAAACCCTTTCTAATTGCAAATATTTTGTTTTTGTATCGTTAAAAACACTTAATTATAATTCTTTATTATCTAACAGTTTTGCATCTGTAAGGATTCCTGGTACAGACACGCATGTATTTTGTGTACAGGTGCCCATGAAGTTTCGATACCCGTTCTTTGCGGAGATCCACTGGTATGTGCTGGAGAGATACGTCCATTCTCTGACAGGCATCACATACCTGGAAAAACCAAAACTGAATGAGGAAATGGAACTTATATGCAACAAGGTACTAAGATTGATTTGAAATGTATGTATGCATTTTTTAGGTGTTTTCCTCCCTTGAGGTGTACCAAAAATCAACAACACTTACAAAAAGAAGTAAATTACAAAACGGCAAGCACCTGTTCCTGAATTGAGCCTTGTCGACTGCACTTTATGCAGTCTTTCAAAACTATTTTTCTATCATGTAGTTTTTATGTCCCTCTTTGATGATGGCGGCATATAGCAGTGTCACTGTTAGTCTGTGCATGCAAAGCTTCCTGTCTCAGCAATAATATTTCCATGTATTGATAGACTATAATCATAAGCAACAATGTCCTCCATCAAAAGATGATCTGTTGTTTGCAGTCCACCTCAGGTGTCAAGGTTACACTTTGAGATCAAAGTCAAATTAGGACATCAAAACAGCTTGACCATTCTTGTCTCAGTCATTACTATGCAATTTATTGAATGATTTTTAAGTACCGGTAGCTTAGCACAAATGCAATGCATCATAGTCTATGTGCACATGAACACTTTCCTCTAGGGCCGTCACAATTAACCCGTAAAAAAGTATATCGCGGTGCACTGCATTAAAAAAATCGCAATGAGGTACGGCGTTGCCGCACTGTTGTTTTTTTTTATCTAATTATTCTTTGATGAATACAGAGGATACATAATACATAAATACATAACATATTTTGATGTAATTATCGTTTTGAAAACTGTAGGAGTGATCAAAAAGGGTTGAATAAATAATCCGTTAATATCCAGGTCAATCAAGCGCTTTCACATGTAGATGTTTAATTTTCACTTTTAAAATATGGAGCTATACAACTCTGTATGTTTCCATACCTTTTTGGAAGTTGGGACCAATTTCCTTAGTTCATAATAAGTTCATAATTATCATAAACATATTTAATCTATTTCTTATTTTCTTTCTTTAGTATATCGCTCATTTAAAGCATGGCACTTCAGAATCATGGTATCGTTAGATGCTGAATAAGTCGAGAAAAAGTCAGAACGCTACGGATATTAAATAATGGGCTCAGCTGACTCCGCATTTTCAACCTGTCCTTGAAGCATTCGATTTACACAGATTGAAGTCACAGCTATTGTGAAACAATAATGCGGACATTGTCCAAAAAGACGCGAATAACAATGACAATGAGTATAAAATTGTGAAAAAGATTAAAGCAAAGTGATATTTGGAAACATTTTGGCCGGAAACTTAATACAAAGTCAAATCAAATGATTGTTCTTATTCATTACAGTTTCTAGTCATACCATGATACCACTGTTTTCAGATTATTGAGTGTAATAAAGTTGTAAAACGTTTTATTCTTATGTTTTCCTCACAGATATACATTCTATAAAATATCGCAATACACTTCAACACCGTTATTTCGAACACCGATAATCCGAAGTCACCGTTATTTCGAAGTGTTTTTCGGGTCCCGATATTGGTTCTTCTTTGTTTAATGTAAAATTTCATTGTTAATCCCAACTTCGTTAAACCGAAGAAATCGTTAATTCGAAGTGATTCAGTCGCTCCCAACACTATAATTCGCACCTTATTAACAATCTTTAATCCGAAGTCAAAACTGCAAAATACTGAGCGTAATTTCACACCTTTGTCGTGGCTCATCAAAAGCCGATAATTACACCTTTGTCGTCTGCGCAAACGCTGGTGTTCAGAGAGACATCGCGTATTAGTTAAAAAAATGTTAATTAATTTCCGAAAATGTATTAATATGTATGTATGTCTGATAATTTGTGCTATTCATTATATTTTATATGTTCTGTAATAAGGCAAAAATAAAAACAAGAAAAATAATCGTTTTATTCCTCCGTTTGTTACAAGTGGATATCTATTGCTATCTGACTAGTTTACGCTTTTCAGTAAGCGTGTAACCGAACCATGTGAATCCCACAACGTTTCATTTTTTACAGAATCAAAGAAGTCTTCTGTCAAATGTTTATTACGAATTATCGTTAATCCGAAGATTTTTTAACGGTCCCGACAACTTTGAAATAACGGTGTTGAAGTGTACGTATCGCGATACAGTGTTGCCGTATCATTAAATATCACGAAACACTCATGGCGTATCGTGACAGCCCTACTTTCCTCCTATCTAAATGGTCATGGTCACACTGGAGTCCAATATCAAATTAAACTAAGATCTGTAGCTTTGTCATTAATCAGTCTATTTTCAAATAAAACACTAATGATTACCATGATGGACGGCATTTGCCTGTCCAATCTGCCTCACTTCCTAAGAATTGAAGATCACACTAAGAGATGAATGTTCTACTTTAGCCATAAAACACCTTGTCTGTAGCTTTGTTATTCATATTGCAGTAAAAAAATAACTCCCTACAAATGACTACATCAGGGGACTGTCATTTAACCTTAAAGGTCACACTTAGAGGTGAAGGGTCAAATTTGGGCATTGAAAGCTTGGTTGTGACATATGCACAGTTTTGAGACAAAACTGGAATATTTGAGCATCTATGCCTTATTGTAACATGTCTTGTTTGTTATAAACATACATGTATCTGATTATTTTAATACACATGTATATTAAAATGTTAACAAAAGACTAGGGTGTACCAATTAAGGAAAATATCAAGTATTTTATTCAAAATGATAATTTTGATTTGCCATCTTCTTCCCAAACCTTTAATAAAGGGAAATATTTAATAAATAAAAAAGAAATAAGTAAAGAAATAAGAAAAAATCTTAACCACAGTCTATAGAACAGCATATGTACCTTGAAAGAATTTGTCAAATTTTCAGTCTGAGAAAGAAACAAGTCTTGAAGACATAGAGGAGAAGTTGAACAAGCGCCTGTCCGTCTCGCTGACACGGATTGATGAAAGTTCTCCAGGCCGGCGTAAATCATCCAGCGATGAAGACAGCATGGCGTCTGGGCCTACTAGATCACCGGATCAAACTGGCAAACGCCCATATAGTCGTCATTCATCGTCTGAAAGCTCAAACTCGAATGATGCAAAGTTCTCAGAAGAGAAAATAAAGGTATGATTTTTTTGACTGCTTGAACTACAAGAATATGTTTGTCTATGATTTCTGAATATAAAGTGTAATTTAGAACATAAAAAAGTAAAACAAATTCAAAATCAATTGTCACATACAAAAAATCAACCCAACAAGAAATCTTATTCAAATATAATATAAATACTATTCTGTCCGCAGGAAGGGTAAATTGTCAACCTGTCAATAAAGCTGTAGATGCCCATTATGCCCATGTTAAGAGATAGGGACTACAAAGTATCAAATATAAAGAAGGCTATTAACAAACAGATATGACAATAATCAGATGTTCATCAATGAAGCCAGTCACAAATTAGCGACAGTCAAGTAGACAGTTCATTACCGTTGAGCCGTCTTTTAGGCTTAAACTTGTAAGAATGTCGCATGCACATTAACAGAAGTGCATTACAGGGTTATAATATAAATGCACATACTGTTTAAGGTTATATATATATGAGGGATGTGAGAGGTGACAAAAATCATTAACCGGTTAACCTTTTGCAGTAACCGGTTATTAACCGGTTAACCGAAACACTTTAAGTAGGTAAAATGATTAATAGTACGTAAAAAAAGTCATACAGCTCGACCCGCTTTATAGAAACGAAAGTACACGTAATTTCAAATTTGACATAGCTTGCGTTGATCACATACCAGTTTCGTAATAAAATAATTTGTATATAATTTATTTTAATAATTTTGTAAATGTATGAGATACATTTTATTTATTTTTCCTGGGTTAATGCATAGGAGTAAAACATTAAACGTTCATTTTCACGTGTTATTAACTTATTTTTAGTTTGGCCGCTTATATTACGTTCGCTTTGGATCGCTCACAACAATGGTGTGTTCCTTTGTTCATTTTGTTTTAATTTTTGAAATTCAAATTGAATTAATATTCAAAAGTTGTTTTCCCTTTCAGTTCGACGTAAAGTGTGTCATGTGTGTTTAACGCATCCGCATCTCTTCTTATTCAATTATAGCATATTTTGTTGTTTGCATTTAAATAGCATCTGTAGCCGAAGTATTATCGTTTCATATTCATTGTGCATTTTAAAAAGTGGGTAAAATAAAGGACACAAATGCAAATTTAATAAATTTCGAACGAAATGTAAGTTGTTAATGTAATTATTTATAGAATCATTATATTTATTTAATAGCAAAGTAACTTAGTATTAAGATCTCCAATACTGATAAATACGTATGATTGTTGACGTACCATAGAGCGCAAATTTAAAGCAATTACACAAATACTAAATTTAACGGTTTTATTTTTAAAATGTTTTTAATTGATGTTTTATTATTTTATTAGTTGTAATTTGCTTTCTTAAATAAAACTTGCATCGGACGGTAATTTTGGAATCGTATGACGTAAATTATAATAATGATACTATATTCTGATAAAGAAGTACGATGTTAACTGGACAAGATTTTAAATACGAATGCAATTCTCGATAAAATTGTTACTTATAAACACGGTATTTTCCCGAGCAATCAGTGTTGGATATTGGTTAACAAAACATCAAAATAAGCTGCCCAATGTCTCAACTGATTTGTATCCTGAGTTCAATAAATAGTCAATTACGTCTTCGCTTATAGATCCCACTCCCCGCAGTGCGCTAGTTACATTTTCGTGAGTCAAACAAAACAATAAGGCCAATTATCAAAACGTTCCCCCTATTTGTTATCACAAAGGTATTGATTTATTGCTATAGTACTTTGATAGTTGACACATTATTTATTACCGTTGATGGTGCGGCATGCTGTTTTAACTAGTCGCCAGCGCAAGTTGGCAGTATGTCACGCGCAAAAAGTAAAATCGTTATAATCAAATTTTTTTTCAAGGTTAACCTTTTTCAGAAAATCTAAACAGTTAACTGATCGTTTCGGTAGGTTAACTGGTTAACCGGTTAACCTCTTTCATTCCTAATATGTATCGTTAACAAATAATCATGCTTCAATTAAGGGGTAAAAACATGATTTATATTGTTTGTGTAACATCCTAATAAATTGAGGACACAGATTTGGCTGCAGTTTAATGTAACTAGCCAACTAAGATGTGTTTGAAACTTATTTCATATTTAGGATAACCAGAAGAATCATGAAAATCAGAGTCCTTTGAATAATAATGGTTTTATACTAACAAAAGGGGGTAATCACGTGACAAACAAGATGGTGACATAAATGAAGAGACAGGTATTTTTTGCCATTTTGTCTGTCATGTGATTACCCCCTCTGAGTAAACCGTTTATTCAACTATAGTTCTGTCTAGATTTATGCCATAAATACCATTTAAACATGCTATGAGGCGGGTTATTCAAAAATGGGTATTATGCAGCAAGTGTAGTTCTATACTTGCTGGCACAATTGCAAAGTCTTGTCAGAAGCAAGCCTTTCCACTGTAAGTTCGAGCAAGATTTCCTGGTCTGATAAGCATATAGGGAAGCTCCAAACCGGAGGGAGAGTTTCGCACAATACTCGGTGCTGGTCATATGATGTAACAACACAAATGATGCAAGTATAGTGTTCAAAATAGATGTTAACTCTTTCAGTGCTGGAACCGAATTTTGAAGACCTTTGCAAACAGTTTGGATCCAGATGAGACGCCACAGAAAGTGGTGTCTCATCAGGATACAAACTGTTTGCTTTTCTGATAGTATTCTTTGAAAAAAATCAAAGAAAATGCTAATTTTTGAAATTCAGCAGACAACATTTTTGCAGACAACAAATTTCCCAGCATGCAAAGGGTTAAGGATATACAACTACAGTTTTATCTTATTTCCAGGGCCCCTACAAGAGTCCAGTGAAGATGTCTAAGAAGCACGTACACCTGACCAAGTTTGAGCTAGAAGGTCTCACAGAGGCCGTGGCCTGGGTAGAGAGTATGCCACCAACCAAGAAGGGTGTGCCCAAGGACCTCATGGATCCACATACTGTACTGTCCGAAATCAAGGTAGCAGGACATGATACTTTGCGTGAAAGATTTGCAAGGGTTTAAGCGTGTATATTACCTGGCAATTCTGACCAAAATATGCCAATATCTCACCTTCTACATGATGTAATTCAATTGGCTAAGAATGATCATGTGCCCATGGTGCATTTTCCATACACCCAGAGTAATTTCCATATACCTTTAGACGTTAAAAAATGGGATCTGTTCGATAAACCGCTAGATAAGTTTTGTTATTATACAATGTTTTTGCATATGTACGGGGAACCAACCATTCAAATAACTGTAATTAAAGGTAGCAGACAATTGGGATGATTAAAATATCGCTTGAAACTGAAACTCTGCGCTAGATTAGATTGATGACACTATTTCAGCTCAACAGATGTCATCAAAAACACTAAATTTAGTATAAAAGACACGCTTACCTCAATGACAACTTTAATCCAAATGACAACTTTAATCCACTTGTTATAACAATAAAACTACAACAATATGCACTTCCATTGTCTGTTTTTATGTCCCCCACTATAATAGTGGGGGACATATTGTTTTTGCCCTGTCTGTCTGTTGGTCTGTTGGTCTGTTTGCGCCAACTTTAACATTTTGCAATAACTTTTGCTATATTGAAGATAGCAACTTCATATTTGACAGAATTATGTGCCCTTTTTATACTTAGAAAATTGAAAATTTTGGTTAAGTTTTGTGTTTAGGTCCATTTTATTATGCCCCCCTTCGAAGAAGAGGGGGTATATTGCTTTGCACATGTCGGTCGGTCTGTCGGTCGGTCCACCAGGTGGTTTCCGGATGATAACTCAAGAACGCTTGGGCCTAGGATCATGAAACTTCATAGGTACATTGATCATGACTCGCAGATGACCCCTATTGATTATGAGGTCACTAGGTCAAAGGTCAAGGTCACGGTGACCCAAAATAGTAAAATAGTTTCCGGATGATAACTCAAGAACGCTTAGGCCTAGGATCATGAAACTTGATAGGTAGATTGATCATGACTCGCAGATAACCCCTATTGATTTTCAGGTCACTAGGTCAAAGGTCAAGGTCATGGTGACCCGAAATAGTAAAATGGTTTCCGGATAATAACTAAAGAACGCTTATGCCTAGGATCATGAAACTTGATAGCTAGATTGATCATGACTTGCAGATGACCCCTATTGATTTTCAGGTCACTAGGTCAAAGGTCAAGGTCACGGTGACCCTAAATAGTAAAATGGTTTCCGGATGATAACTGAAGAACGCTTATGCCTATGATCATGAAACTTCATAGGTACATTGATCATGACTGGCAGATAACCCCTATTGATTTTCAGGTGACTAGGTCAAAGGTCAAGGTCACGGTGACCCGAAATAGTAAAATGGTTTCCCGATGATAACTCAAGAATGCTTATGGCATTCTCAAGATAACTCAAGAATTATTTGGCTAATTTTTTTTTTTTTTTTTTTTTTTTTAAGATCATCTCACAAATGACCACCACACCCTCACACTTTACCCTCCCCCCACCCCACTTTTTTTTTTAACGGTTAAAAAACACAAATATTTATTTTTATTATTTTATTTTTGAAATACCGTCCAACCATCGCACCCAAGAATCCCCTCCCCCCACCCACCCCCACTCCTGATTTTTTTTTTTTGCATTTTTTGTCGCATTTTTGGACGATAATGTAATAAATGTCCACACCCCCACACTATACACCCCTCTTCACTCCACCCCTCCCTCCTTTGTGATTGAAATTGAGAGTCCCTTCACCTTTAAAAAGAAAATAGATGAGCGGTCTGCACCCGCAAGGCGGTGCTCTTGTTTAAATAATTAATGTTCACTTACAGGCTTTGGTTTGAAATTTCGAAAATAAAATGTTGATATAAAATATGTATACATTCCCTGTAACATTCTGAAAAAGTCTGTTGATACTTTTCGTAACCTAATATGCAAATGGTTGTTTCTTTCAATTAACCTTTAGCCAGTAATTTTTCAATCATCAACAATTTCAAGTTCTTATGCGTAGACATTTAACAATTAGGACCTTAGCCTTGGTTACTCAATGCATCACAATCACAAACAATTGTTTAGAGACCATTGTTTAGAGACCAATAATAAGCAATAATGCCATTAAGTTTTATATCCAACTTGATTTTTATTGACTATTGTTGAAATTAATTGTGACCTTTATTTAACTGTGCTGTGATCATGTTTGTAATTTGTTGTTATTAATCTGTTTTAAAAAGCTATTTTTTTTTAATTGGAAGATTAGGGAATGCCAGGCTGCGCAAATGTATAGGCTGGTCTGGGGCTAGGCTGCAGGCTGGTCTGGGGCTAGGCTGCAGGCTGGTCTGGGGCTAGGCTGCAGGCTGGTCTGGGGCTAGGCTGCAGGCTGGTCTGGGGCTAGGCTGCAGGCTGGTCTGGGGCTAGGCTGCAGGCTGGTCTGGGGCTAGGCTGCAGGCTGGTCTGAGGCTAGGCTGCAGGCTGGTCTGGGGCTAGGCTGCAGGCTGGTCTGGGGCTAGGCTGCAGGCTGGTCTGGGGCTAGGCTGCAGGCTGGTCTGAGGCTAGGCTGCAGGCTGGTCTGGGGCTAGGCTGCAGGCTGGTCTGGGGCTAGGCTGCAGGCTGGTCTGGGGCTAGGCTGCAGGCTGGTCTGAGGCTAGGCTGCAGGCTGGTCTGGGGCTAGGCTGCAGGCTGGTCTGAGGCTAGACTGCAGGCTGGTCTGGGGCTAGGCTGCAGGCTGGTCTGGGGCTAGGCTGCAGGCTGGTCTGGGGCTAGGCTGCAGGCTGGTCTGAGGCTAGGCTGCAGGCTGGTCTGGGGCTAGGCTGCAGGCTGGTCTGGGGCTAGGCTGCAGGCTGGTCTGGGGCTAGGCTGCAGGCTGGTCTGGGGCTAGGCTGCAGGCTGGTCTGGGGCTAGGCTGCAGGCTGGTCTGAGGCTAGGCTGCAGGCTGGTCTGGGGCTAGGCTGCAGGCTGGTCTGGGGCTAGGCTGCAGGCTGGTCTGGGGCTAGGCTGCAGGCTGGTCTGAGGCTAGGCTGCAGGCTGGTCTGGGGCTAGGCTGCAGGCTGGTCTGAGGCTAGACTGCAGGCTGGTCTGGGGCTAGGCTGCAGGCTGGTCTGGGGCTAGGCTGCAGGCTGGTCTGGGGCTAGGCTGCAGGCTGGTCTGAGGCTAGGCTGCAGGCTGGTCTGGGGCTAGGCTGCAGGCTGGTCTGGGGCTAGGCTGCAGGCTGGTCTGGGGCTAGGCAGCAGGCTGGTCTGGGGCTAGGCTGCAGGCTGGTCTGGGGCTAGGCTGGCTGCATATGAGATAAGACTCATTATTGCATGACACAGCTCGTATTTTTGTAACAGTGTGTGTTTAAAAACTTATAATTGTTGTGTGAATGTATAATTAAACAGCGGCTGATCCAGGAGCATTGTAAGGACAACCCAGAGTTGGCGGTCACTGGAGAACCAGTGCTGGAGTGGACCAAGGCAACTAAGGTACAGGGTTACAGAATAAAATCTAGTCAGGGACTGTCAAAAAAAATAAAAAAGAGAAGTTATTATTGAATTTAGTACAACAGAAATACTTCAATAGACATCTATGATGAATGTTTGCCTTAATTATGATATTAAAAGCTGTGTTTATTGCATACAGATGACGTCTCCACAGCGATGTTGGGGATAAACAATTTTGCTTGTTCTCAAATTGCAAATTTATTGAACATTGTCATAAGACATGAACTAAGATGGGCCCAATGTCCATTAATGTTGGTTTACTTTTGTTTTAGTTAAATATTTAAATAAAAATTAAGCTTGTAAAAGCACAGTTGGTGTTTCAAGTTGAAAAAAGTAACAATTCTCTTTAAATTTGCTTTCATTGAAGACATACTAATTTAAATTCCACATAACATAGATCTGAGTGTTTTTGTGATTTTAAGGAAATCATTAAAAAAACATTTAAGAATACTTGAATATTTTAACAGTAGGAATAAAATACATTTACATTCAAGGTATGAGCTTCATTCTGTCTGGAACTCCTTTTCAAGCAATGATAGCTTTACTTCACTAAACTTAAGGTAAATTGTGCTAAATGTTAAGATCTAAGAGTTTTAATGAATCCTTCGTCGGTGCATGGGGTAGGTTAGTTATTTTCCAAATAGGGAAGCACTTTCAAATGATTAAGTGTAATTAAGTCCTATGATAGGTATTGGGATAGAAGGTATTATCCACTTTTAAATTGTTTTTAGAAACCCAAACTTACATTAAATCATTTAACAATTTCACAGAAACTTATCAAGCTGAAACAAAAAGCCAAAACAGCCAAGCTCCTTGGATCGATGGGTGGTAGCCAGAAGGCTAAGGGAGCAGGAAAGGTGGCTTCCGGTAGCAGACGACGGAGGGTTCGCTGCAAGCAGTGTGAGCCATGTACACGGGATGACTGCATGGAGTGTAACTTCTGTAAAGACATGAGAAAGTATGGTGGCCCAGGCACAGCCAAACAGTCTTGTATCAGTCGCCAGTGTCTAAGGGTAGGTTGTTTAATTGAGCCACGTTCCGAGAAACTGGGCTGAATGCATGATCGTCAAGTGTCATCTGAGATAAACTTTGCTGACTGCACAGGCTATCGGGGATGACACTTTCCGCTTTTATTGAATTTTTTGTTTCACATTTAATTTCAGATTGCAGCTAATAAAAATAACTTTCCCAAAAGTATGGATTTTCGAATGGCACATAAGATATCATGAAACTGTGTACACACATGAACATCAGTGTGACTATGACATGCACGACCTTTTTTCACCAGAGGTCATTTGTCCAGTGATGGTTAAAAACACATATTTTTATGTCCCCCACCACTATAGTGGGGGACATATTGTTTTTGCCCTGTCTGTTGGTTTGCGTGTTTGTTTGTTTGCCCCAACTTTAACATTTGCAATAACTTTTGCAATATTGAAGATAGCAACTTGATATTTGGCATGCATGTGTATCTCATGGAGCTGCACATTTTGAGTGGTGAAAGTTCAAGGTAATCCTTCAAGGTCAAAGGTAAAAAATATAGCTTCAAAGCGGCGCAAAAGGGGACATAGTGTTTCTGACAAACACATATCTTGTTATTGCTGTGCTTGGATTTTATTGTGAAATAGTACTAGTGTACAGAAAAAGAGGAAAACATGAATAAATGCACATTTTAAAAAATAGGTGTTTTCACTCAAATGATAAGTTACTTTTCTGTATTGTGTACAATAGTGTAAAAGCCCTGTGTATTTTGCAGTATCCAACAATGTCTCTGTACTTTCAGCCTGTGTTGCCAAAGAGTGCAGTGTGCCAGCTGTGCAACCAGGTGGTGTGTAGACTGGAGAGGCCCATGAAGGCGGACGGCTCTGTCAGTGACGAGGAGGACTATCTGTCAGCCATGATGGAGGTCAGTATCTGGAACTAGGCCCGGAAATCACCTGCAGTATCTGGTTCAATGTTCAAAATTGAGGCTAAACAGAGCTCCGCATAAGAGGTATAATTGTGTAAATACCATTTTCAATATGGCAAATACCATACATAGAAAGTTTGGACTTCAAGTACCCTTGAGAAAATCAGACGTATGATTTTTCTGCAATCCAAGTATTACTGCAGAGCTGATTGACCCACAGGTCATTTGTGAGATTTGTGCAATTCGTTAATAAATGGTTTGCAGGGGGAGGGTGGGGGATACTAATTCAGCTAGTTAGAAAAATTTGGTTTTGAAATCTCTGCAAATATTGCACTGGCAGCATTATCATCGATAATGAGCGATTATCTTTTAATTATCTTTGAAAATGTGTTGCTAATTTGTTTGCTGATTCTTAGCAAAGGGTATCGTTTTGAAGAATGTAAAGATTATTAAAATAACAATAGACTCTCACACAATCTAAGTGATTGAAAAATCAGTTTGTTAAACTAATAAAATTGGGAATAGCTAAAATGATGCGATATAAATAAGAAAGCAATTCCAGTTTCGCAATGGTTTAGGAAGATAAACTGGTGTGGTAAGACAAGCTACATCATCATGTGAAAAAATCTGAGATGTTGTTCAGTGAATAGTAGTTAACTTGAAAGTGTTTACCAAATTATTAAAGTAAAAATATTGAGCAAAAAAAATGGTCGGCATCATTCACAGGCGTTAGGATGAAAGCTGAGTTGTTATGCTTTTGCCTGATATATTTTGCTAATGTTAGCTTAATTGAGGCTCTTGTGTTGAATATCTGTGCTATTTTGTGCATATTTATTTAAATGCGGTGTGCTTAATTAAAGTTTTTTTGCGCTGCATATATACAAGTATGAACTAGTTTTATGTTATTTTGAGCTGTAATAATGTATTTTATGTAAGCAATATTTTTAAATGCCATGCTCTTTAACCCTTTGCATGCTGGGAAATTTGTCGTCTGCTAAAATGTTGTTTGCTAAATTTCTAAAATTAGCATTTTCTTCGATTTTTTTCAAAGAATACTATAAGAATAGCAAACAGTTTGGATCCTGATGAGACGCCACGTTCTGTGGCATCTCAACTGGATCCAAACTGTTTGCAAAGGCCTTTTAAATTCGGTTCCAGCACTGGAAGAGTACTTTATGCCAGATCTGCTTGCTTTCAGTGTGGCCTCTGCTGGGAGATAGTTCACCCTCTGTGTCTGAGCAGGAAGTTTGAAAACTTGAATAACGACGGAATTATCAATGAGGACCTGCCCAACAGCTGGAAATGTGCCAAGTGCTGCTATAATGGCAAGGAGGGACAACTCAAGGTACAACATTGACTTCTAGTTGTCGTAATGTTGGATTTTACTATAATAAAAGATTTGTTATAGGGGGGGGCATATTGGAGTCACAGTGTCTGTCAGTAAGTTTTCTTCAGTTAGTGGAACGAACTGCTTACAGTTTATTAACACCTTGAAATGTAATAATACATAATCGCCATGAAGTGTTCATTTGCAAGACACCTTTTTAATATGGGGACATGGTACTCGGGCATAGGTCATATACGTTAGAAAGCTCTTATATTCTTATTGAATGCTTCCTGGCTAAATGTGACAATCTGTGACTTGAATAGAGCCAGTAATTAACATGATTTTTATGCTCCCTGTAGAGTGGCATATAGCAGTCCCACTGTCTGTCAGTGTGTCCGTCGGGCTTTCCATTTTCTGGACTTTTTTTTATAATGCCTCCAGATATTAGCCTAATATTGTGTGTGTGTGTGTGTGTGTGTGTGTGTATCTACCTACATGACTTACAGCTGAAGTGTGAATTTCGTTTCGGTCGTCTGTGTGGCTTCAAAGTGCAGTATATTTTACTGTTATAACATCTATTTGAAGATGGTAATTTTAAATAATAAAATAGATTTCCTTCTTTGGAAAAAAAGAAAGAAATATATGTGTTGTATAAGAGACCAATTGAAGACATACAGACCAAGAATGTAACTGACAAATTTCTTAACCACACTGTAGACTCATTTCGCATTCTGAATGCATTCACCAGAGTCGATAAACTGTTCATACCAAGCATAAATATGTACTTCATGGAGTAATTTAATAAAATCTCAAATGAAATGGGCCAAAATGTAACTTTCTATACCACTACAAAGATTGATAAAGGGCATATTGTAGTCACTTAGCTGGTCAGTCATTTGGTATGTATGTCAGTAAGTCAATAGAAAACTGTTTAAAATTTCAAATATCTTCCATATTTCTTGAAGTTTCAACTCAAACTTCAAGATCTGTCAAATCATGAAGTCTGGATGTGTAAGACACTTTTTTTCCCAGTGATACACACCTTCCACAATTATTAGCCTTAAACATAGCTGAAAAAGTGTTTAGGGGTGAAAGTTAGTTTGCAAATATAAGCTATTGATAAGGCTTATTGTAATTGTTTTTTTTTTTGTCCCTTGTCGTGAGCAGCACTGCATTTATTTTCAGACACGTGTGTTCAAAGGTGGTTGGCGACCCAACCCAACGTGCACCCCACCACCCCTCTCTGAGTCCCCACCCCCCCTGTCAGACGACAGCCAGCTTAGCCCAGTCAATGCTGACCTCATTGATGACATAATCACAGAGGGCAAAAGGGTCACTGTCAACCAGGCCATTGAGATGGATGAAAAGGTAGGATGGGATTGAGTGGTAGCCATGAGAAAGATCAAGAATAAAAACCATCTTGATGTACCGTGTCCTTGTGTGGTCACTACCTGCTACCTCTATCGCTGCTGGAACTATTGAAAGTCTTTTGAAAATTGATGAATTTGGTATACTTTTGGCAAATTTTAATAATAAATGACATGAACTTAATATGCCGCAAAAGAAAGGCATATAGTAATTGTATTGTCCATCCTATTGTGTTATCTTATATCCTTCTCTACATCCCTTTATTTGTCTGTTTTTACTTCAGTTTGTCCTTCTTCTTGTGAGGAGCATATTTCAGGAAGTATTGATTGGATACAGATGAAACTTCATGTAATAATGAAGGACAGTTCTTTATCAGTTATTTCCCATTAGTCAATTTTCTTGTGATGAGTATAAGTCTATTTGTATTGAAGGTATTAAAATAAAACTTCATAGATTGGAAGGATATTATGAGGAAGTGCAGAACCACGACTCTTTTGTCAGTATTTGTATTATAGTTTTGGAGTAATTACCCTTTGTTATTTTTTCTAGACCATTTCTATAGTTAAGCAAGTATTAAAGGTTTTATAATTTCAAATTAACCTTTATATTAGTTAAAGATTGCTGAAATGTATACTGTGAAACCAGAACATTTGTACAACTTTTTTGTGATTTTTATAGGCCCGTTTTAAAAAAACGGGACGTATTATAGTTTCACCTTGGCCGCGACGGGCGGCATCCACAGCAGTTTCCGCTTTCTAATTCATATAGTTTTTATCCAATCTTCACCAAACTTGGTCAGAAATTGTATCTAGACAATATCTAAGTCAAGTTTGAATATGGGTCATGCGGGGTCAAAAACTAGGTCACAGGGTCACTTAGTGCATTTCAAGCATTTAGCATGGTGTCCGCTCTCTAATTGAAGTAGTTTTCATCCGATCTTCACCAAACTTGGTCAGAAGTTGTATCTAGACAATATTTAGGTCAAGTTCGAATATGGGTCATGCCGCGTCAAAAACTAGGTCACAGGGTCACATAAACCATTTCAAGCATTTAGCATGGTGTCCGCTCTCTAATTGAAAGTAGTTTTCATCTGGTCTTCACCAAATTTGGTCAGAAGTTGTGTCTAGACAATATCTTCATGTAGGTCAAGTTCAAATACGGGTCATGCCAGGTTAAAAACTAGGTCATGAGGTCACTTAGTGCATTTCAAGCATTTAGCATGGTGTCTGCTCTCTAATTGAAGTAGTTTTCATCAGATCTTCACCAACATTGGTCAGAAGTTGTGTCTAGATGATATGTAGGTCAAGTTCAAATATGGGTCATGGTAAAGTTATCAAGTTGTCCAAAGCCTTAAAACAGGCGTATCTTGTGACAGTTTGGCACTCTTGTTTAGGATTGGCTTAACTAGGAAATCAGATATCCAACGAACAATCATGTTGGATGTCTTATATGAGACATAATAAGCAATTATCAAAATAAAGATCTTGCAAATTTGTCCAATTTAAGAATACTTAAAATGTCATGTCAACCAAATTAAATGAATCCACAGTAGTGTCAAGTTCAAAAATAATAAATTTCTTATATTTTTTGCAGAGCTATTTACATTTATGTATGATGTTTGTGTATTTTTCACAAAGCAAGAGTTCATAAGTATTGAATCTCTTAAAATGAAACTTCATATATTGATAGAGGACTTCGAAGTGTAAAAGATCCATCTGTATAATTGAAAAAATATATTATCCTATTACCAGATGAAAATCGATAGTATAACAACGATACAACAATCGTATAAACTTGCGCTTTATACTATCGCTATTTTTAGATCAGATTTGGGTTTTTCCAAAAAATGGTGAATCTATTTTTGTCAACTATGGCACAACAAATTTGTCAAGAAATGTGATATTTGATAATAATTAATGGAAAATAGGGAGGAAATAATAGGATAAATAGAATATTATGTGAGTTTTGGATAAAGATCAAGTTTATCATGCTCAGCTCGAACCATGTTAGCGCACGGCAAGCCTCACGCTACATCGGTTCTAAGCCTCTCATGATAAACTTGATCTTTATCCAAAACTCACATAATATTCTCTATATCTATTACTACCCAATTCATACCTACCCTTACCTGCTATTTGTTGTGTTGACAGCGGCCCCTTCAGTCTATAACATTATAGGGTGTAGTTTTTTGCAATAAAAAAATGATGGCATTAATGAAGATTTGCGATTATGAAACGGATTTTTCAAAATTTAGAAACCAGGAAAGCTTTGTATTTATGTGTAACGCTCATCAAATTTCTTATATGAAATTTGGAGGTAAAAAACTGCGCGCTATAAATGGTAAAATACGGTATTATATTAATGTCTATACACATTGATAACCAGTAATTGCTAATTGGTAAACGACCAGCTATTATTACAAAATACGCACCTGGCTTAACATACTGTGACATATTGTTAGTTTTTACAGTCATGTCAATGTAACTGGGGGTAAATGTACCATCTGTTGTTAGTATGTTAATTTCATAACAGTCAAGCAGTGAGAGTTCAGACTGCTTCTAGAGGCCAATAAAATGTGTGGCTTTGATCGATAAACATGAAGAGAAGGGCATATATATACACACTGAACCTGAGACCTTATGAGCATTTGTAGTTTTTATGCCAATTTGCTCATAAGCTTTGTTTAGTCGTTAAGAAGTACTTTTGTGGATTTAAAGGACCTATACAATATTCACTATGAATAAAATTTATTTGTATTATGACATTTATGATCTCAATGAAGTCATCTGAATATTTATTCTGCCTATGAAACAATAGAAAAAGATTGCAAAAGAACATGGTTGATTTTAACTTTCTGAATAAAAAAAAGATGATGATGATGAATTTTTGTTGTTGTTGTTTATGATGATGATGATGGTAATAATGAGTTGTTGTTGTTTATGATGATGAGTTGTTGTCGAATTGTGCATAAATTCCTATCCTAAAGTCATGCCTATCATATGAAAAGAGTATGACAGTTTCTCTCATCTGGGTGTTGGAATGTCATTTGCAGAGTAAACAAGTAGAGATTCATAGGAACCTTGTAAACTTAGATGAATTTCTCTTCATTGGTGACAGCTAAGTATGGGCTAATTCAGATTTTACATAGATAATAGGTAAGTGTTGATTATAGATCAGGTTTATCATGCAAGGCTTAGAAAACAACAAGCACGAGCCTTGGCGAGTGCTTTTTCGTTTTCGTGCCAAGCATGATAAACCTGTTCTATAATGAACACTAATCTATTATTCTATTTATCCCACTGTTGATTCAGTAAACCTTTTTATTTAAACAAAATAAGTTTTCATGAGTGTTTGTCGTACCTTGATAATGACTGTAGTGTTACCAAGGTCAGTGTATTACTCCGCGTTCCAAAAATAATCACTGATCAAATAATCATTTTTAGCTCATCTACTTTTTGAAAAAAAAAAGAGCTATTGTCATCACCTTGGCGTCGGCGGTGGCGTCGGCGTCGGCGTCCGGTTAAGTTTTGCGTTTAGGTCCACTTTTCTCAGAAAGTATCAATGCTATTGCATTCAAACTTGGTACACTTACTTACTATCATGAGGGGACTGGGCAGGCAAAGTTAGATAACTCTGGTGTGCATTTTGACAGAATTATGTGCCCTTTTTATACTTAGAAAATTGAAAATTTTGGTTAAAATTTGTGTTTAGGTCCATTTTATTCCTTACGTATCAAAGCTATTGCTTTCATACTTGCAACACTTACTAACTATCATAAGGGGACTGTGCAGGCAAAGTTATGTAACTCTGACTGGCATTTTGACAGAATTATGTGCCCTTTTTATACTTACAAAATTGAAAATTTGGTTAAGTTTTGTGTTTAGGTCCACTTTATTCCTACAGTATCAAAATTATTGCTTTCATACTTGCAACACTTATTAACTATCATAATGGGACTGTGCAGGCAAAGTTATGTAACTCTGACTGGCATTTGGACGGAATTATGGGCCCTTTATACTTAGAAAATTGAAAATTTGGTTAAGTTTTGGTCCACTTTACCCCTAAAGTATCATAGATATTGCTTTCATACTTGGAACACTCGCAAACTATCATAAGGGTACAGTAAAAGGACAAGTTGCATAACTCTGGTTGGCTTTTTTACGGAATTATGGCCCTTTTTTGACTTAGTAACTTTGAATATTTGGTTGAATTTTATGTTTCGATCCACTTTACTTCTAAAGTATCAAGGCTATTGCTTTCAAACTTCAAATAATTTCATGCTATCATGAGGTCACTGTACCTGGCAAGTTGAATTTTACCTTGACCTTTGAATGACCTTGACTCTCAAGGTCAAATTATTAAATTTTGCTAAAATTGCCATAACCTCTTTATTTATGATTAGATTTGATTGATACTTTGACAAAACTACTCTTACCTGACATACCACAATAGACTCCACCCAAACCATCTTCCGTGCCCTCACCCCCCTCCCCCCCCCCCCCCCCCCCCCCCCGAATCCCCCCCTATTTTTTTTTAAGATCATCTCACAAAAGACCACCACACCCTCACACTATACCCACACCCCCTCCCCACCCCCCCCCAAAAAAAATTATTATCCCCCAACAGAGGTGGAGGGATATTGTTTTGGCGTTGTCCGTCCTTCCTTCCGTCCGTCCGTCCGGCACTTTTGTGTCCGGATCCATATCTTGAAAGTGCTTTGGCGGATTTCATTGAAACTTCGTATGAGTATATATATGCATAAGAGGATGATGCACGCCAAATGGCATTGTACACCACCTGTTAAAAACAGAGTTATGGCCCTTTATATCTTGAAAAAATGCTTTTTACTATAGACACTTTTGTGTCCGGAGCCATATCTTGGAAGTGCTTTGGCGGATTTCATATAAACTTGGTATGAGTATATATCCCGCGCCAGAGGCGGAGGGATATTGTTTTGGCGTTGTCCGGCTGTCGGTCCGTCCGTCACTTTTGTGTCCGGAGCCATATCTTGGAAGTGCTTTGGTGTATTTCATTGAAACTTTGTATCACGCCAAATGGCATTGTACACCATCTGTTAAAACCAGAGTTATGGCCCATTGTATCTTTTAAAAATCTGTCAGTTTGTTCATCCTTCCGATTTGCACCAATCCTCAAACAAAGCATATGTTGCGGGGGATATCAATTCTACGAATTTGCTTGTTTTTTTTAAACGGTTAAAAAACACAAATATTTATTTTTATTATTTTATTTTTGAAATACTGTCCAACCATCGCGCCCAAGAATTCCCTCCCCCCACCCCCTCCCCCACCCCCGATTTGTTTTTTTTTTTTTTTGCATTTGTTTTTCGCATTTTTGGAAGATAATGTAATAAATGTCCACACCCCCACACTATACACCCCTCTTCACTCCACCCCTCCCTCCTTTGTGATTGAAATTTAGAGTCCTTTCACCTTTAAAAAGAAAATAGATGAGCGGTCTGCACCCGCAAGGCGGTGCTCTTGTTAAAAATCAGAATGATGTTCTTTGACAAAGAGTTGTGCGTTTATTACAATTTTATACATATTGAATTGCAAATCTAAAAGTTTTGTAACATCAATATAACATATACAAGGAACTACATTTGTTTACAAAGTAGCCTAACAACGTAGCACGTGCCGTTGATTAAAGATGAAATTTAATAAACGGGGCTTTAATCAACCAAAGTCGCTGTAAAAGTGGGATAAAATGTCATTTAAGCATATACATTTTGACGTTTAACATAAGATTTTTAAGCCGCCAGGAGGGTGGCATATAGCAGTTGAACTGTCCGTTAGTCCGTCCGTCCGTCTTTATACTTTAACATTGCCCATAACTTTTGCAATATTGAAGATAGCAACTTGATATTTGGCATGCATGTGTATCTCATGGAACTGCACATTTTGAGTGGTGAAAGGTCAAGGTCATCCTGCAAGGTCAAACGTCAAATATATGGCGTCTGTCGGTCTGTCTGAAAACCTTAACATTGCCCATAACTTTGGCAATATTGAAGATAGCAACTTGATACTTGGCATGCATGTATCTCATGGAGCTGCACATTTTGAGTGGTGAAAGGCAGAGCTCCAGATAAGGTTTTGTGAAATTCTTAAATTACTACCAGATTTTCAAAAAGAATTCTTAACTCTGAAATTTTATTCTTAACGTTACTACTAAGTTTTGGAAAATAATTCTTATTTTTTCTAAATGACCTAAAATTAAATAATAATGGTTATTTTCATGCAAAATAAATCAAAATAAACATACTAGCAACTTTATTTATGCGAGTTCAACAGTGTCTTTTCAGTATTATACAATGTTATTTTTCAAATACCTTCATATGCCCAAACTGTGCTTAGATTGTATGCCTTAGATGAATTTTTACATATTTCACAATTAAAACGGGTCTCCCCTTCAATCTTTTCAACCATAAGCCACGGGACTTGTCCCTTCCACTCGTTCAATGTTTTTTTTGTGTTTAGTTTGGACCCGTCGTGTCGCGTTTAGCTTTTCCGACTGTGTCGGAAACTGAACAAACAACATCGTATAAGATCTTTTCTATAATGTCTTTCTTAACATTTAACTTCAGCTCACTTTGCCTACAATATGTTAAAAGCGTGTTTTCGGACGCTTTGCAGTTTTTTAGGGACGTTCTCTGGGCGCCGCCTTTTTTTTTTGACAGATAGACTGTATACGCCGCTTTTATTGGAAAAAATGCGCTTTGTTATACAAACCCGATAACCATTCTATATAAGCACCGCAAAGATCTTTAATACGCGAAAAGAACTCAATAAAATCGAAACGATCCGATGTAAAAATAATATTCGTAACTTGATTTTGAAATTCTTAATGGTACAACAAGATTTTAAAATAAATACGTAACGGACTTAAAAATAATTTGTAATTACGAAATTACGACCCTTATCTGGAGCGCTGGTGAAAGGTCAAGGTCATTCTTCAAGGTCAAATGTAAAATATATGGCTTCAAAGCGGCGCAGTTAGGGGCAATGTGTTTCTGACAAACACATCTCTTGTTTATTATAACATTATTAGTAAAGTTAACTAGGTTCATTAACCTTAACAAAAGAAAATATTGTATATACATGTAAAGGTTCTGCATTTTGATTTTTCTCTTGCAACTTTTGAAGTAAAACTTTTTATTAAAAACTTGGCCTTTACAAAAAGACGCTGCATGTAGGTTCATTAACCTCAACAAATGAATGGATTGTACATAAATGTAAAGGTTCTGCGTTTTGATTTTTCTCTTGCAACTTTTGAAGTAAAACTTTTTATTAAAAACTTAGCCTTTACAAAAAGACGCTGTACAGTAGAATTGCAATAACTCAAGCTGGCGATTTCTCGAAAAACTGGCGATTACTCGAGCATTTAAGGAAGTCCCTAACATTTTCCTTTAATTTCTATATAAAAATACCCGCAATAACTCAAACATGCGATTTTCAATAACTTTAGGATGTGTGCTGATCCCTGAAAGGCATTTCACACCTCATTAACTGGCTATTATTCGAACACACTATCTTGTCTGGTCGGTGATAAAAATATTGGAGTTGTGAAAAACAGCGCTATCAAGCAGACAAAAAACACTTGATTAGGTGTGAAGTTAGTCGCAGTTTGGGAAACACTGCAAATTGTCATCCTTTGAGATGCAAATAAAAGCTAACACAGACCGGGAACTACAGATGCTCTGCTCTCTATCGCAAAACATCTTATGCCATCAGTTCCGGGAAGCTAATGGGTTGCGACAGTCTTCAATCTTAGACTTTGCACAACACAAGTCTGACTGAATGTAAATTAAATACAAACTGTGAAGTTATCATGTTTGTTTTTCGTGGGGTTTTTTTCACGCGCACGAACGTACCTTGTGTTCTATTTTAAATATGCTTCATGTACATTGAATATTGTTTGAATATTTTTTTATTATACATGTGTTATGTGTGTATGTTGATTCAATTAAATGAATGAAAGATCATTCTTATTGTTAATGTGAGTATACTGTAACCATAAGCGATTTTTACAAAACCTATTTTTTCCCAAGCACCGTCTTACATGTAAATAAAGCATTTGCGGTCAGAAGATAAGCATCACCAACTGAAACAGTGAAAACAAATAATACCATGGATTACTCGAAACCTGCGATTACTCGAGCAACTAGGTCAGTCCCGTGCTACCTTGAGTTATCGCAGTTTTAGTTTTTGCATGCATGATTTATTGCATATGTTTGTAAGGTGTTAAAGTTTTATAATACTATATTTTACCCTTGTTAAAAAATGTTTGCCAGTATTTGCATGTATGGTATATGTTTGATTGGGAGGTCTGTGGGTAAGCATGATCAACAAGGGACGGGAATGGACTGGGCAGTTTGCCTTATATAGCTATAGCGAAACACTATAGCAGTCAGTTTTTTGTCCAATCTTCATACAACTTGCTAAGAACATTAAACATTTTATAGAATGATTTCTTGGGGTTTTGAAAATGGTTTTGGTCCATTGAAATACATGGACACCTTGAGGTGAGGAAATTTAAATTAGTTGTCATTTCTGCAATTATGTTAACACTAAAAAAGTCATACTTTTTGCCAAATCAGCATTTTATGTGATGATCAGAACATTGACGGTCAGCATCAGGATAAAGTTAACATGAGTACATGGTTAACTTGTCAACTGCAATTAAATACAACTAAGTTGTTGTCCGTACCGTCTTTGAAATGAACAAATAATATGTTTTAAAACTCTGTTTCACACCCTGATTTTTTTTTATTACGCAAACTTTTAAAAAGCTTCTTTGTTAGGAGTGGCCAAAACATCAAATAGCATACAAACTTTGCCTATCTTTAACTGCAGTTACATCATTTGAGCAGTGCACTTTGAAAAAAGGGTTTAATGCATGTGAATAATGTGTCGTCCCTAATTAGCCTGCGCAATCCGCACAAGCATATCGGGGCCAACACTTTCTGCTTTTATGGTATTTTTTGTTTACAGAAAGTCTCTTCTTAGCAAATATCCAATTTAGATGATGTGTGGACTGCACAGGCTTATCTGGTACAACACTTTATGCACATGCATTAAACCCCCGTTTCACAGACCATTGCTTATTTGTATCGACCATATTGGCTCATAATTAGCAGATAATTGTAAGTTGTATTCTCTATACAAAGTGTGTGGCACATAAGGTCTAGAACACCATAATGAAACAGCTGATAAATGAAAGCATGTTTTGATTGGTATAAGCTTGAAAGCAGACGCTTTTCAATCAGATTTTTCAAGTGCTTTCAAAATGTTTATGCAATTTTTAACTTAACTGTTTGCTCATAAGGCTAGCATGTGATTCCAATATTTTTGAGGAATGTTAAGGTATCCCTTGATTATTAAAGTTTGTGCATGCCTTGTTATCCTCCGTCATAGGCATAGGGATATTGCTTTGGCGTTGTCCGTCCATCCCTCCGTCGGTCCGCCCAGCCGGCACTTTTGTGTCCGGAGCCATATCTTGAAAATGCTTTGGCGGATTTCATTGAAACTTGGTATGAGTAAATATATGGATAAGAGGATGATGCACTCCAAATGGCATTGTACACCATCTGTTAATAATGGAGTTATGGCCTTTGTATCTTAAAAAAATGCTTTTTAATATAAGCTTAGAGCTTTATCTCCATTAACACATGGGCCAGAGCCATAAAACTTGCCATAGTTGTTCTTAATCATCTGGGGTGCTTCACATTCAACACCCATAATCCAAGGGGCTAAGGTCAAGGTTACACATTGAGGTCAAAGGTCACAAATTTGATGAATTATTTATTATTTAGTCATTCCTTTACTATGCATCAAGGGATTCTGTAATAACTGTCCACAATTGTTCTCCATTATCTAGCTGAATGTCAAATATGAGATCCAGGTTGCTAGGGTCATGGTCAAAGTCAGACTCAAAGACCAAAATCACACATTTTGATTAAATATTCCTTATTTGGTAAGGATTCTACCATACTAAAATGGATTCTCAAAATGTCCGGATGTAATTGTTCACAATTATCAGGCACAACCCTTCACTTATAGCTTTTCTTTTAGTTCTACATCCATCTATAAACAAAATTTATTTGGTGGGGGATATCAATTCAACAAATTTGCTTGTTAGAATATGTATAAATGTTTAAGATGCTACAGTATACTACAATAACTTACTGTGATAAGAACCAAACACTATTAATTATATGGAGAATGTGCGCATTCAATTTTGCTTATTCTAATTTATCTGTGAATAGTCTGTCCCTGTTCCTTAACTCTTCAGTGCTGGAACTGAATTTTGAAGGCCTTTGCAAACAGTTTGGATCCAGATGAGACGCCACAGAACATGGTGTCTTATCAGGATCCAAACTGTTTGCTATTCTGATAATATTCTTTGGAAAAAAAATCAAAGAAAATGCTAATTTTAAAATTTCGGCAGACAACATTTTAGCAGACGACAAATTTCCCAGCATGCAAAGGGTTATAAACATCTCAGATCTGTACTGAGAGTTGGCTCATATTATGTGTAATGGGCTATTGACAGGAGAGTTAATGGATGACAGTATCTTGATTATACCTGATCTATTAATAGCCGCAATTCTTAATCACAGTCTTTATGACTTACTGTACTTCTGAAAATAGTGCACTGTAAAGAAATGAAAGTTATGAAGAACTGAAATCTGTGACATAAATGATTCATTACAATTGTGTGCAGATCATAGTGAATTTTCGCTATGACCAGATTTTCTTGAAACTTAGCAATTAAACAACTATAAATGTTCAAAGCATAACTATATCGCATATAAATGATTTTAATGAAACTTCATATACATTAATGGTGGACATTGAGAGGAGTTTCGATGTAAAGAAAGGATTACTTTTTGCAATGATGATGAATTGGGATTCTTTTTTCTTTGTAACACCCACCTCCTCAAAGGTTAAGGTTGTTTGTTAGAGGGAGTGAGGGATGGAAAAGGACAATGTAATAGATCTAGTAATAGATCCCGAAAAATGGAAATAACGTTGTTGTGAAATATAATTATCTCCCTTGAAACACAAAAATACTAATAATTTCACTGTATCTTGTAGATCCAATGTATTTCCGCTGTGTCTCTAACATAGTGCTAGGGTATTTATAAATCCTGATTGGATCGTGCCCAAATACAACCATGGTTTCATGTTTTTAAACAAATGTTCATGTTACTGTCCCTTCAGTGTATGTAAACAGTTCCAACGTTGGAGATGTGAAGAAGCGTTAGTGTGGGGTATATAACTGTGAATGAACCATTTTTATATATATATTTTTGATACTGAATTTTTGTTTTCAGAGAAGTTGGTTTTTCGTTTTAATTTGATTATTTTCATTCAAAATGAAGTTTTTACTAATTAATATCATAGCCACACACTAACCACCTGTGAATTCTTGCAGCAAAGATACAAAAACTCTGCTTATACAAAAGACTTCATTAAACTCCATATCAAAAATCACAATCCCCCTAGTACAGCCCATGTAGTCATTAGTGATGTCTGTGACTGCAACAGAATTAAATATCTCAGTTTTCCATTAGCAGGATGTGCTATTTCTGTACAAATTTGTCATAGCTGCAGACACTTAAACAAATTGAAGGTTTTCTTGTTTAACATGGCATTCCAGTTCAATGTCATTGCTGCCTTGACATTCAGAATTCAAGGACATTTTAGTTCATCTGAGCACTGAGTGTACTAGATGTAGTATAGCTGTATTGGTTAAGGGGGCATTTTATATCCCGCTTCATAGAAACTGTTGTTTTCAATAATGTAAATAAAATAACTGCTGCTCTGGCATAAGGCAAAATATTTAAAAATGAACATTAAAAAACAATATTTGGTAGAAAAAAAAAGTGTTAAGTAACTGGACCTTGTTTGCGCGATTCGTGTAATTAAAGTGTTACATATCTGTGTTGCCAATTTTTTAATTATAATTAAGCATTTTTAATTCTGCTTTTCTAATAATGATATGTTTTTCTTGTTCATTTATCAAATAGATTCACTTTAGCGTATACTGTCAGCGTATTTGAAAATGTGGCTGAAATTGAATGTTACTATTAAAAAAGAGGCAAACTAAGTCAAAAAAATTGGTATATATGTAAATGATATATTCTTTTTAAAATGCCTTGGAAAATTAACCATTGAAATAATTGGTAAACACATGCAGATGGTTTCATTTGGTGACAATTTTGTCAAACTGAATTCTGCTTTACTCCTTACAATTTGCAAGTTTGGCCATGATAAACAAATACAATCTTGAAATTGCAGTGTAGCAGTGTATATTCTGTTACTACATCTAATTATATTGACTAGTATAAAATTTGAACAAAGTATTTACAAGCAATTGCTGTGAACTTCAAGTAATATGTACTTAAGGCTTTTTCGTCTTTTGGTTTATCTACATGTAACTCCCACCAGGTAACAGCAATTTGTTACTGCAGGTTAACATACAAATGGCTTTATGAGAGGATAAATATATCTTCAATGATAAATTTTAAGCTTCCTTAACCCTTTGCATGCTGGGAAATTTGTCGTCTGCTAAAATGTTGTCTGCTGAATTTCTAAAATTAGCATTTTTTTCGATTTTTTTCAAAGAATATTATCAGAATAGCAAACAGTTTTGATCCTGATGAGACGCCACGTTCTGTGGCGTCTCATCTGGATCCAAACTGTTTGCAAAGGCCTTCAAAATTCGGTTCCCGCACTGAAAGGGTTAATGAAACATCATGCATAGATGCCATATGCATACATTGAGACCTAGCCTGGGAGTGCATATCCTGTCAAGGTCACCATTGATAGAATTAGAAAGACATTTCCTGGTTTGTGACTCAATAATGATTCAAGCTATTTCAATACTATAACGTACTAAATTGATTACTTTTTGCATTATAGCGGTGTAATTTCTGATAAATAACTGGAGGATAAAGAACTACAAAATTAATTAATAAAGATTAATTTCCTAATTTAAGGGAAATTCACACTTTAGTTTGCACAAGTATCTTTTTATACGCCCGTATAAAATACGGGACGTATTATGTGAAACCCCTTGGCGGCGGGCGGCGGGCGGCGGGCGGAAGGCATCACTTTGTCCGGACTCTAATTCAAATTGTATTCATCCGATCTTCACCAAACTTGGTCAGCAGTTGCATCTAGTTGATATCTAGGCCAAGTTCGAATATGGGTCATGCCGGGTCAAAAACTAGGTCATAGGGTCAATAAGTGCATTTTCAAAGGGGCCACTTTGTCCGGACTCTATTTCAAATTGTATTCATCCGATCTTCACCAAACTTGGTCAGCAGTTGCATCTAGTTGATATATAGGCCAAGTTCGAATATGGGTCATGCCGGGTCAAAAACTAGGTCATAGGGTCAATTAGTGCATTTTCAACGGCGCCACTTTGTCCGGACTCTAATTCAAATTGTATTCATCCGATCTTCACCAAACTTGGTCAGCAGTTGCATCTAGTTGATATCTAGGCCAAGTTCGAATATGGGTCATGCCGGGTCAAAAACTAGGTCATAGGGTCAATAAGTGCATTTTCAAAGGGGCCACTTTGTCCGGACTCTATTTCAAATTGTATTCATCCGATCTTCACCAAACTTGGTCAGCAGTTGCATCTAGTTGATATATAGGCCAAGTTCGAATATGGGTCATGCCGGGTCAAAAACTAGGTCATAGGGTCAATTAGTGCATTTTCAACGGCGCCACTTTGTCCGGACTCTAATTCAAATTGTATTCATCCGATCTTCACCAAACTTGGTCAGTAGTTGCATCTAGTTGATATCTAGGTCAAGTTCGAATATGGGTCATGCCGGGTCAAAAACTAGGTCACAAGGTTACTTAGTGCATTTCAAGCATTTAGCATGGTGTCCGCTCTCTAATTGAAGTAGTTTGCATCTGATCATCACCTAATTTGGTCAGAAGTTGAGTCTAGATGATATGTAGATCAAATTCGAATATGGGTCATGCCGGGTCAAAAACGAGGTCACGATCGGACACATAATGAATTTCAAGCATTTAGCATGGTGCCCGCTCTCTAATTGAAGTAGTTTTCATTTGATCTTCACCAAATTTAGTCAGATGTTACATCTAAATGATATCTAGGTCAAGTTCAAATATGGGTCATGCCGGGTCAATAACTAGGTCTCGAGGTCACTTAGTGCATTTCAAGCATTAAGCATGGTGTCCAAAACCTCCGAACGGGCGTATCTTGTGACAGTTTGGCACTCTTGTTTATATTTTATAACCTCTATGTTACAGGATTTTGTAAACATTTACTTTGTATAGTAAGATGACATCATTTGCAATAAATTGTATCGCCTTGTAGTACTTACTTAGTTGTCTACAAAAACTACTTTTTTTAAATGTGCATGTGAAAAATGTAGTTAAATTTCAAGATGCTCTCATGAGCTTTGTAAGACGGTTATTTTGCAATAAATGTTAACATAATGATAACATGTATGGTATGTAAATGCATTCTACTTTAACCACAGATTAAAGTGTATGTGGATGTTGATAGAAAGGTCAAAGACAATTTTATTTCACATTTTCTTTCATTATTGGTTGTTTGTGTCATTTAGCAAATGATTTATGGAGGAATGGCAGTTATCAATGTTGCACTTTTATGGCAGACACCAGTAGTTATACATTCTGTCTGGTGGATTCAAGCTAGTGTGTTCTTTATTTGAGGTGAAACAGCATAGTTTGGTTTTTGCTATTTCAGGAAAGTTATCTGTTTTTTGTTTTCTGAAAAGGGAAATTTTTTGCACTAGTTAGAATATCTAGGTTTTAAGGAGCATTATTATGTTTGGACTTCTTAGAAAAGCGCATATTGGAAACAAGAAAATACTTCTTAAAAAGAGAATGAACTTTTATTGAAAAGGATATTTTAAGAAGTGCAGTGTTAATTTGGACGAAAAAACAAAACACTGCATGAACAGTGATGGACTTGATATTTGAAAGCAAAGTGTATTATAGAACACAAACCGCAATAGAAAGAATTACTTGGATAGGTTTGACTTTTATTATATAATTGTATATTAGACATAACTGATATTTAAATACTAGTATTATTTATTTAGATTTCAAAATAAAACCAGTGTTGTAAATAACAACACGTACAAAAGAGTTGGTCAATGAAAAAATAAAGACAAATATGGATTTATAATGGATATACTGACCACAGCATTGATCTTTAGGACTTATGGGTCTGTACATTTGCAGGAGAAGATGATGAAGGTAAAAGAGGGAGAGGAGCAGATGGAGAATACAGTCCCAGAAATAAGGGTAGGTGCATGACATAGTCATCTAATACTATCTGATTACATTGAGGGGTCTAACTCAGGTATTTTTAGTCCCCTACCGGTGAAACTGGAGAGGGACTTATGGTTTGTGTTCTGTGTGTCTGTCAGTCTGTCACACTTTCCAGGATCAATTTGTTATGTAACTTGTTAATTGTTTTGAGGACAAATTAAAAGGGCATGGGAGGTGTCAAAAATCTTCAGAAGGGCAGACAGGGCCTCGTAACAGCAGGACAGGCGCCCTTCCATTTACGCCTAGATTGACTTATGTCACATATTGCTTACAACAATGTTATGTTTCTTTGTTCAGGCAAGTATAAAATTGTTGATATATATTATATTATATATTATTTCAATCATAGATGATGTTCTTAGATGCATTGTCAGTATTTTTCTGGAAATTAAAATGAAAATTAACTTGAAAGAACCAAATCCCACTGCAGATTTAAGATATATGTGGAATAATCAGTTTCCTTTAATTGAAAGAACAAATCACTTTTTTAGTTTAAAAGGGAGATTTATTTTCAAAATTATATTTTGTGTCAAGCTTATGGTAGTAATGTTCTGAAGCTTGTTGCCATGACAACAATGTTCAGGAAAGACATTTTTCAAGCTATTGTTGAGGCAGGGTTAATGATAATGTAGAGAAGATGAGACACAGGGAAGGCATTTTATTGTAAATTTGAATTTTCCACATCCCACAATATTGGAATGTAGCTTAATGTTTGCTTCTTGAATGAATGTATTAACCCATTTATGCGTAGTGGACTCTCCTATCCTTCTAAATTGGATCAATTTATTTCCAAAATTAGGGATGTCTAGAGTATATTTATTTCTATATTTAGAATATTTCTTACAGAAATTCCTTTAAGCAGACAGCGCAGACCCTGATGAGACGCCGCATCATGCGGCATCTCATCTGGGTCTACGCTGTTTGTCAAGGCCTTTTTTTGAGACGCTAGGCATAAATGGGTTAAACTCCTGTCAAGAGGGAGTATATTGGAGTCACTCTGGTGATCAGTCTGTTAACCTGCACAGAATCTTATATGTTTGTGGCGTCAATCACTACCACATTTCTCAACATTTTAATTCAAACTTAAAATTCTACACTTTTTTCACTCAAATGGACCACGCATTCTTTATTTATGTGCCCCTGATCTGTCCATCGGTATGGCAATATCATAACTAGTTTGTGAAGCTAAATACGTCCACCTTTCTTATTCAATTTTAGAGCAACTTTATTCTTTGACAGAAGCAACAGACTGACCCGAGTAGGCATATTTATAAATTGGATATCATTAACTTAATTTTTAGCTCATCTATTTTTTGAAAAAAAATTATGAGCTATTGTCATCACCTTGGCGTCGGCGTTGGCGTTTGCGTCCGGTTAAGTTTTGCGTTTAGGTCCACTTTTCTCAGAAAGTATCAATGCTATTGCATTCAAACTTGGTACACTTACTTACTATCATGAGGGGACTGGGCAGGCAAAGTTAGATAACTCTGGCGTGCATTTTGACAGAATTATGTGCCCTTTTTATACTTAGAAAATTGAAAATTTTGGTTAAGTTTTGCGTTTAGGTCCACTTTTCTCAGTGAGTATCAATGCTATTGCATTGAAACTTGTTACACTTACTTACTATCATGAGGGGACTGGGCAGGCAAAGTTAGATAACTCTGGCATGCATTTTGACAGAATTATGTGCCCTTTTTATACTTAGAAAATTGAAAATTTTGGTTAAGTTTTGTGTTTAGGTCCATTTTATTCCTTAAGCATCAAAGCTATTGCTTTCATACTTGCAACACTTACTAACTTTCATAAGGGGACTGTGCAGGCAAAGTAATGTAACTCTGACTGGCATTTTGACAGAATTATGTGCCCTTTTTTGTACTTAGAAAATTGAAAATTTGATTAAGTTTTGTGTTTAGGTCCACTTTATTCCTACAGTATCAAAGCTATTGCTTTCATACTTGCAACACTTGTTAACTATCATAAGGGGACCGTGCAGGCAAAGTTATGTAACTCTGACTGGCATTTGGACGGAATTATGGGCCCTTTATACTTAGAAAATTGAAAATTTGGTTAAGATTTATGTTTTGGTCCACTTTACCCCTAAAGTATCATAGATATTGCTTTCATACTTGGAACACTCAAAAACTATCATAAGGGTACAGTAAAAGGACAAGTTGCATAACTCTGGTTGTCATTGTTACGGAATTATGGCCCTTTTTTGTCTTAGTAACTTTTAATATATGGTTTAATTTTGTGTTTCGATCCACTTTACTTCTTAAGTATCAAGGCTATTGCTTTCAAACTTCAAATACTTTCATGCTATCATGAGGTTACTGTACCTGGCAAGTTGAATTTTACCTTGACCTTTGAATGACCTTGACTCTCAAGGTCAAATTATTAAATTTTGCTAAAATTGCCATAACTTCTTTATTTATGATTAGATTTGATTGATACTTTGACGAAACTACTCTTACCTGACATACCACAATAGACTCCACCCAAACCGTCCCCCGTGCCCTCCCCCCCCCCTCCCCCCCACCTCCCCCTCCCCCCCCCCCTATTTTTTTTTTTTTTTTTTTTTTTTTTTAAGAATATCTCACAAATGACCACCACACCCTCACACTTTACCCACCCCCCCCACCCCAATTTTTATTTTTTTATTTATTTTTTTGTTTTTTTTTAAGATCATCTCACAAATTACCACCACACCCTCACACTATACCCGATTTTTTTTTTTTTTTTTTTTTTCGCTTTTTTGGAAGATAATGTAATAAATGTCCACAACCCCACACTATACACCCCTCTTCACTCCACCCCTCCCTCCTTTGTGATTGAAAATGAGAGTCCCTTCACCTTTAAAAAGAAAATAGATGAGCGGTCTGCACCCGCAAGGCGGTGCTCTTGTTTTATAAGTCATAATATCAAATGACATTTGTCTCTGAGCAGGACTTGAAGCCTGAGTTGCCAGTGAAGTCAGAGCCTGCAGACAGCCGTGTGAAGATGCCAGTGAAGTCAGAGCCTGCCGACAGCCGTGTGAAGAGGAAACATTCCCCAGACCCCCACAGCAAGGCCAAGAAGGTACTCCTCAGCTTCATACATGTTCTTTGGCTTCTTGAAACAGCTCAGTAGCTTAAATGGAGATTTATTGTTTAAAAACAAAAGTATGAATTATTATATTTATGCCCCCCTTCGAAGAAGAGGGGGTATATTGCTTTGCTAATGTCGGTCGGTCGGTCGGTAGGTCGGTCCGTCCGTCCACCAGGTGGTTGTCGTATGATAAGTCAAGAACGCATACGCCTAGGATCATGAAACTTCATAGGTAGATTGATCATGACTCGCAGATGACCCCTATTTTGAGGTCACTAGGTCAAAGGTAAAGGTCACGGTGACCCGAAATAGTAAAATGGTTTTCGGATGATAACTCAAGAACGCATACGCCTAGGATCATGAAACTTTATGGGTAGATTGATTATGACTTGCAGATGACCCCTATTGATTTTGAGGTCACTAGGTCAAAGGTCAAGGTCACGGTGACCCGCAATAGTAAAATGGTTTCCGGATGATAACTCAAGAATGCATACGCCTAAGATCATGAAACTTCATGGGTAGATTGATCATGAGTCGCAGATGACCCCTATTGATTTTGAGGTCACTAGGTCAAAGGTCAAGGTCACGGTGACCCGAAATAGTAAAATGGTTTCCGGATGATAACTCAAGAATGCATACACCTAGGATCATGAAACTTCATGGGTAGATTGATCATGACTCGTAGATGACCCCTATTGATTTTGAGGTCACTAGGTCAAAGGTCAAGGTCACGGTGACCCGAAATAGTAAAATGGTTTTCGGATGATAACTCAAGAATGCATATGCCTAGAATCATGAAACTTCATAGGTAGATTGATCATGACTCGCAGATGACCCCTATTGATTTTGAGGTCACAAGGTCAAAGGTCAAGGTCACGGTGACCCGAAATAGTAAAATGATTTTTGGATGATAACTCAAGAACGCTTTTGCCTAGGATCATGACACTTCATAGGAACATTGATCGTGACTCGCAGATGACCCCTATTGATTTTCAGGTCACTAGTTTATTCTGTTTTCACACTGTCCAGTAAAGAGACTTACAAATTGAATTTTTGACACATGTTAATTCATAATGATGTATAAGCCTTTGTTTCTGTGCCAGTAAATACTATGTTTATGGAAATGACGTGAGAATTCAACATTTAAAAAACCAATGTAATATGATATGTAATATTATATGGCAACAGGACAGTTGTGATTTGCTGGGTCAATTCTATTTAGCTTGACCATCCAAGCGGTTGATAGCTTTGACAAACTGGTGGTCTGAAACATTGAGAAAATGTCACGATTCACTGACAATAAATCAAACATGTAATTCTTGCTACGCAACTTGCATTTAATTTTGTCAATTCAAATTATACATAAAAATATATAATTAATTATTATCTGCTTGTTAATTGAAAAACAGCAACACAGTTTGTATGTATAAAACAATGTTAATACATAAATAGGATCAAGCATATTAAAATATCAACTTAGATTTAGTTTCCTTTACTGTACAGGATTTGTAAAGTTAGGTTAATACTTGTGTATTGAACAAAAATAACAACAGTGTAAAGAAAAGTCAAATTGGGGATGTTCTATCCAAACCCTGAGAGTTCAGATTTCCTCAAATGCCAAGTAAAGATTGTAAATTTCAACCCACTCGTCTGGTTAGTTTTCAGAGGCACATATAATTAACTTTTAGGCTTAGTGTCTCATTTGTACATGCATTACTGTATTAACTCCAAATCAACTAGTACAAGTGGTAGGCCAGTATTACATGGACTGGTGTTCACTGTTTACACAGTTTCACAACCCCATCTGATACTGGTCAGTATCTTGGCAAGTGGCCAAAGTTGGGAGTGGAATTAATGGTCTATTACATAACTGACTTCTGTGTGTGGTAAACACATGATACTGGTCATGTGGTCAAGTTGCACTTATATACATTTGCCCAATACACAACACTAGCCTTGGCTATTTTTAATCAGATTGCATTGCTATCTATGGTGGTCATTGACTAGGGGAGTTAACTGCTATAAATAACATGTTTCATTACCATTAATAAATAAAACATAACAAATTGTGTGCACGTTTCACATATTGTCAAATAAGTCAAAATGTGTGAAAGGAATCCAAAAAACAAAGACTCAATCATATAATGGATATAATTGATTAGTATAGGTCCTGATTGGTTTTTGCACTATTAATTGGATACATTTCACAGGTCATTGACATACAGTGACAAAAAACATATTCACACAATGGCTGTCAATACAACGGAGAGCCCATATGGGGGGCATGCATGTTTTACAAACAGCACTTGTTTTCTCTTTTTCTAAGACAGCTGTTATTTCTCACAGGAAATGGGACTGGTATTTATTGGTAAGGAAACAATTGCAAACAATTTGATTTAGTGGTATAAAAATGGGGTATTTTATGTGTCCCAGAGACAAATGTTCAAGCTCTTGCATCCAAGTTAATTGTGTAGTGGATGCTGTCTGCACTCATTGAACAGACCAGTAAGTTTACCAGTGGATCTCATTTGAACTATCCCAGTCAGAGGTATGGTCTGCAAAACGAAAAAGATGTGGTCTTCAGATGATGACCAATAGTCAGATTAACCAGATTCTGAATATAAAGATTTTCCCTCCCATGACAAAATGTATTGCTAAATTGTCTAGTTCCTGGAAAGTAAAAACACAATGTTGTTTAAAAAAATAAGTTAAACATGCAAAATCCCCATATCACTGATTCCACTACAAGTAACGAGTTTAAAACTAAGCACATTTGTTCATGGTAATTGTGTTATTCCAATGACAAAAATCCATAATTCCGACTATTCAGCAGAATTATGCCCCTTATTTCTGAGAAAATTCTGGTTAATGTTTGTATTTTACTCATAACCTCTGTAACTACAACTTATGATAAAATGCATCTTTACATATGTGTTTAGGGTCTTTATGAATATTATATGAACAAGAATTTCAAATTGTAACCAGTTTTTAGCTCATCTGCTGTGGTCACCTTTTGTCTGACAGGAAGAGATTTTGTGGTCAACATTTGTCTTGTTTACACTCTAGAGGCCACATTTAATGTCCAACTTCATGAAACTTGGTTAGCAGATTTGTCCCTATGATATCTTGGACGAGTTTGAAAATGGTTGAAAAACATGTCCACCAGGGGGCGTGGCATTTTCCTAATATGGCTTTATATGGCTATGGTAAATCTTGTTAACACTCTAGCAGCCACATTTATTGTCTGACCTTCATGAAAATTTGGTCAGAAGATTTGTCCCAATGAAATCTTGGACTAGTTCAAAAATGGTTCAGGAAAAACATGACTGCGAGTCGACGGAGCAGTTTTGCAAATAAGGCTAAAGTTAAACTTGTTAACACTGTAAAAGTCTCATTTTGAGTCCAATCTTCATTAACCCTTTTCCTCATAAGAAGCAAAGTGAAAATGGCTTTCGCAACCAAAATAAAACCAGAACAGCCTGCAAGTAACTTGCAGTCTGTTCAGGTTTTAAACTGTTTGCTGCTCATCAGTAACTAAGGATTGGAAATGAAGCCTTTAAAACTGAAATCTCGTAAGAAAGGTCTTTAAATAAATTCAACTTTCTATTGGACTACAAATGCGTCAAAATACATATCTAAGGGATATAGGGTTAAACTTGGTCAGATTGTGTTTTCAAATGATATCTTTGCTGAGTTCAAAAAATGGTTTTGGTCTGTTAAAAAACATGGCCACCAAGGGTTGGGGCAATTTTCCTTGCATGACGTTAGTAAAACCCTGTTTAAACTCTTAGAGGCCTCATTTATTGTCGGATCTTCATGAAACTTGGTCAGAAGAAATTTCCAAATTATATCTTGGATCTGTTAAAATATGGTTCTGGTTGGAAGAAAAACATGGCTGCCAGGGGGTGGGGCAGTTTTCCTGTAGAAAACCCTTGTTAAAACTCTAGAAGACACATTTGTTGTCCAACCTTTTTGAAACTTGGTCAGAACATTTGTTTTAATGATATCCTGGATGATTTCAAAAATAGTTCTGGTCTGTTGAAAAACATGGCCGCCAGGGGGCTTGGAAGTTATCCTTATTTGTCTAAAGTTATACCTTGTTAGCACTCTAAAATTTACATCTATAGTTAACTATTCATGAAGTTTGATCAGAACATTTGTTCTAATGATATCTTGGGCTGTACAGAACAGTTAAGTCCCTTTCTATCTCAGGTGAGCGACTTTTGCCTTTTTGAGGCCCTCTTGTTATAATAATGCAAGTCAACCTAAAGTTTGTGTGCAAGATGAAATGTACATAAGAGGTTTGTGTGCAGCAAGTAAATATCACTGAATCTGCTACAGATGTTCAATTGAAAATTCACACGTTTTGCGTCATTATGCAAGTTGACTCACCAAGGCCTATAACTCTGACTTAGTGCTCATGATGAGGTATTTTTCGTGTCCAGCTGCCAGCTCTGGGCATCTTCTGTCATTAACTTAAAGCTCCTTACCACTCAAGTAGCCACATTTAGCACTTTTATCTTGATGAATCTTGGTAAGAATATTTATATTGACGAAGTCTAGACAGAGATCAAATGTGGGCCATGAGTGTCAAAAACTAGGTAACTAGGTCTAATCTTTGGAAAACCTTGTTACCCCTCTAGAGGCCACATTGATGACTCAATCTTTACTAAACCAATTGTTAAAATGAGTAATATATCTTTGTCATATTCCAGAAACGTGACAACTCGCCTGCGCAAACCAAGGCAAACAAAACTCCGCGCCAGTCCTCAAAATCTTCAATGTCTGCCAAACCCCTTGCCTCAAATTCCATGAAGGAGTCCTCTGGCTCTTTAAAGCGCTCCAAGCGCGAGGTATATAAGCCGCTGAAATTCTATGACTTTGTGTGAATGTAATGCTTTTGTCTGAAGGAAGTGTTTTGCCTATTGATCGAAGAGATTTTGATTTACAGACTGATTGTGATACTTGGGTCCTACCATTATAAATGCTTATGTATTTGCTCTAAATGTTGAACAAAAATGCTTGTAACTTTTGATAATTTATTTCCAATTGCTAAATATATGAGAAATGGCTCATGGATGTTTGTAGTCCTGGAGCCACTTTTAGGCTGTAGGTTTGGTTGTGGTTCCTTTTTCTGAAGATATTTGGGAAGTTATTTTAGAGATAGATTCTATATAATATGTGGTTCAAAATGAGCAAAGTGCCAACAAAGTGAAGTGTACTTTTTGACACATTGTGATTAGGCTTAAAGATTAAAAATAAGGCAAAAGAAGTAGTATGAATGAACAAATTTTCATTCAAATAATTTTTTTGTTCATTTGCATGTGCATGTTTGTAGTCCGTTTTTTTTATCTATATACACCTGTATCTGTTGATAGTTCAATGCAGATTTTTATAATGAACAGTATTAGCCAGAACATGCCTTCCACATTTAAAAGATAGTGTGTCATTTTATCTTCAGTCGTATTTAGTGACATTTTTTATAACACATTATTGTAATTATACCCTTCTTCAAAGATGTTTGGGTATGCTGCTTTGTATTTATAGGACAGCAGGTCAGTCAGTAAACCTGTCTGTTTTGCGTAATATGTAGAGAATGCTAAACCTGTCTGTTTTGCATAATATGTAGAGAATGCTATGATCTAGGATCATGAAAAGTGGTAAAATGGTTACTTCTGAGAAAGAGACCTGTTGACTTTGAGGTCACTATGTCAAGGGTCAAATTCACATGCTCTTGTATCAGGCTATTTGTTTCAGCACTTTTTTATGATACCCCTTTGTTCTATAATAATTGTATTGTGTTTTTTTTAATAAAAAGAAGACACATTTGAATTTTGAGGTCATCAGGTCAAAGATTAAGGTCACACCTACCTAAAATAGTATTTGCTGGGTTCATGGGAGGAAAAAATGACAGGAATAGATTTTTTGGTCAACATGTCTAAGGTTCAAGTCAGGAGAGCTTAATATAACAGAGAATTTGTTTCTTTCACAATATCTTTAGAATGCTTTTACCTTCAATAGTTCAAATTGGTGTAGTGTACACTTTGGTGGAAAATAAGACTTACATTAAAATTAAGTTTGAGAGACAATATATCAAATTTCAATGTCACTTGGGCTTTTTATCTTGCATATAATTTTAGCTTTACCTGGAGAATTATTGGGTTGAGTTTCCTATAGGTGGGAGGGGGTCTACATGTCTTACGAACATCTCTTGTAAATTTATTATGCACATTTTTTACAATTGTCATATTCTGAATTAAACATGAAAATATCTTTATTATATTTTTTACATATATAGACAAATATTTATCTTTCCCATGTTTTCATTTGTAAAACCCCTGTTCACACACAATTTTTTTATTTAATGCTAAAATGGCATAAGTTCTTATGAAAACAAAACACCTTGTTATTTCAGTGACAACTATTTCATTTGTAAGATATACATTTGATTATGTTCATGTTCAATAGCACTTGTTGCAAATGAAATATATATATGCCAGTGTACTTTCTTGAGTTACTCCAGAGCCATCACATGCTACCATGTGTATAGAGTCTGTGAAATGCTTATTTACCAAATGTTCATTATTTGAGCAATGTCAATATTGTCTTTGGGATTTGATCGATATGACATTCATAAGAATCAATTTCTGCAAAGTTGCTATTACACGGTGCCTATACCACATGACTTTTTAAGATCTGTGTTGGGAGAATAAAGTGCGTTTGTAATATAAGGTTCCCACACTGATCTGACCTTTTCCTAACCGTTTAAGCGCGCGGTTGCACTTTACTGAAAAAATACTTATTTGTTTAAAAAAATCATGATACCTATACAAAACTCTCACGAATGAGTGGGCCCTCCACTTCATCCCATTAAAAATGGGGAAATATTTAAAAAAGACATCCTTAAAAATGTTATCTGGGTTGCTTTTTATTCTCCCGACACAGATCTTAAAAAATCACGTAGTATAGGCACCGTGTATTATGTACTGGGCCTTCAATTACTAATACACATGCAAAAATAGTCAAGCTGTAGTCAACTTTAAGATAGTTTGCTTTTGTAGTTTGATTGTTACAACAATATAAACTTTAGTCTTAAAACAAATGCCCTTCTTTAATCAAATCATTTCAAAAGTGGTTCTTTCAATTTGTTTTTATTTGAATTGTATCATTTGTTTGTATATTTGTAAACAAACTCAGGGATTATAAATTTGCTCCAATTTTCTGCAAATGTATATTACATGTAATGTTATAAAAGCTTATGTTAATAAAATTTTTTACATGTATGAAGCCTTGGGGATATAAATTGGCTTGTTTTGAAACACAGGTGGTAAGCGTGTTGCTATGATAACAGTCTTATTATATAAGAAGGAGTTCATGGAAATAGACCGAGTTCATGGAAATTGCTGCACAATTGATGACGTTATGGCTGTTAAAAGCAATGTGCCATGTTTAAGGGTCATTTTGAGTTAAATACCTTGTTATATATATACTGGTATATATATTGATAGTGTTTTTTTCAGAGAAGTTGATTTTTCGTTATAATATGATTATTTTTCATTCAAAATGATGTTTTTTATGCCTCTGGATCGAATGATTGGGGGGTATATTGCTTTTGGCCTGTCTGTCTGTCTGTCTGTCTGTCTGTCATTGTATGTGGTTGTCTGTCATTGTATGTGTCACAAACTTTAACCTTGGTTATAACTTTTGCAATATTGAAGATAGCAACTTGATATTTGGCATGCATGTGTATCTCATGAAGCTGCACATTTTGAGTGCTGAAAGGTCAAGGTCATCCTTCAAGGTCAAAGGTCAAATATATGGCTTCAAAGCGGCGCATTAGGGGGCATTGTGTTTCTGACAAACACATTTCTTGTTACTAATCAATATCATAGCCACACGCTAACTACCGATGTTATGAAGCATTAAACATGACTGCTGGGAAGCAAATACATTTTCATAAAATGGTTATAGTGCAACCTTATGAACACTCTAGATATCATATGTTTTGCCCAATTATATTGTCGGTCCGTATTAAGCGTCCGCTCTCTAATTCAAGTAGTTTTCATCCGATCTTCACCAAACTTGGTCAGAAGGTTGTATCTACATGATGTCTAGGCCAAGTTCTAACATGGGCCTTGCCAGGTCAAAAACTAGGTCACGGGGTCACTTAGTGGGTTTTAAACATTCAGCATGTTGTCCGCTCTCTAATTCAAGTAGTTTTCATCCGATCTTCACCAAACTAGGTCAGAAGTTGTATCTAGATGATGTCTAGGCCAAGTTCGAACATGGGCCTTGCCGGGTCAAAAACTAGGTCACGGGGTCACTTAGTGCGTTTTAAACATTCAGCATGTTGTCCGCTCTCTAATTCAAGTAGTTTTCATCCGATCTTCACCAAACTTGGTAAGAAGTTGTATCTAGATGATCTTAAGGCCAAGTTCGAACATGGGCCTTGCCGGGTCAAAAACTAGGTCATGGGGTCATTTAGTGCGTTTTTTATACGCCCGTCTATGACGGGACGTATTATGGTATACCCCGCGTCCGTCTGTCCGTCCGTCCGTCTGTCCGTCCGTATGTCTGTTAATGTCGTACGCTACGTCAAATATCCTTCGATGGATTTTTTTCAAATTTCAACACAATCTTAATATTGATAAACCCTGATCCCCTTTCGTTTTTGACGGAATTCTGAATTGTCGTTCCAGAGTTATGGGACTTTGTTCGTCAAAATTTCGTTATTTCATTGAATGTCCTACTGTAGCTATATAAAAATGTTAAAGTTGTTATAACTTTGGTATGCTTGGACCTAGAGTCTTGAAACTTGACATGAAGGTTGGCCAGAACTAGTAAGTAACCCCTGGACATTTCAAGGTCATTCATTTGAAGGTCAAGGTCACTGTGACCTTGAATGTAAAAATGTTAAAGTTCTTATTTCATGTTATAACTTTGGTATGCTTGTACCTAGAGTCTTCAAACTTGAAATAAAGATTGGCCAGTACTAGAAGATGACCACTGGTCATTTCAATGTCATTCATTTGAAGGTCAAGGTCACTGTGACCTTAAATGTTAAAATGTTAAAATTGTTATAACTTTGGTATGCTTGGACATAGAGTCTTCAAACTTGACATGAAGGTTTGCAAGCACACTTAGATGACCACTGGTCATTTCAAGGTCATTCATTCTAAGGTCAAGGTCACACAAGGTCACTGTGACCTTAAATGTTAAAATGTTAAAATTGTTATAACTTTGGTATGCTTGGACATAGAGTCTTAAAACTTGACATGAAGGTTTGCAAGCACACTTAGATGACCACTGGTCATTTCAAGGTCATTCATTCTAAGGTCAAGGTCACTGTGACCTTAAATGTTATTGTTGTTCATGTATCCTACCGTAGCTCAAATATCCCCCGATGGATTTTTTATACGCCCGTCTATGACGGGACGTATTATGGTATACCCCACGTCCGTCTCTCCGTCCGTCCGTCCGTCCGTCTGTTAATGTCGTACGCTACGTCAAATATCCTTTGACAGATTTTCTTCAAATTTTAACACAATCTTAATATTGATAAACCCTGATCCCCTTTCGTTTTTGACGGAATTCTGAATTGTCGTTCCAGAGTTATGGGACTTTGTTCGTCAAAATTTCGTGATTTCATTGAATGTCCTACTGTAGCTCAAATATCCTTCGATGGATTTTTTTCAAATTTCAACACAATCTTAATATTGATAAACCCTGATCCCCTTTCGTTTTTGACGGAATTCTGAATTGTAGTTCCAGAGTTATGGGACCTTGTTCTTCAAAATTTCGTGATTTCCATGCTCATGTACTTATAAAATAAACCATGTATTCAAATACAAATAAACTGAAGTAAAAAAATGATTCAAAGGGTTATTTATTACCTTACTACTTCATTGGCGAACGACGGGCGTATCATGCGCTCATGGCGCAGCTTTTATTAATATTCAGCATGGTGTCCTCTCTTTTATTCAAGTAGTTTACATCCGATCTTCACCAAACTTGGTCAGAAGTTTTATCTAGATGATCTGAAGGCCAAGTTCAAACATGGGCCATGCCAGATCAAAAACTATGTCACAGGGTAAATTAGTACGTTTTACACATTGAGCATGGTGTCCGCTATCTATTTCAAGTAGTTTAAATCCGATTTTCACCACACTTGGTCAGAAGTTGTAACTAGATGATGTGTAGGTCAAGTTCGAACATGGGCCATGCCGGGTCAAAAACTAGGTCACGGGGTCACTTAGTGTGTTTTAAACCTCACCATGTTGTCCGCTCTCTAATTCAAGTTGTTTTTATCCAATCTTCACCAAACTTGGTCAGAAGTTGTATCTTTATAATGTCTAGGGCAAGTTTGAATATGGGTCATGCCGGGTCAAAAACAAGGTCACGGGGTCACTTAGTGCGTTTTAAACATCACAATGTTGTCCGCTCTCTAATTCAAGTAGTTTTCATCCAATCTTCACCAAACTTGGTCAGAAGTTGTATCTAGATGATGTCTAGGTCAAGTATGAATATGGGTCATGCTGGGTCAAAAACTAGGTCACGGGGTATCTAAGAGCGTTTTGAACCTCACCATGTTGTCCACTCTCTAATTCAAGTAGTTTTCATCCAATCCTCACCAAACTTGGTCACAAGTTTTATCTAAATGATCTCTAGGACAAGTTTGAACATCGGCCATTCCGGGCCTAAAACTAGGTCACTGGGTCACTAAGTGCGTTTTTAACATTCAGCATGGTGTCCGCTTTCTTATTTAAGTAGTTTACATCCGATCTTCACCAAACTTGGTCAGAAGTTTTATAGAGATGATCTTAAGGCCAAGTTAGAACATGGGCCTTTCTGGGTCAAAAACTAGGTCAAGGGGTCACTTAGTGCGTTTTAAAAATTGAGCATGGTGTCTGTTGTTATTTGTGAAGACGACATGCAAAATATTACGTGTCAATGCGGCATGTGGGGGTATTCGTCACGTCTGTGACAAAGCTCTAGTTTTTACTCAAAGTGCAGGGCCCAGAGGTTTAATATGTGGTGTGCATATTGAGGTTCTCTACTAAATTAATTAAAAAATGTCCCTGTTGTCAAAACGGACCATGCTCAAGTGTGCTATCGTTCATTGTTACTACTTGCCACATGTTGCGTCGGAGAGTATGCTAAATTCCACTAACATTATTATCATAGTGGAATAAAATGGCTTCTGCAATCATCACGCAAAAATTTAGTGGTCTTTAAATTATATGTGTTCTAAGCTAGGTAAAAAGAATTATGTGTTATGTTACATGTGATGTTAAATAGTCTCATTTTAGTGAACTGTTTATATTTGATTGTTAATAATTTTTACATATTGTGAACTATTTCTAAGCTGGTCTGCAACCTATTTGCCTGATGTGATGATATTTACTAGAGTATCCTGTTAAGTTCACTGCTATGCATGAATTGGTTCATTTTAACTTTCAGAGGGTCTAGTACAAATGTAAACATCCAAAAGGCACAGGAGTGTATTTTACTTTTCTTGTTCATTTTATTGCATGATCATGTTCCTCTTCCCTATCACCACACTTTGATTTATTAAATTATTTACCTTGCTAGGTTTTCTTGTTTTATGACATATAAAAGAACTGGTGAAAGTTATTTTCATTTAAGTTCGTACCCTTATTTACTTTGATCTGTTACAGTGCATGTTATTTATGCAACATACATTAGTAATATAATTTCGGTCATATTCAAAAAAGGAAACTATTCAAAATGTTAAATCATACCTTGTTATTATAATAATTACAAAATTATCTTCATTTTGTTTCTGTTTATTTCTAGTATGTTTAAGCTTTAAGTTGTTTTTAACAATTCTAATGTTGATATTTTGTGATCGCCTTTAGTCCAGTTTTTGAAGTGGCTCATTACTAGTGCATCTTTAACACACAATAGGGGTCGCATTTATTGCAGAATCTTCATAATACTCGGTCAGAACATTTGTCTTAATGATATTTGTAATGACTCTGAAACTGGATCATGTGGGGTCAAAAGCTATGTCACTTAGTCAAAATAAAGAAAAAGCTTGTGAAGTCAAATTTGTATGTGCAATCATAATGAAACTTCCTCGCAATATTTGTGCTAATGATTTCTCCCATTAGTGAGTAAACATTTGTGCCCAATTTAAGGTTTGTGTCCATGTCATGAGGTGGAACCGTTTTCCGTATGTTGCTATCGTAAAAGAATTTGAACTTTCTAGAAATCACAGTTTTAAAATATTTAGCCCTGTTAAAAAGACATGTCTGCAAGGTTGTGGGAAAGTTTTCCTTATATAAGACTATTGAGAAACCTTGTGAACATTACATCCTCACAACTAAAAGGTTCATTGTTGTTTCAGGGTAAAGCCTTAGAGCTTTTGGTTCACTTGTTCTTCTCTTTCAGTTCTGTTAATTTGCTATGTTCTTGTTCTACTATTGTTGAATTGTTGCATAAAATTAATCACAGATGTACACCTTATCTAATCCCTTAACAGTTTACATTCCTTTCATACATTTTCATCACTAAAGTGATAACGTTTTATTGCCAGTCCATTTTATCTCGCAGACATTTTGTTACATTTAGTAAATTGCTTATTATAGAAATTATTTTCATGTTCTGTTAAAGGCAAATCAGGTCAGTTCATGGTTGGCTCTTGAGTTTTTACCATACGCATTTCTTATCAATTGACAATACAAGCCATTCATTTTATTATAGTATCATGCAAAAATGGGCTGTGTGCCATAAGACCCCAGCTTAGCCCCAAATCAGCCTGCACATTTATGCAGTCAGGAGCTTCCCTGTCCGCAAGCAAGACCACAAAGCTTGCCAGACTTTGTAGCGAGCAGGGTGTGTGATTGCTAAGGCTGGTCTGGAGTTAGGCTGGCAGCATACGGCTCTATATCCATTTTTGCATTACGTGGCTCATTAAATAGCTACTCTTCTTCATCATGTTGTTAAGATTAAACATTAATGCTAAAGTCTTGTAAGGCATTAGTTCTCTGTTTGAGCCAACTAATTCTGACTTTGTTTGTCTTTTACAGGTGGCCACTGTTCCATTTTCCTATGATTTTGACGATGACGACAAACAAATGATGGACATTTCTTCACCTTTACCAGAGAAAACCAAGGGAAAATTCAAAGGGAAGAAATCCCTCTATGTTAAAGATGCTAATCGCACGGTCTATGGAACACCTCTAGCAAAAGTAAACAAATCTGGAGACTCTTTTTCCAGCAGTATGCGTAAAAATGCTGAAAAAGTTGACCAAGAGCAGTTAAGACAAACTTTGCTTGAGCATATTGAAAAAAGAAATTTACCGAAGGTTCTGCCAAGGTTTGCCGCACGCCCTGCACCCGTTACACCACCAGACGAATATTTCTGTCAGGCCTCTGGTTCAAGGCATCCCCTGCCTTGTAAGTTATGGACCTATATCTTTTCATACTTACAGCAAAGAGATCTTTCAAACTGCCTTTTGGTCTGTCGAACATGGAACTGCTGGTGTATAAGTCCAGAACTTTGGCAAAAGATCGATCTCAGTCGCAGAAGAATTGTGCAGGCTCATCTGATTGCGTTAGTCCGCAGGCAACCTGTGGGTCTGAACCTAAACGCTGTGACAATGACCCAGAAACAGATCTGGTGGTTACTGGAGAGACTGCCCCACTTGAGAACCCTGCTGCTGTCCAAATGCAGTTGGGTGACCCTGAGTGGACTGTGCATGTCCTCCTGCCCATTACTTCACACTTTGGACATCAGCTGGGCAACAGGCCTCAATGATAAATGCTTTGAAGATTTGATTACGCCCCCTGTCGACAGGAAACCAGCAGTATTGAACATCAGTCGTCTTCACAAGTTAAAGTCATTGAATGTTTCTGGGTCTGAAATCTCTGACGCTTCACTGAGTTTGTTGACCAACCATGTTGTGAATTTGGAACATTTGAACATCAGCTACTGCACCAAGATCACAGATAGAGGTATTGAAGCTCTCGTTGGCAATGACTCTTCTTATCGAAACACATTAACAAATCTTAACATTTCTGGTTGTCGCCAATTGTCAGATGCTGCTATTGATGCGATTGGCGGTCTCACAAACTTGCAGGTTCTCTCTACATTACACTGCATCAGGATTTCTCATGAGAAGTGTTCCAGATTTAATCATATTCGGTATTTGAAGGAATTTAACTTTTGAGACAATTGAAAAAGTGAAAAGCCTTTGTAGATAAAATGTTCCGTGAAGCTGTTTTCTAGTTAAGTTCCTTCTTAAATATTTTTTCTGAAATGTTATTGACTGTGTCATGTGAAGTGACAATAACCTTACTCGTTTTTTGCTCAACAGTTTTTAGTTCAGATTAGCAAATTTGCACAATAAATGGGTTCTTGAACCTGAAATAATTATAGATGTCGGCATGTTTTAGTACTGTTATGTATTTCCATATTCATATTATATATTGTTATCTGGTTTAATTCATGAAGAACGATAATGATTGTTTAATTTTGTTTAATATCTTGCACATGTTTGTTCTGAACAATCAACTATTCTGGTGTAAATAGTTGTGTTTGAGTTTATGTTTATGTGACTTCTTCACAGATTAGCGAAATGACATTTTAAAAGATGTCCCGTAAATAGTTGTGTTTGAGTTTATGTTTAATGGGATTTCTTCACAGATTAGCGAAATGACATTTTAAAAGATGTTCCCCATTATATATATATAATGACTACAAAATGCAATAGAAATATGGTTTTGTTTACAGATAATCATAAATGTGGGATCATAATGGATGAAATTATAATGTGTTTATAACTAAGTGTATCCTAGTAGAAAACTTCACAAATCACATGTTTATGATAGTGTTGCATCAAAATAAATGCTTTTGTTTGTCTCCTTGGAGTGGGTGGCATTAATAACGGCACTTGTTCATCTGAATGTACATCCGACCTTAAATCCCAAAGCTTTTGTTTTCAATCTCTGATGACCATAACAATTAATGTTAACCCTTACAGTGCTGGAACTGAATTTTGAAGGCCTTTGCAAACAGTTTGGATCCAGATGAGACGCCACAGAATGTGGCGTCTCATCTGGATCCAAACTGTTTGCTATTCTGATAGTATTCATTGGAAAAAAAATCGAAGAAAATGCTAATTTTAGACATTCAGCAGACGACATTTTAGCAGACAAGAAATTTCCCAGCATGCAAAGGGTTAATAGCTACCCATTCAGCTACTATAATGTGAAGATGTAAATAAGTCATCTGGGATAACGTGTTCATTCATAAATGTAAATGTACATAGTCATGTTATTTTGTTGCATAAATAATATTTCTGTTTGTTGTACACATTTGGTGGATTGTTTAAGTCATACTTTCATCTTAATAAAGTCTTGTTCTTGTTTAGAGGTTTATACTGTCAAAATGCCCAAAATAACTTCCTACCATAATAATCAACATGACGACACCAGCATCAAGCGTAAGAAGTAATCTCTTCTTAACTCTTTCAGTGCTGGAACCACATTTTGAAGGCCTTTGCAAATAGTTTGGATCTAGATGAGAGGCCACAGAACAGGGCGTCTCATCAGGATTCAAACTGTTTGCTATTCTGATAGTATTCTTTGAAAAAAAATGAAGAAAATGCTGATTTTAGAAATTCAGCAGACGACATTTTAGCAGACGACAAATTTCCCAGCATGCAAAGGGTTAAATATTGTAGCTTATGGGCACCAAAACTATATCAGTACATACAAAATTGCAGGGGTTTTGACTAAAACAATGAGGTTTGATTAATAGGTAGCTCTTCTGTCTGTAAACAATTAAATGTGTATATGTTTCATGTTCGAAAGAGCATGTTGCAAAATATATATCAAACAGTACATGACTCTGGTTTTCAAATTTGTTGGATTTGATGTCACTCAATCAGTGAGTGTGATACAACACCCTTGATCACCACAGTAGTGTGATATTCTATTTTTGTCCCCTACCGGTGAAACCGGAGGGGACTTATGGTTGCACTCCGTCTGTCAGTCTGTCTGTCAGTCAGTCAGTCCGTCACACTTTTCTGGATCCTGCGATAACTTTAAAAGTTCTTAATATTTTTTCATGAAACTTGAAACATGGATAGATGGCAATATGGAGATTATGATGCACATCATTTCATTTTGTGCCTACGTCAAAAATTATGGTTGTTATGGCATATATATAATATAAAAAAAGCAACAACGTTTTTTACTCACAATGGTGGAGTTTCACCGGTAGGGGACCATATTGCTTGGCAATCTCATGTCTATATTCCTTCTTATAAAGTTATTTCCCTATTGAAGCTCGTTACATAAGGATATTTACAATACATTACATGTTAAGATATTCCCCCTTTCCAGTGTTTGAAAACAGTCTCATATCTTACTCTGCAAAGTATGAAATTGCTATCCAGATGCAAGTATTTATTGTGGAAAAAAATTATCAGTATTTTAGTAAGAACATATTATAATAAATTATTGTAGGCTTAAAAACGTGTTATACTATACTTATTTCCTCCAGAGGAATAGGAATGAGGAGAATGTTATTAAAATGGGAATACCAATGTTGCTTCATCTATTTCAAGTTTCAACTTCAATTATTTGCAAAAGCACAATTTATTAACATATGACTCCAGAAAATGTGTTTACGTCTACTAAACGTAGTGTCACTCTTTGGACATATTTAAATTGTTTTATGTTCATAGCTACCAATTGTGGCATATCATGGAATTTTCGGTTTCGACTTGCTGCATTTTCCAATTGACAACTGGTGTTGTATCTTCCATAGATAAAAAGGAATTTCACTGGGCAACATTTTGTAATGACATCATTGTGTGAAGCTTAAAGTAGAACTAGGCAAAACCAAAAATAAAAAATTAGAAACTTAGAAACTTTAATTAACCTTAAGAGTCTGAGGATACTAATGTTGATCCACAGTTTTTAAGATAATGCCCGGCAATTCGTTACCCAATAACATGTTAAGTATATTAAGGTGTAAAGCTTTAGTAGATAGTCTTGAGTTGACAAAAGGTTGAGTTGCTTGTCATATTCATGTACAAACTTTTACATCAACAATACAGTAATTGAGCTATAGGAAATTCTTGTTAAATATGCATCAAGTCAAATAGCTAGATTACCAAATGCAAATATAGAAATGTGATTTTCAAAAAATATTGTGTATCTTGTAACTTTTATGCCATGTATTTTTCATTTTTCACACAAAAACGACACAAATATTCAGTCCAGTAAGCCCCCTTTTATTGTTTAACCCTTTCAGCGCTGGAACCGAATTTTAAAGGCCTTTGCAAACAGTTTGGATCCAGATGAGACGCCACAAAACGTGGTGTCTCATCAGGATCCAAACTGTTTGCTATTCTGATAGTATTCTTTGAAAAAAATCAAAGAAAATGCTTTTTTAGAAATTCAGCAGACAACATTTTAGCAGACTACAAATTTCCCAGCATGCAAAGGGTTAAAAGTGTATTTCATTCAAATGTCTACAGTTAACCTTCTCACTCTTTTCCTGAATAACATGTTTTTCAAGAACCAAGTGCACATACTTGTGCCAGTATTTAAAAGAAGCGCTGAAGGCACAGAAGTTGTTTGCTATTGCATAATCTTAGATGCAAGTCATTTTTCAAAATTAGGTTATAGGTTATAGCTTTTTAAATCGCAAGTTGAAAATGAACACAACCCATTTAACTTAATAAAGAGTGTGTCTTAATGTACAGGTTGAGATTTGTGTGCACTGTTTATTGTCATTTTTAGGTTATAGAGATTACTCAGACAGAATAACAACATGTCCCTTTTTTGACGTTCTGAAAGCATAGAAAATATTATGAAAATTGCTTAATGAGAGACAGTTACACAAATGAATACATTTTAATATTTCATAGGCTGATTCGAGAGAAATCCAATGAACTTTGGCTACATCACTTTGTCTGTGCACAGTATTAAATTTATGTTACACTGTTCAGTATACGGAATTCTGGACTACTTCTGCATGTTCAAACAACGCATGGACTCAAATTGTAGCTGTCATAATTACGCTTTAAAATCCATCTCGCAGAATTTAAGGTCCTGTAATCGATCACTTAAACTTTTCCCACTTAGAAGCAAAGTCAAAATGGCTATTTGCAAACAGCATAAAAACCAAAACAGCCTGCGAGTAACTCGCAGTCTGTTCAGGGTTTTATGCTGTTTGCTGCTCATCAGTATCTTAGGGTTGGAAATGAAGCCTTTAAAACTTGAATCTAGTAAGAAAGGTCTTTAATTAAAAACTTTCTAAGGGACTACAAAGGTGTGAAAATACGTATCTAAGTGGTAAAGGGTTAAACGTCAGGAGAAGACATAATTGACTAGTATTAGTGTAAGAGGAAAATAAATTAATTGTTTAACCACAAATGTTTGCTGTACTCTGTCAGCAAGTTTGGAAATTGTTCCTGAATGCCTGAATATGTTTGGTATATTTGCTATTATGATTTTAATTTTATATTAAAAAGTATTGTGCTTAAATGTGCCATTTACAATTAGCAAGAGATTTGTAAAGACCCATATCATGCGAAAATGGGTCTTAAGTCATATGCATCCATCCTAGGTATAGCCCACTCAGCCTGCGCATCTCTCAGTCTGGTCAGGAGATACATAAAGAAGACCATAAAACCTGGAGTGATTTTTGAGCAGACAGCATCGACTCTGACAAGCATTGGGCAAATGCACAGGTTCACTGGTTGACATTTAGTGAACTTCTAGGGTTACAAGTAATTAATCAACAACAAAGTACATGTCAATAGCGCTGTCTTTTTAAATACCTCTTTCGTGAGTGAAAAGGATTGCTTGAGCCAAGCAGGCCGAAAAGCCATAAGACCCATTTTTGCAGGCTATGAAAGTGGGATTTGAATGTATCGAAAGAAAACTGTATGTTATATTAACATACTATAAATTTCTATGTTGAGAAATGAACTCATAATAAGCCATATTATATATATGTTCACACATATGGTGTGAACTTTCATAGCATAATTTTTATCTACTAACACTTGTGTGGTTTGAAATCAAAGCACTGAAGTCCTTTGCTATTACATAATCTTAGACGCAACTCATTTTCAAAATAAGGTTATAGCTATTTTATTGCAAGTTTGAAATAAACACAACCCATTAAAATTTATTAAGTGTGTTTTATTGCACAGGACGAGATGTGTGTGCACTGTTTATCATCCTATTTATGTTATAAAGATAACTTAGACGAAAAACAACAGTATGTAGTTGTTTTAGACGTCCTGGAAGCAAAGAAAATATGATGAAAATAGTCTAATGAAAACCAGTTAATATAAAATAAAATTTGCATTCACCATCATATTAAATGATAATTGTTGGAATATAAAATACCTATCACACTAAGAATATGATTTCATGACAAATTCTGTTTACAAAACTTTTTTGCCATCATATACAAATTTAAAATGTACAATAAACCTTAAATGACCTTCACATAACTCCAGCAGACACGAATGCATACATTCAAAGATTTCATAGGCCGATTCAAGAGATATTCTCTGAGCTATGGCTATATCACTGTGTCTTCGCACAGCGTAAAGGATGTAACATTGTTCAGTGTAAGGAATTCCTGATTACTCTCTGCATGTTCAAACGACACATAGACACAAACAAGTTACAATTACGCGATAAAATCCATCTCCCAAAATTTCAGGGTCTGTACTGGGTCGCTAAATCGTCAGGGGAAGAAATAATTGACTATCGATAAGCACAGTTTTGCTTTCAAGATGATAAAACAAAGACTACCAAAATGGTATAGGGTCACGACAAGAGGGAAATCGTTTCATTATCTAAAGCACAAATGTTTGCCGTACTCTGTAAGAAAGTCTGGAAATTGTTCCTAAACGCCTGAAAAGTAAACCTTAATTTGCCAGTTTGCTATATTTGATGTTTTGAGAATAATTTTATATGAAAAGCATTGTGTTACAATGTGCCATTGGCATTTACCTTAAAAGCAACCATCTGGTTCATAAACTTTATTGAACATCTTATGATAGGTTCTCTTTTTTGTCAAGGCAACCTACATTAATCACGCTCTTATTTTTTATCACTTATTGCATACTTGTGAAGGATCTAAGTCAATATTTCAAACACGAACGAAAAGTCATTTTTCTATGTCCCCTGTTGGTTCAGTTTGCTCAGTGAAACAATAATGGGGAGTTTTAAATCTACTGTATGAATTTTTTTTATCTGATTTTCTTCCAGCCCTTACATATGTACATTGGTTGTAAATAATTGGCAGAAGATAAACATCCGAAAGTACATGCATCTGTCATTTATACAGCTCAAAGCACAAGAGTTTCTTATAACTCCCACATCATGGTAAGCTTCCAGCAAATGACAACAACAATATTACTTCAATATAAATGAGGTCTCTGGGGAAAAATGGCCTACTGCATGTTCATTGTGTTGTCCCAGATTAGCCTTGGCAGTCCGCACAGGCTAATCAGGGATGACACTGTCTGCCTAGACTAGATTTTGGTTTAATGGATACTTCCTTTGCAAAAATCCATTTAAGTGAAAAGTATTGTCTGCACAGGCTAATCTGAGTTGCCAATCTACGCATATACAACAAGGTATTGTCTGCACAGGCTAATCTGAGTTGCCACTCTACGCATATACAATAAGGTATTGTCTGCACAGGCTAATCTGAGTTGCCAATCTACGCATATACAACAAGGTATTGTCTGCACAGGCTAATCTGAGTTGCCACTCTACGCATATACAATAAGGTATTGTCTGCACAGGCTAATCTGAGTTGCCAATCTACGCATATACAACAAGGTATTGTCTGCACAGGCTAATCTGAGTTGCCACTCTACAGTATTGTCTGCACAGGCTAATCTGAGTTGCCACTCTACGCATATACAACAAGTATTGTCTGCACAGGCTAATCTGAGTTGCCACTCTACGCATATACAATAAGGTATTGTCTGCACAGGCTAATCTGAGTTGCCACTTTACGCATATACAATAAGGTATTGTCTGCACAGGCTAATCTGAGTTGCCACTCTACAGTATTGTCTGCACAGGCTAATCTGAGTTGCCACTCTACGCATATACAACAAGTATTGTCTGCACAGGCTAATCTGAGTTGCCACTCTACGCATATACAATAAGGTATTGTCTGCACAGGCTAATCTGAGTTGCCACTCTACAGTATTGTCTGCACAGGCTAATCTGAGTTGCCACTCTACAGTATTGTCTGCACAGGCTTATCTGAGTTGCCACTCTACAGTATTGTCTGCACAGGCTAATCTGAGTTTCCACTCTACAGTATTGTCTGCACAGGCTAATCTGAGTTGCCACTCTACAGTATTGTCTGCACAGGCTAATCTGAGTTGCCACTCTACAGTATTGTCTGCACAGGCTAATCTGAGTTGCCACTCTACAGTATTGTCTGCACAGGCTAATCTGAGTTGCCACTCTACAGTATTGTCTGCACAGGCTAATCTGAGTTGCCACTCTACAGTATTGTCTGCACAGGCTAATCTGAGTTGCCACTCTACAGTATTGTCTGCACAGGCTAATCTGAGTTGTCACTCTACAGTATTGTCTGCACAGGCTAATCTGAGTTGCCACTCTACAGTATTGTCTGCACAGGCTAATCTGAGTTGCCACTCTACAGTATTGTCTGCACAGGCTAATCTGAGTTGTCACTCTACAGTATTGTCTGCACAGGCTAATCTGAGTTGCCACTCTACAGTATTGTCTGCACAGGCTAATCTGAGTTGCCACTTTACGCATATACAATAAGCAAGTATTGTCTGCACAGGCTAATCTGAGTTGCCACTCTACAGTATTGTCTGCACAGGCTAATCTGAGTTGCCACTCTATTGTCTGCACAGGCTAATCTGAGTTGCCACTCTACGCATATACAATAAGCTCACTTTTCCCTAAAATACAAATCTCTATAAAAGATCTGATTAACAAAAAATAAGCCGTTTTTGCAAATTTTATTCTTTGAAATGCACACATTGTAGTTACATTCCATTCAATAAGATAAAATAATACGATATACATGTAATGCCTTTATATACGATTGTATTTTGAAGGTATACATACAAATGTTACAAAATAATCTAAAAGGTTAATTATTGTTCAAATCTATTGACTTCTCTTGAAACAACGCACACTCAAATACGAGCAAAACTATGGAAATCTTTGGCTTTAAGTCATAGGCTAATTATCAGTGATAACAATTTTCCCATTGACTGTTCAGAAAAGACTGATGTTAACCAGCTTCAACATGTTACATATATGAACAATGACATCGCCAGACAATATACAATTATTTGGGAAAATCATAACTTGCAAATGCCAGAGTTCACCAACAAAGTGTGCTACCTTTCGTGAAAATATTAATATCATCTGATAATTAAGCATTGTTTGGAAACACAATAACAAGCAAATGCCAAATTCTGACAACATATATTATACTGGTAACTTGTTTCCTGAAAATATTAATATCAGGGTATGATCATCTATACAGTATGAGCTCACAGAGATGTACAACTATCCTATAATTATACAATGTAAAGCATGATGTTTATGAACACAACAAAATAGCCAAGGAATATCAAAATGCAACCATAAATAAAGGAATAATGTCTTAGTCACTTTTTTCTTACTTTTTTCAAATACACTTACTGTGGTACTAAAAGTAATGCCCGCTTAATCGTTCTCTTTTTTTATATACAGAGTGCTTAATTTTTCTAAAATCAAAAGTAATGTGCTTTTTATTCTTTCAAAGCAATATACATCACTATTGACTTGTGGTTATAATAAGCAGCATGTAAAATTGTGTCTTGTTCTGAGAAAACTGGGCTTAATTCATGTGCGTAAAGTGTCGTCCCAGATTAGCCTGTGCAGTCCGCACTGGCTTATCAGGGACGACACTTTCCACTTTAATGGTATTTTTAGTTTCAAGTAAGTCCCTCCTTACCGAAAATCAAGTTTAGGCGGAAAGTGTTGTCCCTGATTAGCCTGTGCGGAATGCACAGGCTAACCTGGGAGGACACTCTACGCACATGTATTATGCCCAGTTTTATTAGAACAAGACACAATTAAACAATGAATTTACAACAGTAATCTCAAAACTAATTATTGAGATTTGAAATTACCATATTCAATAAAGTAGGCAATAAACACAAATAAATCCATGAGATATCCCTGTAGAATTGAAAAAAAATATCTTCAAGTCAACAAATATGTGTTTTAATTTTTTAATACACACCTTCATCAAAGACCTTACTTGAATGTTAAACAAAAGGAGTATTTAAAACAAATGCAAGCTGAGATTTATAATGCATAAAGATTTAAAAAAAACAAAAACATCCTACAACTTAACAAAGCACAATATTATAAAGACTCATGTAAAAGATCCCAAAGAATATGCATTAACAACAATTAACATATCATGATTTATTTTATTCAATTTAAAAACACATAACATGTATAATAAAATTCAACATCCATCATATCATTTTCACAGATATAAGTAATCAATTTATTGCTTTAAAAACCTTTTAAAATACATTGAAAACAAAGCAGTAACTTTACGATACATAAATAAAACACATTTTCTGACCTTTTCCCTATTATGAATGTAACATTTGTTTCAAAAAGCATCCACCCAGCCATGCAACATTCACACAGAAATGGTTGATCAAGATTACGCCACATAATTGTTCTTAATGTAAAGCATTATATCAATGAGGCCAAGTAACTGTTAGGACAAAGAGTCATACCCCAACCCCTTTCAAATACAACACACTAACAAATGAAAAGTCGCATACTTTTTTAATGCAATTAAAAATTAGTATATTTTATAAAGCTACCATACAACTCATACAATTTCAGTGTGTTTAATTTACTATAATGTTGACAATTTCATTTCAATGCTAAGTCAAAACAAGCGATAAAATGTTGTATTTGTCTATCAATAACTTAACCCTTTCAGCGCTGGAACCGAATTTTGAAGGCCTTTGCAAACAGTTTGGATCCAGATGAGACGCCTCATCAGGATCTAAACTGTTTGCTATTCTGATAGTATTTTTTGAAAAAAATCGAAGAAAATGCTAATTTTAGAAATTCAGCAGACAACATTTTAGCAGACGACAAATTTCCCAGCATGCAAAGGGTTAACATATACAAATGTGCTACTTTTCTCAAAATGTGTAGTGTGGTTATCAATACTATATTGTTACCATAAATGCTTTTTGATATAATAAGAATGAATATGGTATGCATCTTTTAGTCGTCTTTATTGTTATTTTTTGGATTTGTACATTATAACTCATAATTTATATGTTGTTGCTGTTGTCTTTTTAATTCATGGAAAATTTTGTTATTTTTGTATCTACAATACATACGAAATGGATACACTTATGGCTTGTTTAATCACATTTAAGAAACATCATACATTCAACTTCATCAAGCGCACCTTCATTAAAGAATTTATTGAAAAAACTGCAAAGGTGCGAGTTTGTGTTTAAACAACATTTTCTAAATGAGCATATGTGTTTGTCACACTTTGCTGAATTAGAAACAATTGCAATTGGTAATGTTTATTGAATATCAGCCATATACTTTAACAAATAACATTGAGCAAATAACGCTTAATTCAGTCAATAAAGTTTCATCCATTTAGGTTAATTGTCAATTGATGACAATTCGATTTCAAAACTAATCAAGTACATAAAAATGTCCAATCTAAGAAGAACTTTAAACAAATCTTGCATTGAAGCATTCTACAGTTTAAATTTAAATAATGTATTGTGACAAAACTAAAAAAATCCCCAGAAATAAAAACAACTCCCATTCTCTGCTCATATGGATCCTTCCAACCAAAGCACACAACCAAGCACCCAACCAAGCACCCCCCGTACTTCAGCCTAGCACCACTACCCCATCACTAGATGCGAAAACTCTCATCGTCCTCAGTGATGCGTTTGAGTCTCAGGTAGACGTCGGTTCCCAGCCCCTGCATGGTCTCCATTGTGAGGCTTCCCCCCAGGAACTCTGCATACGCCCGTGACATCGGCAGCCCAAACCCGTACCTGCAACAAGGGAAAAGTGCATGTGTGGATATATTCTCATTTGTACTGTTTCTAAATCTGTATATCAAATATAGCCTTGGAATGTGTATGTTTATAGTACATGTATATTTATCCCTGACCATCATGTTTAATGGGCATTAGAAATATTTATCCCTGACCATCATGTTTAATGGGCATTAGAAATATTTATCCCTGACCATCATGTTTAATGGGCATTAGAAATATTTATCCCTGACCATCATGTTTAATGGGCATTAGAAATATTTATCCCTGACCATCATGTTTAATGGGCATTAGAAATATTTATCCCTGACCATCATGTTTAATGGGCATTAGAAATATTTATTTTAATGGGCATTAGAAATATTTATCCCTGACCATCATGTTTAATGGGCATTAGAAATATTTATCCCTGACCATCATGTTTAATGGGCATTAGAAATATTTATCCCTGACCATCATGTTTAATGGGCATTGGAAAAAAGTTAATTGGATTTATGAATTTGTTGGCTTATTCATTGTTGTCAACAGTTAATAGTGATAGAAGACCTAACCCATTCACATTTCCAATATAAGCTCTGTAAACCATGTACTGAGTGCACTTATTTATGCCAGTAATTAACAACTTTCACACCACTTGAATCAAAGATGGGGGAGAATGATGATAACATTTATTTCATGACCAACACCCACACAAGTTTGGCCTTGCTGGGAAATAACAAGATGCGTTTGTGAAACACAATGTCCCCCTGTATGATGTTTGACCTTGAAGGATGACCTTGACCTTGACCCTTCACCACTCAAAATGTGCAGCTCCATGAGATACACATGCATTTCAAATATAAAATTCCTAGCTTCAATATTGCAGAAGTGACATTACATGAGCAATTTTGACCCATATATTTGACCTTGAAGGATGACCTTGACCTTTCACCACTCAAAATGTGCAGCTCCATGCGATACACATGCATGCCAAATATCAAGTTGCTATCTTCAATATTGCAAAAGTATTCATAAAATAAGAGATTTGGGCCACATATATTTGACCTCTGACCTTGAAGGATGACCTTGACCTTTCACCACTCAAATTGTGCAGCTCCATGAGATACACATGCATGCCAAATATCAAGTTGCTATCTTCAATATTTCAAAAGTATTCATAAAATAAGCGATTTGGGCCCCAACCAACCAACAGACCGACCAACCAACAGACCAACTAACAGACAGGGCAAAAACAATATGTCCCACACTACTATAGTGGGGGACATAAAAAGCTTCAGATAAGAATAGGCTTACATGTACCAGGTTTTAGGAATCTCATGATATTACATGGAAAGCATATAATATGCATGTAAATATTGATAACCATTTAATGCATTTATTTAGAAAAAAAAGAAAGAGAATCATGAAAATCTGTGTTTTTTTTAAACATGAATATGTTTCCGAGTTGTTCAATTTTGCCACTTTATTTTGCCAACGGCTGTGTGTGTGCGTGTGCTCTGAGTACTCAGTCTATGATTCTGTAAACACAGCCAACATTCTTTAGCTAATCCAAAATTTTACCATCGCCATGTTCCACATGTAAAGGGGTTTTCATTTAGTTTTAAAGTAGGCCGATGATTTCTCAAAGTACGAGGGCAATTTACAGTCAGTTCTACTAAAGCTTTACAAATTAGTTAAGTGTTGGTAGCATTGGTCAAAATAAGTTACTAACACAACCATAGAATTTTAATAACAAGAGCACCGCCTTGCAGGTGCAGACCGCTCATCTATTTTTCTTTGTAAAGGTGTAGGGACTTATATCAATTTCAATCACAAAGGAGGGAGGGGAGGAGTGGAGAGGCGTGTATAGTGTGGGGTGGGGTCATTTATTACATTATCTTCCAAAAATGAAAAAAAGGCAAAAAAAAAAAATTTTTTTTGGGGGGGGGGGTGGGATGGATGGGATGGTATTTCAAAAATAAAACAAGGGACAAAATTGCCACAAAACCAGGTTTTCATTGTGAAAAAAAAATCTGATAAAGGGAGAAAACTCAAACTGAACTTTTGAAATGAACAAACAAAATTAACTCCCTTTGTAAGTTTGTTTTAAAAAAAAAATCTATTTTAGTCGTGGTGACCTTGACATTGGAGATATTGACGTGATTCTTTCGTGCGACACACCGTCCCATGATGGTGAACAAATGTGCCAAATGATTTTAAAATCTCACAATGAATGACATAGTTATGGCCAGGACAAGCTCATTTATGGCCATTTTTGACCTTTGAACTCAAAGTGTGACCTTGACCTTGGAGATATTGACGTAATTATTTCGCGCGACACACCGTCCAATTATGGTGAACAAAAGTGACAAATGATTTTAAAATCTGACAATGAACGACATAGTTATGGCCCGGACAAGCTTGTTCCGCCCGCCCGCCAGCCAGCCAGCCCGCCAGCATTCGCCAATCTAATAACCAGTTTTTTCCTTCGGAAAACCTGGTTAATAATAAAAATAAATATTTGTGTTTTTAAACATGTTTGAAAAAAACAAGAGATGTGTTTGTCAGAAACACAATGCCCCCTATTGCGCCGCTTTGAATTTTTTTTTTTCACCTTTGACATGAAGGATGACCTTGACCTTGAACTTCCACCACTCAAAATGTGCAGCTTTTAAGGAACGCTGCTTTGAAATTATTATTTTTGACCTTTGACATTGATAGATGACCTTGACCTTGAAGGATGACTTTGACCTTGAAGAATGACCTTGACCTTGAACTTCCACCACTCAAAATGTGCAGCTTCATGAGAACGCCGCTTTGAAATTTAACTCTTTTTTTACCTTTGACCTTAAAGGATGACCTTGACCTTGAAGGATGACCTTGACCATGAACTTCCACCACTCAAAATGTGCAGCTTCATGAGAACGCCGCTTTGATTTAAAAAAAAAAATTGACCTTGAAGGATGACCTTGACCTTGAACTTCAACCACTCAAAATGAGCAGCTTCATGATAACGCTGCTTTGAATTTTTAAATATTTTTTTTGACATTTGACCTTGAAGGATGACCTTGTCCTTGAACTTCCACCACTCAAAATGTGAAGCTTCATGATAACGCTGCTTTGGAAAAAAAAATTACCTTTGACCTTGAAGGATGACTTGACCTTGAAGAATGAACTTGACCTTGAACTTCCACCACTCAAAATGTGCAGCTTCATGAGAACGCCCCTTTGAAATTATTTTTTTTTACCTTGAAGGATGACCTTGACCTTGAAAGATGACCTTGACCTTGAACTTCCACCACTCAAAATGTGCAGCTTCATGAGAACGCCACTTTGAATTTTAAAAATATTTTTTTGACCTTGAAGGATTATCTTTACTTTGAATCTCCACCACTCAAAATGTGCAGCTTCATGAGATACACATGCATGCCAAATATCAAGTTGCTATCTTCAATATTAAAAAAGTTATGGCCAATGTTAAAGTTTTCGGACGGACAGACGCCATATATTTGAAATTTGACCTTGATGGATAACCTTGACCTTCACCTTTCACCACTCAAAATGTTCAGCTCCATGACATACACATGCATGCCAAATATCAAGTTGCTATCTTCAATATTGAAAAAGTTATGGCCAATGTTAAAGTTTTCGGACGGACAGACACCATAAAGTTAACATTTGACCTTGAAGGATGACCTTGACCTTTCACCACTAAAAATGTGCAGCTCCATGAGATACACATGCATGCCAAATATCAAGTTGCTATCTTCAAAAGTGAAAAAGTTATGGCCAATGTTAATTTTTTTTCGGACGGTCGGAGAGACTGACTGACATACTGATGGACAGTTCAACAGTTGCTATATGCCACCCTACTGGGGGCATAAACATTTTTTGGGGGGGGGTGGGGGGGTATAGTGTGAGGGTGTGGTGGTCATTTATTAGATGATCTTGAATTTAAACAAAAAACAAGAGGGCCTGAAAGGCCCAAGGTATACCCCGCAACATATGCTTTGTTTGAGGATGGGTGCAAATTGGACGGATGAACATAATGATAGATGGACGGACTGAGGACAATAACACAAAACTAAGACAAAGGAAGGTTCTTAAGCATTCACAATTTATTTAGGTGAATTAATAAGTCGTGCATTTTCCACAAAAACATTCAACGTTTACATACGCTCAATTTTCAGAGTGTTGCAGAGTGAACACAACATCTGCCATGACATACCTGGAAATGTTTTGATGATTAATCATTTATCATTGGGTACGGGAATCATTGGTGTCATTTTGGAAACATGATTAGTCACATGTATTCACTTTGTAAATCATTTCCATGATGATGTTTGAGAGGATGATGGTTTACCTCATAAATATAATAGGTAACAACAAAATAATTCAAATGAATCTGGCACTTTAAGGGATATTACCTACTGTTCCTACTAATTGTCATTGCAAGGGTTATCGAGTTTCAAGTTAAAATGAAATATGCCAAAGCGCTTCCAAGATATGGCTCCGGACACAAAAGTGCCTATAGTAAAAAGCATTTATTCAAGATACAAAGGGCCATAAGTCTGTTTTTAACAGATGGTGTACAATGCCATTTGGCGTGCATCATCCTCTTATGCATATATATACTCATACCAAGTTTAAATGAAATATGCCAAAGCGCTTCCAAGTAATGGCTCCTGACACAAAAGTGCCTATAGTAAAAAGCATTTTTTCAAGATACAAAGGGCCATAAGTATGTTTTTAACAGATGGTGTACAATGCCATTTGGCGTGCATCTTCCTCTTATGCATATATATATACTCATATCAAGTTTAAATGAAATCCGCCAAAGCACTTCCAAGATATGGCTCCGGACACAAAAGTGCCCATAGTAAAAAGCATTTTTTCAAGATACAAAGGGCCATAAGTCTGTTTTTAACAGATGGTGTACAATGCCATTTGGCGTGCATCATCCTCTTATGCATATATATACTCATACCAAGTTTCAATGAAATCCGCCAAAGAACTTCCAAGATATGGCTCTGGACACTAAAAAGCATTTTTTCAAGATACAAAGGGCCATAAGTCTGTTTTTAACAGATGGTGTACAATGCCATTTGGCATGCATCATCCTCTTATGCATATATATACTCATACCAAGTTTAAATGAAATCCGCCAAAGAACTTCCAAGATATGGCTCCGGACACTAAAGTGCCGTACGGACGGACGAACAACGCCAAAACAATATCCCTCTGCGTCTGGCGGGGAATAATAATAAGGGGGATTGAGGGGGGATTCGGGGGGGGATGGTTTGGGTGGAGTCTATTGTGGTATGTCAGGTAAGAGTTGTTTTGTCAAAGTATCAATCGAATCTAATCATAAATAAAGAAGTTATGACAATTTTAGCAAAATTTAATAATTTGACCTTGAGTCAAGGTCATTCAAAGGTCAAGGTAAAATTCAACTTGCCAGGTACAGTACCCTCATGATAGCAAAAGTATTTGAAGTTAAAAGCAATAGCCTTGATACTTTAGAAATAAAGTGGATCTAAACACAAAATGTAACCATATATTCAAAGTTACTAAGTCAAAAAAGGGCCATAATTCCGTAAAAATGACAACCAGAGTTATGCTACTTGTCCTTTTCTGTCCCCTTATGATAGTTTGTGAGTGTTCCAAGTATGAAAGCAATATCTATGATACTTTAGGGGTAAATGCGACCAAAACACAAAACTTAACCAAATTTACAAAGGGCCCATAATTCCGTCAAAATGCCAGTCAGAGTTACATAACTTTGCCTGCACAGTCCCCTTAAGATAGTTAGTAAGTGTTGCAAGTATGAAAGCAATAGCTTTGATACTTTAGGAAAAAAGTGGACCTAAACACAAAACTTAACCAAATTTTCAATTTTCTAAGTATCAAAAGGGCACATAATTCTGTCAAAATGCCAGTCAGAGTTACATAACTTTGCCTGCACAGTCCCCTTATGATAGTAAGTGTTGCAAGTATGAAAGCAATAGCTTTGATACTTAAGGAATAAAATGGACCTAAACACAAAACTTAACCAAAATTTTCAATTTTCTAAGCACATAATTCTGTCGAAATGCAAGTCAGAGTTATCTAACTTTGCCTGCCCAGTCCCCTCATGATAGTAAGTAAGTGTACCAAGTTTGAATGCAATAGCATTAATACTTTATGAGAAAAGTGGACCTAAACGCAAAACTTAACCGGACGCCGATGCCAAGGTGATGACAATAGCTCATAGTTTTTTTTCAAAAAATAGATGAGCTAAAAACCCTGATTTTTTTATTTACTCTGCATATTTTCATACCCATGCATGTTTCCATACCCAATGCATGTTTTCATACCCGTGCATTTTCGTAGAGGAGGGTCCTCCACTGCCCCTGGGGTCCATCATACCCCCAAACAGGGACACTGTCTGAGGCCGGCGGTCCTGAGGGGTCTCTGTGGAGAAGTTGTACTCCCAGATACGCTTGCAGATTTTGTGCGGTATGCCTCCGCCATGGTCAGAAATCCTGCAAATTAACGGACCAATATCAATTAACTCATTCCATATCACTGTTATGTGATCATCAAGAAGCTGTGTGACTTATAATTCCAGCGCATCTATTCGTCTCTTCCTATTTATTTGACAACAAACAATGATTATGGAAAAATCTAATCACTATTACTGACATTAAAAAACACTGACTAATATACAATTGAGCCATCCTCTGTAAGAATTGGGCATAATGGATGTGCATCAAGTGTTTAACCAGGGAAAACACTTTTTGTCTGGACTGGATTTTCACTAAGAAGAAACTTCCATCACACAAGTGCCACCCCACACTCTAAACTAATTGAACATGAGCTGTCTGCATGTTGAAAGTCTAGTTCCAGAATCTTATTTAGTTTCAAATGACTGAAACTTTAATTACCTTAGCATGGAGCAACTTAATCATTAGTGCTGAAATCCTATAACTGAAATACAATATTTACTGTATCTGTCCTTGGAGGAATGTCTTTTGCTTGGGAACAAGTAGATTTATGTAGTGAACTTGGCCAAAGTAAAGTTAACCTATTTATGCCTAGTGGACTCTCCCATCCTTCTAAATTGGATCAATTTATTGACAAAATTAGGGATGTTTAGTATATTTCTTTCTATATTTTAGCAAACAGCGTAGACCCAGATGAGACGCTGCATGATGTGGCATCTCATCTGGGTCTACACTGTTTGCCAAGGCCATTTTTGTAGACGCAAGGCATAAATGGGTTAAAAATTGAAAAAGTTCCATATCCCTGAACACATGTATAACAATGATTTCATTACTGTATTGAGTGAAATAATAATCAATTGGTAGCTGATATTTATTAATCTGATATTTTGATAACTTCAGCTCTCAGTCTATTGCTTTCTAAAATTTAATCATTGGTGAGATAATGTGCAAACTCATCTCTACACAAATATATTAGCTTAATTATACTCTCACAGAACTATATGTCCTACGAGCATTCATAAAAAATGATGTAACAATGTCCATTCACGCAAAAAAAATACAAGCCTGTACAAATATATATACAAATTTGATGGTCCAATTTGTCAATAAATCAGAAGTACAAGAGGATTGTTTATATTGAACATTTAAAAAAGAGGGCCAAGATGGCCCTAGTTCGCTCACCTGAGAGAAGTCGGTTCATTCAATCTTTACCTAATGTCAAACTTGACCTAGATATTGACCAGACAAACATCTTGGTCAAGTTTCATCGTTATTGAACCAAAACTCTGGTGAAGGGAGTGTTTTTGTTTTTGTAAGATTTGAGATGGTGACCTATATTTTGAGTTGACCCCCCTTACCAAACAACAAACTTTGCTTACAAGGATTTTGTATAATAAAATGAAAATTTGGACAATCTAAGGGCATTAATTATGGCATTAATTATGTGATTTTGCTCATCATCAAACTTGACTGAGATCTATCAGCAACTTTGATAAAGAATGCTTGAGAAATGTGAATGCTAGAGTGTTTACAAACCAAATGTGGACGGACAGCGGACAAATATCAATCCTAAAACCTCACCTGAGCAATCAGGTGAGCTAAAAAGTGTGTTTCACCGATCTGAGCCATTTTCCAAGAAATCAATAAAACCAATGTATTGACTAAGTTTCACGATGATCAGGCAAAAAATGTGACTTCTATAGTGTTTGATCACAAGGTTTTTCTCTATATAGTCACATAAGGAAAACTGCCCTACCTCCTGGAAGCCACGTTTTATTGACCCATCGGGACCATTTGCAAACTCATCTGAGATATATATAAAACAAATCTATTCACCAAGTTTTATGATAATTGGGCATAAAATGTGACTTTTAGAGAGTTCACAAGCTTTTATTTACTATATAAATATAAGAAAACTGCCCCCCCCCCCCCGGCAGCCATGTTTTTCAACTAACCGGAACCATTTACCAACTCATGTCTCCTATCAAGGAAACAAATGCTCTGACCACATTTCATGAAAATTGGGCAAAAATGTGACTTCTAGAGTGTTGACATGTTTTCACTATATACATTTAGAGAAAAATGCCCGCCCACTGGCGGCCATGTTTTTTCACTGATCTGGACTATTTTCGAACTTGTCCAAGAAATAAAGAAAACCAATGTTTTGACCAACTTTCATGAAGATTGGGAAAAAATTGTGACTTCCAGAGTGTTTACAAGGTTTCTTTATAGCCAAATAAGGAAAACTGCCCCACCCACTGGCGGCCATGTTTTTCAACGGACCGGAACCACTTTTAAACTCAACCAACATTTCATTAAGACAAACATTTTGACAAAGTTACATGAAGATTGGGCATGAAATGTGACTTCTACAGTGTTAACTAGTTTTTTCTTTTTTTTGACCTTGTGACCTAGTTTTTGATCCGGCACGACCCAGTTTCAAACTCGTCCGAGATTTCATTGGGACGAAGCTTCTTACCAAGTTTCATGAAGATCGGACAATAAATGTGGCCTCTAGAGTGTTTACGAACAAATGTTAACGGACGGACCGACATATGACAGACAAAGACCGGTCACAAAAGCTCACCTGAGCTATCAGGTGAGCTAAAAAGTCAATACAGCAGAAAATAGAGAGTTTATAACAATAGACATTTAGCCATATTTTTAATTTGTATAATAATGAAATTGAATTAAATACAACCTTTATAAAAGTACACCGCATAGATGTGCTTAAAATTTAAGCATACCATCTTATTATAAGAAACCATATAAAAACAAAATACATTACTGCATGAACAGGAGTCAAAAGTCTGTTCATGTTTCAATATTTCACACGAGTAGTAATTAAATATTGGTAGATCTCTCATTAATATGAACAGTTCAGTCAGGTACAAATGAGATAATATTTGCAATTACATAGTCAATTAGACTCCAGCAATCAGCACTTCAACATTTTAAAGGTCAGATTAATCAAACTATTTTGATCAATAAGTATAAAACAATGATCAACCAATAATGTCAGTACTAAAACATGTTAACAAATGATGGTAGGTGTATACATATAAGGGCTTTTGCTGCTGGTGCTTGGACAGCTCAAATTAAACAGATGACACTTCTTTATGGGCAGACGGACAGATGTAACTTAATCAGTCTGCATGAACTAACTGTATGATTCCATGTACAATGACATCATTTTTGGTCAACACATTAGATTGGGGAATAAACAGGATTTGTATTCAGATGTGAGTCCATTTCATTATCTTTTCTCAACACATTCTAAGAGCTTAAAAGCTTATATTTAATGCACACATTGCCTTCATTATTTTTTTTCTTACCTCCGTAGTTTTGATCTTTTCTGTACCTTTTAACATAACATGTTTTAATGATGGCCAATTTTCCAAAACCAAATGCAATTGCTTAAAGTAACTTTGTGTACAAGTAATTATTTGAAGTACAGTGCACCATGATGACAGAAGCAATTCTAATCGCTTGCCTGCACAATGTTATTTGATTTGAATGGATTTAAAAGCAATCAATGAACTTCTGAGCTTAGCTATATTCATAAGACTGGTGACCTTACTACAAACTCATTTAACTGGGTGTTAAAACTATAGCAGATTAGCACTCCAGCACAGGCTAATAATGGACTGCATTAACCCTTTGCATGCTGGGAAATTTGTTGTCTGCTAAAATGTTGTCTGCTGAATTTCTAAAATTAGCAATTTCTTCTACTTTTTTCAAAGAATACAATCAGAAAAGCAAACAGTTTGGATCCTGATGAGACGCCACATTAAGTGGGGTCTCATCTGGATTCAAACTGTTTGCAAAGGCCTTCGAATTTCGGTTCCAGCACTGAAAGGGTTAACAGGGCAAACACCAGCGAACATATCTTCAATGGGATAGTAATATAAAATAAGGGAAGGCAATTCTCATAACATGAAATTTAAGTATTTCACTAATTTGTGAATATAAGAGAAAAATGGTAAGCAAATTATGAAAAGTCACATTTTATTTTTAATGCTTCCATGTGGTTTATAAACAACTAGTAGTAATATGGTAATTCACTGTTGCAAACTGTTCAAAATAATCGTAAATCTTGATCAATTTATTAATTTTCTCTATCTTTAAGTGACAACTTTTCTTGGTCCCTGATTTTATACTGTAAATAAAAGCAATTTTGATTGATGCCAAACACAAAATACATGAAAATATATGATTTTGATTGCACGACATTAATGTTCATGTACATTTCTCCTGATAAAACAGAAATAGCAGAACAGCATATTATTAAAGAAACATGAATACTTAAAATCAACGAAAATTTCATACAATATTTCGTAAAATAAACTTAACCAATTAAAAATCAGTGTTCCTTATGGCAAGTGCCGAAATTTCATCGCCAGATGTGGTCTGGTAAAATAGATGTTTGTAGATACAAAATGCTCGTTGTTTTTCCATTTTAATTTCCCGCAACGATATCTATTCCTACGACACATGAACACTAACATGGTGTTTGTGTGCCATATGAATAGACATACATGCGGGAAATTAACATGGAATTAATTGTGTCACAAATAAATAACAAGAGCACTGTCTTGCGGGTTCAGACCGCTCATCTATTTTTCGTTTTAAAGGTGAAGGGACCTATCTCAATACTTCAATCAAACAAGATTTGGTTGTGAAACACAATGTCCCCCTATATGACGTTTGACCTTGTAGGATGACCTTGACCTTGTGAAAGATGACCTTGACCTTTCACCACTCAAAATGTGCAGCTCTATGAGATACACATGCATGCCAAATATCAAGTTGCTATCTTCAATATTGCAAAAGAATTCATAAAATAAGCGATTTGGGCCACATATATTTGACCTCTGACCTTGAAGGATGATCTTGACCTTGACCTTTCACCACTCAAAATATGCAGATCCATGAGATGCACATGCATGCCAAATATCAAGTTGCTATCTTCAATATTGCAAAAGTATTTATAAAATAGGCGATTTAGGCCACATATATTTGACCTCTGACCTTGAAGGATGACCTTGACCTTGACCTTTCACCACTCAAAATGTGCAGCTCCATGAGATACACATGCATGCCAAATATCAAGTTGCTATCTTCAATATTGCAAAAGAATTCATAAAATAAGCGATTTAGGCCACATATATTTGACCTCTGACCTTGAAGGATGACCTTGACCTTGACCTTTCACCACTCAAAATGTGCAGCTCCATGAGATGCACATGCATGCCAAATATCAAGTTGCTATCTTCAATATTGCAAAAGTATTTATAAAATAGGCGATTTGGGCCAACTATATTTGACCTCTGACCTTGAAGGATGACCTTGACCTTTCACCACTCAAAATGTGCAGCTCCATGAGATACACATGCATGCCAAATATCAAGTTGCTATCTTCAATATTGCAAAAGTATTCATAAAATGAGCGATTTTGGCCACATATATTTGACCTCTGACCTTGAAGGATGACCTTGACCTTTCACAACTCAAAATGTGCAGCTCCATGAGATACACATGCATGCCAAATATGAAGTTGCTATCTTCAATATAGAAAAAGTTATTGCAAAATGTTAAAGTTGGCGCAAACAGACAGACAGACCAACAGACAGACCAACGGACAGGGCAAAAACAATATGTCCCCCACTACTATAGTGGGGGACATAAAAAGATGGAGGGGTGGGGTGGAGAGGGGTGTATAGTGTGGGGGTGTGGTCATTTATGACATTATCTTCCAAAAATAAGAAATAACAAGGGCTGTTTGTAAAACATGCATGCCCCCCATATGGGCTGTCCGTTGTAGTGGCAGCCATTGTGTGAATACGTTTTTTGTCACTGTGACCTTGACCTTTGACCTAGTGACCTGAAAATCAATAGGGGTCATCTGTGAGTCACGATCAATGTACCTATGAAGTGTCATGATCCTAGGCAAAAGCGTTCTTGAGTTATCATCCGAAAATCATTTTACTATTTCGGGTCACCGTGACCTTGACCTTAGACCTTAAAATCAATAGGGGTCATCTGCAAGTAATGATCAATCTACCAGTGAAGTTTCATGATCCTAGGCACATGTGTTCTTGAGTTATCATCCGAAAACCATTTTACTATTTCGGGTCACCGTGACCTTGACCTTTGACCTAGTGACCTCAAAATCAATAGGGGTCATCTGCGAGTCATGATCAATGTACCAATGAAGTTTCATGATCCTAGGCCCAAGCGTTCTTGAGTTATCGTCTGACAACCACCTGGTGGACGGACCGACCGACATGAGCAAAGCAATATACCCCCTCTTCTTCGAAGGGGGGCATAAAAATGAAAAAAAAAATGGTGGGGGGGGGGGGGTTCTTGGGTGGGATAGTTTTTTTTTTTGGGGGGGGGGGGGGTAAAGTGTGAGGGTGTGGTCATTTATAAGATGATCTTTCAAAAATAAAAATAAAATGAAAAATAAAAATTACTTTTTTTTCGGAGGGGGGGGGGGGGGGGGGGGGGATTCTGGTGGGGGGGGGGGGGGGGGGGCATGGGGGATGGTTTGGGTGGAGTCTATTGTAGTAACTATGTCAGGTAAGAGTAGTTTTGTCAAATTCCGATCATAAATAACCAAGTCATGGCAATTTTAGCAAAATTTAATTATTTACCTTGAGAGTCAAGGTCATTCAAAGGTCAAGGTAAAATTCAACTTGTCAGGTACAGTACCCTCATGATAGTATGAAAGTATTTGAAGTTTGAAAGCAATAGCCTTGATACTTAAGAAGTAAAGTGGATCTAAACACAAAATTTAACCATATATTTTAAGTTTCTAAGTCAAAAAAGGGCCATAATTCCGTCAAAAATGACAACCGGAGTTATGCAACTTGTCCTGTACAGTCCCCTTATGATAGTTTGCAAATGTTCCAAGTCTGAAAGCAATAGCTTTGATACTTAAGGAATAAAGTGGACCTAAACACAAAACTTAACCAAATTTTCAATTTTCTAAGTATAAAAAGGGCACATAATTCTGTCAAAATGCATGCTAGAGTTATCTAACTTTGCCTGCCCAGTCCCCTCATGATAGTAATTATAAGTGTACCAAGTTTGAATGCAATAGCTTTGATACTTTATGAGAAAAGTAGACCTAAACACAAAACTTAACCGGACGCCAACGCCGACACAGACGCCAAGGTGATGACAATAGCTCATACAAAAAAAAATACAAGAGGGCCTGAAAGGCCCAAAGTCGCTCACCTGAGATTACAAGATATTATTGGGACCAATCTTCAGACCAAGTTTCACGAAGATCAGAAAATCAATTTGGCCTCTAGAGTGTTAACAAAGTTTTACTATAGCCATATAAGGAAAAATGCCCCGCCCCCTTGCAGCCCAACCAACCGGCATCATTTTTGAACTCGTCCAAGATATTATCGGGATGAATCTTCTGACCAAGTTTCATGAAGATCGGATAGTTAATGTGGCCTCTAGAGTGTTAACAAGATTTTACTAAAGCCATATAAGGAAAAATGCCCCGCCCCTTGGAAGCCATTTTTTTCAAGCAAACATAATTAATTTCCAACTCATCCAAGATATCATTGAGACCAATCTTCTTACCAAATTTCATGAAGATTGGACACTAAATGTGGCCTCTAGAGTGTTAACAAGGTTTTACTATAGCCATATATAGCCATATAAGGAAAAATGCCCCACCCCTTGTGGCCATGTTTTTAAATCAACCATAACCATTTTCAAACTCATCCAAGATATCATTGGGACAAATCTTCTGACCAAGTTTCATGATGATCTGAAAATAAATGTGACCTCTAGAGTGTTAACAAGGTTTTACTATAGCCATATAAGAAAAATAGCCCCGCCCCCTTGGTGGCCATGTTTTTCAACCAACCAAAACCATTTTCAAATTCATCCAAGATATCATTGGGACAAATCTGAATTCTGACCAAGTTTCATGATGATTGAAAAATAAATGTGACCTCTAGAGTGTTAACAAGGTTTTACTATAGCCATATAAGGAATATAGCCCCGCCCCCGTGGTGGCCATGTTTTTCAACCAAGAGGCATCAATTTTGAACTCGTCCAAGATATTATTAAGATGAATCTTCAAATGCAGCCTCTAGAGTGTTAACAAGATTTTACTTTAGCCATATATAGCCATATAAGGCAAAATGCCCCGCCCCTTGGCAGCCATGTTTTTCAAGCAAAGGTTACCATTTTTGAACTCATCCAAGGTATCAGTGGGACAAATCTTCTGAGCAAGTTTCATGAAGATCGGAAAATAAAGTGGCCTCTAGAGTGTTAACAAGGTTTTACTATAGCCATATAAGGAAAAATGCCCCGCCCCCTGGCGGCCATGTTTTTCAACCAACTGGCATCATTTTCGAACTCGTCCAAGGTATTATTGGGATGAATCTTGTGACCAAGTTTTATGAAGATCAGACAATAAATGTGGTCTCTAGAGTGTTAACAAGATTTTACTATAGCCATATATAGCCATTTAAGGAAAAATGCCCCGCCCCCTGCCAGCCATGTTTTTCAAGCAAACGTAACCATTTTCGAACTCATCCAATATATCATTAAAACCAATCTTCTGACCAAATTTCATGAAGATTGGAAATAAATGTGGCCTCTAGAGAGTAAACAAGGCAAATGTTGACGCCGCACAACGTACAACGAACAAAAAGCGATCACAAAAGCTCACCATGAGCTCGTTGTGCGCAGGTGAGCTAAAAAAATAGACGAGCATTTTGAATCTACAAAAATCTATGTAATCATACGACATATAGCGTTGAAATTGTGGCTTTTGCTATAAAGAATACCTGATTGTTTAGGTGTTAACTTTATTTTACTAAATACTTTATGAAATTTTCGTTGATTTTGATCGTTATAGAGACTTTAACTGAAAATGTTTAATCAATTTATATAATACATATACTGAAACCAACAAATATCTGTTTTTGACCATTTTATTCCATGTTTCAAATTCTGGATTTTTTTTATTTTCTTCTCATTTCTACTTTTGGGGCTGATATTGCAGGATTAAACAGCAATATTGTTTAAAAAGCATTTTTAAACATCATCCCGATTTTGGCATCGATTTTCTATGAATCTCAATTATCCTGTGCATATGATACATTCATAAAGTTCTAACATTATCACCCTCTTGCAATATATTATTAATTTGCCAATAGATTAATAACCAGAACACATTTCATTCATACAGTCCCTTTAAAGTGCTACATGCATTTTCACTTTTTAAATCCATATTTAATCTATATATGGCATTAAACAAGTATAACTAACATGGCTGAAATCGTTACACTCACAATCTGACAAAAAAAGATTTCTGGTGAAAAGTAAAAGTAATATGTAAAATGAACTTTTTAATCAATCATTCAGTATTATCTTTCTTGTATTGATCTCTAATCATTGAAGGATTTGTTCCCTTAATGAAATGTTTGCTTGCTGATTATACTCAGCGATTGTGAGCAGAGCAACAATTGGATTTGTTCCTCTAAAGAATGGAATTTAGCACCAGGACATTACTGGAAACAAAATAATAAATAATAAATGAACTTTCAATTCAACAAAGGAACATAAATAAAGTGCAATGGAAAATAGGATAGATAGCATTCCAGGTAAATAACTGAAAATCTTTTCAACTGTAAAACTAACTAATAATATCTAACGGTGCATGACAGTATCTTAACATTTAAATTATGTAAATTTATATGATACAGTGATTTTTTACCTGCGAGTCCTGCGTCCTGGACTCACAAAAACCTCTAAGGATGTTAAGTTCCGAATTATGTGAGTCCCAAAAATGCATTGAAATTTCTCAAAAAATAATATTATTTAATATTTGGACTCATTCTTTCGATTCGGGGACTCATAGATTTGCAAGTGATCGAGTCCCAGGATTCAGATCATCCCATGAGAACATTTGTAAAAATATCACTGATGATACCGTTTTAATGATCTTCAAAAAATATTTAAAAGCATTGATTAACTAGCATGAATAATGACTCAGAAGTTCCATATATAGCACAATCTAGTAAAGATTATACAGGGGAATAAAGCCAAGAATAACTTGTACATGTGCCAACGGAGACGAAATCTTGGCTCACTTTCATAGCATAGATATTCATTAAAATGCAGTTTAAATGTTCAATACATTAGACATAAGTGGTAGATGAAAAAAAATGTATTTCAGCTCATTATATAAAAAAATGAACAACTTCTAAAGTGCTTGGGAAATATCATATTCAAAGTTAACAATGTTTTATTGACCAATATGTTTCATTAAAATTATAACTCAAAGAGTACTTAAATTTCTCCAAGTAAAATCATGAAGACATAAATCTTTCTTTTGTTCTTTCCGGTTGTTTCCAATCCTATCACATTACCAGATCTGTGAAAAGAGTGACTATGATATATTGGAGTGGGTCTTTCATTATGCACATGGTTAGTCAAGGGCCTCTATTCGCATATTTGTCATGGCCTTGTTTGGCTGATCTTCACTGTCACTAGTGACAAGATTCGCTGAACAATAACAAACACTAACAAGAATATAATGAATAAGACTAGGCTAACCATTCTGGATCTTCAGATAAATATGTCAAAGATCATAGCTGATAAAATCTTTTGCTTTACCTATTGTCTCATCTAAAACCATTATTAATTGTATTTTAAGGGAGGAATGCTGGTAAATGGATCTTGGAAAACAACATCAACAGTAGTTAAAACAAAAAGGCACAGCATTGTTGTATAATGGAGTGTTAATATGGAGTCATAACAATCAATTTATAATATAAAAACTGTTCATAAACAGGCTTAGTTTCTACAAAAACAAACTAAAATATTGGAAGTTCATGCATGCATAACCTGAAGCAGGTTAAAGCACAAGATGAGCGACAGTGGTGCCATTCTTATGACTGGTGTGATTCCATTCACTCTGGAACGGGAGTCAACATTGATGCCAAGTGAGTTTCGGGAAAGGATGTCCGCGAAGCATCGCTCTCACAAAACAAGTGTTAAATCTGCATCAGTGGCTAGGAGTCGACAAATGAGGCAAAAGACTGCAACATTGAGATACTCAACTGAAAACAGTGCATCTTCGTTTAACCATAACTTCCAAATTGAGGTCAACAGTGTCAGTGCTGATAAATCTGCTGAAAATGTAGAGAAATCACCAAAAAGTGATAAATACTACAGCGCAAGGGCCGAATATGAGAAAGTGCTGTCTTTAAGATCTGAGGAACTTAAACAAAATGTAATGAAAGAAGAAAGTTATGCAAGAGAAAGTACCAAGAGCCCACAAGAATTTAATGGCAACAAAACTTACACACTCAGTAAAGATGAGGTCAAGCAACTTTTAGACAATATGTCCCCAGTAAATAACTTTGAGACTAATGCCACACCCTTCCGCATGGACAGAACATTTACAAAGGCAACTGCACCTGACTGGGAAATCGTGCAGACAGAAGAGGAACAACATGGCATAGCAGGTAAGATTGAGCTGAATGACGATATGAAATTCATGCTTGACTGTCAGTATGGATACAACAGGTCAGAGGAGGAAGATTCCAGAGTGAAAACTCCCCCAGAAAACATGCATATCAAAGACATTATGAGCTCCCTTGAGGATTGGGGAGGTAGCAAGGAAACAATACGGGAAAAGAAATACACAGTTCTACCATCAATAAACAAAACTGTACGTTCAGATACTGGTTCCAGCAGATCTAGATACAGTGCAGGCCAAGCCTCCAATCTGTCCATGAACAACCAGTTGGACTTCAGTCGTGACAAGATTGAAGAGGATGCTGATTTCTTTGCAGACTTTCGTGTGAACACCAGCAACATTAAGCCTACCCCTCGGCAAGACCCTTTGCCCCCTATAAAACATTTCACAGACGCTGAACCAGTGTCGCCTTATAGACAATCAGGACAGAGGAAGAAAAAGAGAGAAAAACATTGATGTATTTAAGTTCTTTTTGTAATTTGATTGTGAAAAATCTGGAATAGTTCCTCACAGATTTTCATTTATTGGAGTACATGTGCTTATTTTGTATGCTCTACTTGCTTCATTTACTGCAAAACTTATGATTAGCTTAAACCGCAAGTGTCCATATTATATATATGTGAAATTTGGTTATTTAAAAGCCTTAATTGTGTTGAATACAGTGATAAAATTGCATGAGTACACAGGTGATAAATCATATCAGACGAGACAATAGTATGATCCAATATGACTCTATCTGCTGTGTACAAGTCAAATCTCAGCATTTTACACAATGACGATTATTAATCTTTCTATTTTACATCTCTTAGATTCTTTGAGTCATTTGCTTTTTTTGCATGATTTATAACAAGTCTGTGAAAGAGCGCTAACATTCTTAAGATTTAATAACATTGTTGCGTGTAAATGTTTTGTGTCTACAGAAATATTTAGGAATTAGTTAATTCAAATTTTACTGTGGGAGTTATTATTATTTAAACACGTTACCACAGATCTTTAATAGGTCAATTTCAACATCAAATAAGTTTTATAGTCATTTCTACGGATGCCTACCAAGTTGATCTTTTAAACTTAGACCTTTTAATACAAAATAATTTTTATGCAAACACATTCTATGGAAGAATATTTGACAGTCACTTGATACAAATGATCACAGCTGATTGGATAATATAAACAGGAATATAATTATATATAAACCATTAACAAATAAATAAAACATTAAGTTTTTAAATGTAAAATGGATTATATTCTGCAATCTGTAAAGTACCCATTTTTTTTTAAAGAAAGCATTTATATACTATTCATATAATGATGTGACAGAAGCTTAATGCATGTGTATGAAATGTGACCAAAAAAGGATTAGATTAGGCACAGATTATAAGTTCAACCTGCTTTAATATAGAAATGTATGCCACATGGCTGCAGATTACTAATCCTTAATGCCATACAACTCGACTAATACTGTTAACACGCTGGGTATGCGGATACTTTGATAACAGATGGCACTTTGATACCTGATAACAACAAAAGCCACGCGTGAGAGGTAAGTTCATCAGTTTTGTTTAAAGTTATATCAAAAAGATTAGTTTTTTATGCAAGGCATATGGTCGAGTTTATAAATGGTGTATCCTTTTCTATTGCAAAGAAAAACATCACGGAAGAATGGCAGATTTGTCCTCAAAAAATAGATAATTCGGTTGGAAAACAGCATAAACTGGATGAACAGTAAACATTTCAACAAAATAAAACTACTTAGAAATATTGCAAGAAATTGTTTGATATTCTAGCATGTAGGGTAATCACTTGGCTTTGAATACTGAAATTTTTAAAGTATTCAATGAAATATTAACGAAGAAGTTTTAATAGAAGGTATTCATGAAGTTGCAGATACTTTGATTCCCGATATAGGGCACTTCGGATAACAGAGACTTCAACAAATCATGTGGATCAACACGACTGTGTTCAATTGAACTTATAGCAGGACTCTAGATAAGGGGAGCAAGGGGTCTTAAAGCGGCCAATACACCTCATAAAATCCTTTATCAATGGTGCTCATTAGAATCGCATCTTTAAAACGATACTAATGCGTAGCCACAAAATGTAAAAGAGATTGAAAAACTCCCTTTATATTGAGCTTTACACTTCCCTTCCCTAATATTATCCTTTTTCAAAGAGATGAAAACATGTTTCGGTAATTCGTTTCTTATTTACGTCAGTACATACATTTTTATTCATTGCCTGCTTACTACAGCAGTATTCCACAGCGAATTCTGCATTTCTGACTCACTAAATAGAGTGTGTTATATCTGGTAAAAAGTGTCGAGTTATCTGGAATCGAAGTGCCATTGTCTTTGAGATGATCGGTAAAAGAAGAGTCCATGAAAATTTGGCATCCGACTCTTAAAACATTAGAATTTCCTAAAATACATTATTCAACTAAAATTTAACATCTTGTTACATTAATGGACATATTGATCTTTTATTTCGATTAGTTGGCACGTTCTTGATTTATTTCCAAGTATTTTTATTTTGTTGAAATACGTACTGATCATCGAATTCATGACGATTATCAATGAAATTTTATCTCTTTTTTCATAATCCACTTCTTTTCCCACGACTTTCTTGCTCCGCAATACGAAGTACTATACCATTAATAGACCAAACAATGTTACGCGTCTGAAAACCAAATGAACAGAACATAATGCAAAAAAGCTGAAGAACTCAACCCTTGCGCGTGGCTTTTGTTGTTATCTGGTATCGAAGTTCCATCTGTTATCAAAGTATCCGCATACCCGGCGTGTGTTTAACTGCATGACATTAATAAACAATATTTGCATTTCATAGTTACAAGCATGCCTGAACATTAGTGACAGGCTGATAAATCATTTTATATAATTATCATGACAGAGCAAAGGACCATGACAATAATATTAATAAACAACAATTGTGCAACTAAAATACCAACACTTCACTCAGTCATACTTATTATGTAGAAATGTAAGTTCTTTTTTAAACAATTATACATATTATTCTATATCCAATAAATTCATCCAATCGGCATTCTTCATATGTACCACGTGACCGTCCAATATATTCCAGTATTGGATCCAAAAAGTCTGTATTTTTTCCATATTGGACAGTTGAGAACAAGTGCACTACATGTAAGCAATTGTTTTAAAACGATAAAAGCCGTTACCGAGAAAAAGTATCCGAATGTACTATAATCGACTCACACGGGCGCTTGTCTTGAAAATAGCTTAGATGCAATTAAAGCATTTTTAAATCAAAATTAAAATGAAACAAGAGCTGAAGAAAGGGATATAGAATAAAAAGCTTATTAGACGTTTAAACTGTACAATACATGATATATTTGGACTCGCACACAGTTTGAAGTCATATTGGACATGCCGTTACGTCAAACTGTGTGCTAGTCCAAATATATCTCCGTATTGTACAGTGAAACGTTTAATAACCTATAAATATTGATACACTGCATTCCTTGTTAATTTAATTCAATAGTCATTTGGCACGTTGCCTTTTAAATGATTCTTATGATTTTACATGCATTATAGCAATGATGGACTACTTAATATGTAAAGATTTTGATATACCTTGAACAAATAAATTATTGTTTATGTATTAATATTCATTGTTAATATGTGTTCTCCAACAAGGTGTTACTTCATTTTATAATGTTTATGAGGGAGATACTAACTATAATGTCTTTGACATGACACCATTAACACAGACATAACTACAATATGTCAAAGGGTGGAGTGTTTTACAAATCCAGGTTGTATGTATATAGTAATAAATAACAAATTAAGAAATGTTAAGTGGTATTAATAAAGCACATTAAATTCTATTATCTTTTATGTTTTACAATGCCAAATGTGTGTTTTTGAACATTCTTATTCGAACCTACATGAGCAACAATCAGCACACTTTAAAAGTGGTAACTTTATAGCAGAAAGATTAATACAGAGTAGATAAAAATGCACTTAGTTCTTCAAGATTATTTGTTAAAAAGCCACTTATGTCTCCCATTAATCAACCAATATTTGAGTGCTGATTCCAACCTAGTGAACATTGAGCACATGTATCATAACGTTTACAATTTTGTTCGAAGTCATTCTGCATGGAATCTTCACATGGTATGTGTCCAGTAAGCTCTGCACTAATATTTTTAAGACACATACAAAGTTAGGACCAATTCTAAATCATAGCTTGAATTTCCAGATCTTATATTATTCAACCACCTTCCCAAAGAGGGCATATTGATTTGCCCTTGCTAGAACGCCCTTTGTTATTTATATTATTGTGCAGCGCATTACTAAAAAATGAATTCCTAATTATCTGTCTAGTTTATTTAAAATTATGTGCATAACACAAAACAGGACAAAACACGAACAACAAATATATATGGATGGACATTACAATTATTTGTCACACTTTATTATTAATGTATGTCTGATAATTTACTAGAAAATGTCTGCACAGTCTCAAAAAGCATCTGAACTATCTGCACTTAAATCCATGCTCTTTGTGTCTGGTAAAACAGTTATGAAGAGTTGAAGGCAGTTAGGAACAAACTTACTGACTTCAAGGATTCAATCAATGGCTTAAAAAATTCAAGGAGAAGAATGGCATTGTGCTCCAGGCAATTAATTGCCAATCAAAAAGTGTGAACAATTAAGAAATCTAATGATAAATAAGTCTGATAGTCTGCACAGACATAAAGAGATTCTACAAAAAAGCAAACATGATACATATTTAATTTAAGGAATCAAAATTGTATTCCTGCATTATTGCAAAAAAGATATTCACACTGAAAGGAAAAGACTGTACTCTATAGGAACAACCTAACGGTTGCTGTGTGTGCCTACCATAAATTCTCAACTATAAGACGGATTGTCTATGAGACAGGGTCCCAACTTTTGTGTCAATTTGATGGTATTTTGCATTGATCTCATAAGAAAATAAAACTGGGTAAAAATATCTCCAAAGAATTTATTTTTTCCAGCAAAACACGTGTTACCTTTAAATAACGTAATTCAAGTATTCAAGTGCTCGATATAAATTAACCAAACCCAACTTTAAAAAGACAGAAACTGCCCTGATCTGGATTTGAATTGTCCCTGACTTGAATTGTGTAAAGTTTGGGGAATTTTCTTAGGAGCTTTTATCTGCTGAAAAAGAACATTGCTCCTCTTGTATTAGTGAACCACATTAGACATGGGGTAGTGTTTTGAGACCACTGAAATCAATCAGATAAGCAAAGTTTTTTGTTGATAGCTTCAATTTTCCCATTAAAATATTCTGTGCATAACACATATTTCCAATTCACAAATAATGTAAAAGTGCAACAGGTATCATTATAATGTATAAGTTTGATTTCAATATATAAGAATATGTGTACTTTCACAGTGATTTTTTCTGCCCAAAATTACCGCCGATCTTCGGCTGCTTCCCAATTGCAAAAAATGACGTTTTTTCCCAAAAATCTGACCAAAATTTCCCCCAAAATGACCAAATTTTCCCAATAAAGCCAATGAGATTACAATGTCATTTAGTGCTAATTTCGTAGAACGAGTGCCGATCGAGCTTGTCGAGTCTTCGCCGAATGACAACTGACTTACGAATGTTCGTGAATGTAGCCGAATACGATTTTACGTTGCTATCTACACATCTCTCTCTATCTATGTATCCCGATTGTTAACGCCTGTTTTTAAACACGTCCAAGATGGCGGCAAGCAGACGAGAAGTTTGCGATGAGCAGCGAAAATGATAAATAACACTAAAATTTACAGCGGACATCACATGGTTATTAGGAGATAATTTGATGTGTGTGTCAATTAACGCAAAATACTACGTTTGAGATGAACAACAACAAATATTTATTAGAAATCTTCACAGTGAATGTGCGTCACGGAAATCTGTGTTGGGAAATTGGAGTTAGTTTACTCACAAAGTTAAAGCATTTAAGATGGGTATCGTTCGAAAATAAAAAGAGACAAACATGATTTGATTTATATGTTAGTGGATCTGTGTATAATCAGATTCATATGCATATTCTGCTTTATTATGTTTGTCACGCTGTATAGTTTGGTGAAATGGCATTGAACTGAGGATGTCAATTGTGCAAGATATTAAAAGGTAAACAAATGCAATTTATTATTTTAGCTCCATTTAATACAACATTAACCCAGCAAGAAAACTTAAGCATGTTTGTTAATATTTGTTAATGTTTTCACCATATCATATTTTACTTTACAAAACATCCTGAATTAAATTCATACTCTTAAAGAGATTATGATTAAATCATAATGGTACATATATATTGAAGAATCTATAGATTATTGCAAGTTTAATATCCATGTGGAAGGATATTAACTAAACGTTGTAAGAAGACATGAAAGCAACACTTAATAATATAAAAATGCTGTCAAACATGAACTTTGCAATTTTTATTCTGTTCTTATAATCATATTTAAAATGTTTCCCAATTTCATGGTTTATCGCGCTATTTTTTCCAATTTTATGGTTTATCGCGCTAATTTTCCCAATCCAAATGCCACAGGCTGTAACAAAAAAAAGCAAAAAAAATCACTGTTTCATATTATGGAAATTATTTATATGTAAAATATGGGTACTGCTTTATCATCTTGTCAAGAATTTTATTTGTCCATCACGTACATTTATACACACCATAAATGCTGATGAATGTATACAATTTTATAACTAAACCAATAATTCCCAATCATAATAGTTTGAGTAAAGGTAAAGTACTTCTTGACACTTCAAGGCAATTTTTCCTATCTTAAGATTAGTCTCCCTTTTGTCACAAACCTGGCCAAGGCACAAAAAAGGCAGTTTTCTAGCATCTTATATTGTAAATCGCACAATTAAATAATAAATTTAGATAAAAACGTAATGAGCAAACTTACAATTACGTATTTTATAAATAATTTATTTAAAAAATATTGTATGTGCTGTTATTTTCATCTGTCTTAAGACCGTATTAATGGAAATTTACATTAAAGTGATATTATGCGCATCTTACAGTATATGCTATGTTTATAGGTGTCTATCACAACCATTGTTTATTTTTTAGTGTTTTCACTTCATAGACACTTATATTTGTTAATGCAGCATCAACATCATAGAACAATATCACGGAAATGGAAAAATAATGCATTTGAATATCAACCATACTTTCGTTTGACAACTAATGATGCATGTACAATGTGAATCTAAATTAAGTTTTAGTGAAGATTCGTTCGAACGACACACGAACATTAACTCCAATCCTAATAATAAGACAGTTCCTCTTGGCATTGCGGATTGGACAGTCATGTAAAATATCGAATATAATATATATTTTTTATAAAAAACTGGTAGCCAGATGAGTTGCAGATAATTGGTCAGTAACCACATTTTAACTAACTCTTTTGACCTACCGGGTATTAATTCTTTTCAGCTTAATTCAACAGTGAAAAATGCGCATAATATCACTTTAATATATCTTAGAACAAGCGGGCCTGAAAGGCCCAAAGTCGCTCACCCAAGATACAAAGAACTGACCTTCTCAGTGCAGGCCTAAGATATCATTAGAACAAATGTTCTGACATAGTTTCATGATGAGTGAACTATAAATGTAATTTTTAGAGTGCTTACAAGGTTCTACTATAGTAATATTAGGATAAATTCCCCAACACATGTTTTTCAACAGACTTGCACTTTTTCTAAATGATTCAAGATATCATTAAAACTAATTTTCTGACCAATGGATATGAAGATTGGACAATAAAAGTGACAATAAGAATGTTAACAAGATATTACTTTAGCCATATAAGTGAAATGCCCCGCCCTCTGGTGGCCATGTTTTTCAACCAACCGGAACAATTTTCAAACTTGTTCAAGATATCATTGAGACGAATTTTCTGACCAAGTTTCATAAAGTTCAAAAATACATGTAGCCTCTAGAGTGTTCACAAGGTTTTACTACAGTAATTTAAAGTCATACAAGGAAAAATGCCCCGCCCAATTGCAGCCCTCTTTTTCAAACAACTGGAACCATTTTACATCTTATTCAAGATATCATTAAAACAAATGTTCTGACCAAGTTTCATGAAGATAAGAAAATAAATGTGACTTTCGGAGTGTTAACAAGGTTTTACTAAAGCCATATAAGGAAAAATGCCCCACACCCTGGCAGCAATGTTTTTCAACCAACCCAAACCATTTTTAAACTCATCCAAGACATCATTGAGACAAATCTTCTGACCAAGTTTCATGAAGATCGGACAATAAATGTAGTCTCTAGAGTGTTAACAAGGCTTTACTATCATCATATAAGGAAAAATGCCCAACCCCCTGATGGCCATGTTTTCCAACCAACTGGAACCATTTTTCAACTCTTCCAAGATATCATTGGCACAAATCTTCTGACCAAGTGTCATGGTGATCGGACAATAAATATAGCATGTAGAGTGTTAACAAGGTTTAACTATAGACATATGCAGAAAAATGTCCCACCCTTTTGCAACCATGTTTTTCAACCTACTGGAATCATTTTCGAACTCTTCCAAGATATCATTTGGAGGAATCTTCTGAATAAGTTTCATGAAGATCGAACAATACCTGTGGCCTCTAGAGCTTTAGCAAGGTTTTACTATGGCCATATACATTGTATAGCCATATTCTGAAAAATGCCTCACCCCCATGGCCCTCATGTTGTTCAAGAAACTGTGACCATTTTTGAACTCATCCAAGATCTCATTGAGACGAATCTTCTTACCAAATGTCATGAAGATCACACCATAAATGTAGCCTCTAGAATGTTAAAAACCGCACGACGCACAATCATTTTCAAACTCGTCCAAGATATCATTGGGAAGAATTATCTGACCAAGTTTCATGAAGATAAGACAATAAATGTGGCCTCTAGAGTGTTAACAAGGTTCTACTATAGCCATATAAAGCAATGTTAGGAAAAATGCCCCGCCCCCTGGAAGCTATGTTTTTCAAGCAACAATGATCATTTTTGAACTTGTCCACGATATCATTGTGACCAATCTTCTGACCAAATTTTGTGAAGATCAGACCATAAATGTGGCCTCTAGAGTGTAAACAATGCAAATGTTGACACTGCACAACTCACAACAGACGACAGACAAAAGGCGATCACAAAAGCTCATCATGAGCACATTGTGCTATGATGAGCTACAATGAGATTCATTTTAGGACACTCTTATAAGATGGTTTAACAAATTCTAAGGTTAATTTTCAAGACTTAAAATCAAGAAAATACTGCACATTGATGGCAGTGAAATAATCACCTTGTTAAAGCAAAATCTCAGTTTTCGTCAACACAGGCTAACCAGGGAAACCCCCCTTTTCTTACTTGTTAAAAGTAAGTCTTCTTTAAGAAAGAATCCAGTTTTGGCACAGGCTAATGTGGGAGGACACTTTAAGCACATGCATTTAGCCCTGTTTTCCCAGATTGAGGCTCATAAACAAACCCTACCACTGCAAGACTTACCTTATGATGAAGTCAGTGTTGTTGACAGACACTGTCACCCTGACAGGGGGAAGCTGATCATGTCCTTTCTCCATATGGAACTCTACAGTGGCTCTGAAATCAACATGCAAGGTTTCATAATGATTTCTCAGTAATACACGGAGCAATATACCCTTACATATAAACATGGCAGAATTTCATGTTATTTTTTATCCTGGCCTTTAAAATCTGAAACAAAACAATGAAGGGTCTCATAAAGTTTCCAAGATTCTTTGTGTATTATTAGAATGTAGTGTTGAACAACAATATCAACATACCATCAAGTCATTTTAATTTATGAAACTTTATACATTTTCAAGGGCCACAAAAAGACAAAACTAATGAACAAACAGAATTTGAATGCGACTGGACTTTCTCTTGGAGGTTATTTGGATTTTTCTCTGTCAACCTGTATCACTTTAGTAATTGACAAATACTCTCCTTAATAACATGAATGGGATAATATGCATATAGAATATTTCATGACAAATCTCCACATCAGGTCTTTAGCCAGGATAGGATTTGATAATTCAATAACCCATAATTTAAAGTCTAGCCCTCATCTAGTAGAAAAGTTTAACTTTGTTGGAAACAGTCATAAAATTATCAGTGCCAAAAGCATCACAAACAAGCAAATTTGTTGAATTGATATCTCCCGCCAATATGCTTCTGGACAAAAAAGTATTATATTTGACAGTAAAAAAAAAACATTTTTTCAAGATACAAAGGGCCATAACTCCGTTATTAACAGATAATGTACAATGCCATTTGGTGTGCATCATCTTCTTATCCATATATATATATACTCATACCAAGTTTCAATGAAATCCGCCAAAGCACTTCCAAGATATGGCTCCGGACACAAAAAAAGCATTTTTTCAAGATTCAAAGGGCCATAACTCTGTTATTAACTGATGGTGTACAATGCCATTTGGCGTGCATCATCCTCTTATCCATATACATACTCATACCAAGCTTCCACCAAAGCACTTCCAAGATATGGCTCCAGACGGATGGACAGAAAGACGGACAGAAAGACGGAAGGACGGACAACGCCAAAACAATATCCGTACGCCTATGGCGGGGGATAATTATAATCATAGGCTATTGTCAATTGGTCTCATGCCATATTCAGCCATCATAGCTCCAGACCACAGCATTTGCACAGGCTGGTCAAGAGCTGACTGCTGATAATAACGCAAAACCTTGCAAGGATAGCTCATGACCAGACAGGTAGCAGACAGGATAGTTCATGGCCAGACAGGTACCAGACAGGATAGTTCATGACCAGACAGAGAGCAGACAGGATAGCTCATGACCAGATAAATAGCAGACAGGATAGCTGCAGACTGCATGATTGTTCAAGAGCTATTCTTGCGGCATATCATATGGCATAAACCCCATTTTTTCATGAAGCCTCTTCTATTGTACCTGAGCGCATTCTTGAGTAACTCAACCAGTATGTAGTCTAAGGGCGGTGCTACATATACAAACTCGCTGTCTATGTGCCCCTCAACCACCACCTGTGGGGACATCCCAAACTTGTCATCACAGATTTTCCTGAAAATAGATAGGAATGGAATTTATCACAAATTGTTCAGTTGATACAAATATATTCCCAGATATATAAATATTTTTTTGACAATGGTTGATATGAAGTATTTTTCACAAAAAAAAAATGAATTAGGAGGAAAGTTACTTATTACGAGAATAAGGAACATGCATAACAGTATGTCATCAAACCAAATCATCAGGACACTTGCTTCTTTAATCAAGAAGGATTGTTTCCATGATATTTACACTGTGAAAGTCATCAATGACTCAAATGTTTACACTGATTTTAGTTCTTCTGTCTGCAGTATTTTTTTAACAATTATTTTATGATCAAGTTACACATGTGTACATAGAGCCTGGGGAACCGTATTCAACTTGGCTCTAGGATAGGTGCTCTGCTCAAAATGCAAAATAAATTGATTATAAATTTGTCTTCACTTCACTTTTTTCTTCAAATCCTAAATACTGCAAAACGTGGCAAAATGAATGCCTATTTTAACGGTAGAAAATTGTGTGCTAACTTTATAGGCATCAATTTTGCCTATTGAATTTAATTTATTATCCGTAATTTATGTATTTTTTTGCTATTTTCAATGGGTCAATACTATCTTTTTATGTACATTAATTCCAATGTAATTTTTTCTTTCATAAGTACTACATGTACTACATGTACTTAGTTGCACTTCTATATTAGGTTACGACACATGGCCTGTATTAACACGCACGCTTTTCCTGCGAGAACTATGTTTCGCGCTCTTATTAAAACACCACTTTTACATGGCATTCATGTATAGTGATTGGTGCAGATGCGTACAAAGGGACTTAATTTGCATTTAACTTCTCATTAGAAACCATGCTAATTGAAGTTGACACCAGGGGGGGGGGGGCAGATCTCTGCCGACTTAATTCTGACAGAGGGCAGTTCTCCGCCTCCATTCAACTTTTGCCTCAATAGGAGACCTAAGTGTAAAAAGATTGAAGGCCAGGAGAATTTTTTTCTCCTGACATGTTGTCTTCTGATGGCACTGTTGAAAATAATATATTAATTTAAGAGTCTGCCTTAACTTCATATACACTTTTTTGTTTCCATGTTTAACAATTTGTAATGAAACCCAATGTCCGTTTGTGACAGCAGTATTATGATTAATTTTTTTTTAAACATTTACTGACAAATGACCTCTAAAAAAAGGTGTGTTGCGCATAAAACGTTATATTGTTGATCATGTATATCCTAAATTCAATTATTGTTTCTAATACACTTTTTGAGTTATTGCAGTATTTAGTGTCATGCTATAAAAGAAAATTGGCTATTCAATTAACCGAATTAACCCATATTTCCTATCAGTATATTTGGAGTTTTTACAACGGAAAGAGATGCAAATGGTTTGGTGTTTTCAATTTCTATTAAATTAAACGAATTATTTGATTATCCGATACATAAGTGAAATCTACTGTATTTATAAAAAAAGTCACTTAAACTATTATCCCTTATGAGTGTACCAAGTTTCTTGATAATATTTGCCATACTTTTTAAATTATTTAAGCTTTAACAACTCGAAAGACAGATTGGCAAACACATGGAGAGATTGACAGAGAAAAAACAACAACCCTCTTTTTGATGAATTACCAAATTAACCTGATATATGACTTCCTGGGAAAGGTGTCTTTGTAGGCCATTATGAGTTGACACACATAATATTTAATAGCATTCCATAAGAATAAAAAATTTATATCAAATAAAAAAAATCAAATAAGTTATTTCAAAGCTGTTGAGTGTTTGTATACAGTGTATTAATGAATTATGACGATGCCTTGGTAATTTCAATTTACACTTTTTAAAATTGTGTCAACCAGTTTTCCCACTGTATATAATGTAGGAAATTAAAATATACCGCAATAACTCTAAGTTTTCAGACACTTAAAAAAATAATTATTATTTTTTGTGGCCGAAAATTTAGATATGAAAATATTCCAAAAACTACAGTTGTCCGAAAATTTAGAGAAAAAAAATAAGGTGCCTTTAAATTAGAATTATATTGAAATAAATGCAATAAATCAATGGACAGTAATTATTTTGAGATTATCTCTTATTTTTATGCTTTAAAAATAAATACAACTTCACAGCTTTGCTAATTCTTGCCTAAAATGATATATATGAAACAAGAGATGTGTTTGTCAGAAACACAATGCCCCCTACTGCATCGCTTTGATACATGTTTTTTACCTTTGACCTTGAAGGATGACATTGACATTGAATTTTCACCACTCAAAATGTGCAGCTCCATGAGATGCACATGCATGCCAAATATCAAGTTGCTATGTGAAGGGACATAAAAGTTATGAGCATTTTTCGAAACCTAAACTCGAAACCTAACACAAAGTGTGACGGAAGGACAGACGGACATTCAGACGGACTGACGGTCCAATCTCTATATGCCCTCCTTCGGGAGCATAAAAAAGAAAAAACAGATAACATTCTGCTTCCTAAATTGGACAACACTGTTTCAAATGCTGTTGGGTGAATCCATTAGTTTCTTCCAGTATTCATGGTTATTTACCCAATTAGGCAAATATAATGGTCCATTGCCCTAAAGCATGCATCTGCCAGGTTTTATTACCGTAATCTGGTTGTAAAAATCCATGATCAAAATGTCATTTAAGAGCGAAAGCAAGGCCGAAGTCTGTAGAATAGCACAGTCAAATATACTGTCCGAAAAACTAAAGAGACATTAATTATGGACGAAAAGCTGTATGCCCAAAAATTAAAAGTCACGAAATATAATTATTTTGCTTGAAAAGAGGGTGTTTCAAAACTAAGAGTGTCTGAAAACTTAGAGTAAGTACGGTAATGTGGGTTTTAACAATGCCAATATGGAAGATCACAAACAATTATGGATATCTTGGTTCTATGTATTACAACAGGTGAAGATAATTATTACAACAAGTGCAGACAGAAAAGACAATGAAAATCATCGTCCAAGTCTGACCCAGGTCTTACCTCACTAGTTCTCCCTTGTCACGGATTAATTTAGCAGGAGAAAAATTCAACTTGAAGATGCCAACATGGTTTAACTGAAAAACAAAACATCACCTAGCATTCATCACATCAGCACCTCTCTTACACTAGCTGCAAGTGATTTCATTGGTTGATGCTTATAATGATGTTTCTTCTATATGTGGTGTAGTGGATATAGTGTCCGCCTACAGATCGGGGGACCATGAGTTCAATCCATATAGTCGCATTCTTTAGATCTCCGCCATAGACACCAAGTATTGGTTCTTGTCCCAGGAAACTGACTCGAGAGCATTTCAAATAAGTATAAGGCTTTCTATGCCATCAGGTCAAAATAAATATTCTTAAACTCACATTATCCACTGAGAGAAAAATATGTTGTTTGGCTTAAAGTTTGGGATTTTTTAGGTCAAAACTAACATTATCTGCAGACAGACAAATATGTTGTTTGGCTAAAAGTTTGTTTTTTTAGGTAAAAACTAACATTATCCACAGATAAACAAATATGTTGTATGGCTAAAAGTTTGTTGTCAAATAAGATAAATACATAACCTTACTAATAGTGTGTGCAATGTTCGAAGAAAGACAAAAAACATTTGTTAATCTTGACAATATGCAAGACAGCCAACATTCTATGGTTTTTATAAACACATAAAATGACATGTCAAAACCATTTTCAGTATTTTTTTCATTTTTACATTTAATAAAATTTAATTAAATTAACAGATTCATCTGGATTTTTACTTCTATTTTTAGCCTGTTGTAGAGCATACGGAGCAGAATAAAACTGTCCCTTATTAACATAGTTCCTTTAAAGGGGCCTTTTCACATTTTGGTAAATTGAAAAAATAAAAAGTCATTTCACATTCGCAAATTTTCATTTTAGTTATGATATTTGTGAGTAAAACAGTAATACTGAAGATTTATCATGCTCTAAAAAGCTATTACATGCATCTTTTGACGATTTAAAAACCTGAAAATTATAAAGCTTTGCAACGCGAAACGATTGGATAATTAGAAGAGTTCTGTTGTCGTCGTTACATTTTGTGAAACTACGAGGATTGCTTATATATATAAGTATAAAATACATCCGTCATTGTATGAGCAAGAATGGCTGAGTGGTCTACATGCAAAAATCTCTGAAAAGGCCCCTTTAAAACTAAAAATAGTATGATGCTGAGTATCATCAATAAAACATGTGTAACTGAATAAACTCCCTCCTTTGAAACATTATCTAAGAGTAAAAAAGTAATTGTGATATGTAGTACACCTATACCAAAAATCATCAACATTTTAACAACTACTTACACAAAAGTGTATCTAAAATGATTAAACAAAACCTTTTTAACAAAAAAAGGAGATTTATAATAAGTTGAACAAGCAAATTTGTTGAATTGATATCCCCTGCCAACATACTTCTGGACACAAAAGTTTTCTGGACCGATGGACAACGCCAACTGCATCATCCTCTTATCCATATATAATACTCATACCAAGTTTCAATGAAATCCGTCAAAGCACTTCCAAGATATGGCTCCTGACACACACAAACAAGCATTTTTTCAAGATACAAAGGGCCATAACTCCGTTATTATCCAATGGTGTACAGTGCCATTTGGCGTGTATCATCCTCTTATGCATATATATACTCATACTAAGTTTCAATGAAATCAACAAAGCACTTCCAAGATATGGCCCTGGACAAAAAAAGCATTTTTTAAAGATACAAAGGGCCATAACCCAGTTATTAACAGATGGTGCACAATGCCATTTGGCGTGCATCATCCTTTCATCCATATATATATTCATACCAAGTTTAAATGAAATCTGCCAAAGCACTTCCAAGATATGGCTCCGGACACAAAAGTGCCGGACGAACGGACGGAAAGACAAACAGATAGAAGGACGGACAAGGCCAAAACAATATCATTCTGCCATCTGTTATACTGTTGTTGTTTTTCTTACAATCATACTTTGCCAACTGTCTGCACTGGTGTCCATCTACCAGTTTAAACATTTACAAGTAACAAACATTCATCAGAAGCGTTACTTTTGCAAGAGCAATTCTATTTGGAAACATGTAGCTATGAACATTTAATAAATTTAAAGAATAGGAAGAAAATCTGATTCTTGAAGACAAATTATTCATAATCCCACCCAAAACGAAATAATCCCTTTGAAAAGATCATGTTTTCATAAATACAATGAAATATGAGTGGTGCTCTGAAAAAGGGTCTTAGTGTATGTGCTTTAAGTGTTGGCCCAGATTAGCCTGTGCAGTCTGCACAGGCTATTCAGGGATGACACCTTCCACTTCATATTTTTCGTTAAAAGTATGTCTTTCCTCAGCAGTTTAGGAGGAAAGTTTTGTCCTTGATTAGCCTGTGAATACAGCATAGGCTAACTGAGACGACACTTTATGCACAGGCATTAAACCCGTTTTCACAGAGCAAGGCACATATTTAACCGCAGATATCTCACCTTGTCCTGTCTCAAGGCCACATGGTGCTCACAGAGTATACGGATGGCCAGCCGCGATGTCAACGTTCGGTCAAGAAACTGGCATATAGTGTCCTCTGCCTAAAATGTCACATGTGCAGCTTGGAATTAACACATGTAAAGGGCTTTTGGGTTTTTGTTTTCTTTGAATTGCTTTAAAAATCACATAAGACACAACCGATTAATTATTTTTTCATGTTTTGCCACAAACATTTGCACTATCAATTACTAATAGATACATTTCCAGTCATAAAAAATCACAAAACAGATAACAAACACATTACAAGTTAAGCAAGAATTATTTGTTCACAAAAGTATAACTGTTTATCGTGTGATGTCCATGACCAACAATTGTATATATTTGCATTTTACTAGAGTTGTAAAATTGTCAGAACAAAGGCTGTTTGTAAAACATGCATGCCCCCCATATGGGCTCTCTGTTGTAGTGACAGCCATTGTGTGAATATGTTTTTTGTCACTGTGACCTTGACCTTTGACCTAGTGACCTGAAAATCTATAGGGGTCATCTGCCAGTCATGATCAATGTACCTATGAAGTTTCATGATCCTAGCCATAAGCGTTCTTGAGTTATTTTCCAGAAACCATTTTACTATTTCGGGTCACCGTGACCTTGAACTTTGACCTAGTGACCTGAAAATCAATAGGGGTCATCTGCGAGTCATGATCAATGTACCTATGAAGTTTCATGATCCTAGGCATAAGCGTTCTTGAGTTATCATCGGGAAACCATTTTACTATTTCGGGTCACCACGACTTTGACCTTTGACCTAGTGACCTCAAAATCAATAGGGGTCATCTGCGAGTCATGATCAATGTACCTATGAAGTTTTATGATCGTAGCCATTCGCGTTCTTGAGTTATCATCCAAAAACCATTTTACTATTTCAGGTCACCGTGACCTTGAACTTTGATATAGTGACCTGAAAATCAATAGGGGTTAACTGCGAGTCATGATCAATCTACCTATCAAGTTTCATGATCCTAGGCATAAGCGTTCTTGAGTTATCATCCGGAAACCATACTACTATTTCCGGTCACTGTGACCTTGACCTAGTGACCTGAAAATCAATAGGGGTCATCTGCGAGTCATGATCAATCTACCTATCAAGTTTCATGATCCTAGGCCTAAGTGTTCTTGAGTTATCATCCGGAAACCATTTTACTATTTTGGGTCACTGTGACCTTGACCTTTGACCTAGTGACCTGAAAATCAATAGGGGTCATCTGCAAGTCATGATCAATCTACCTATTAAGTTTCATGATCCTAGGCCTAAGCGTTCTTGAGTTATCATCCGGAATTCATTTTACTATTTCGGGTCACCTTGACCTTTACCTTTGACCTAGTGACCTCAAAATCAATAGGGGTCATCTGCGAGTCATGATCAATGTACCTATGAAGTTTCATGATCCTAGGCCTTAGCGTTCTAGAGTTATCATCCGGAAACCATCTGGTGGACGGACCGACAGACGGACCAACCGACATGTGCAAAACAATATACCCCCTTTGCTTCGAAGGGGGGCATAAATATAAACAGTGCAATAACTCTACAAATATGAGTGAAATACTAACAGTTCCTGCAAAAAGCCCCCACCCACACAAGAGAGTTACCCAAATTTAAAGTTGAAAGTTGTTTTGTAGAAGAATTCCCCTAGACAAGTCCTGGTCCATTGACAGTGAACAGAAAGATGCCAATGGTGATTCAGGTGATCTCCTAATCTAGGTACCAGGTAGTCTCCTAATCTAGGTACTGAAAGGTATTACAAGGACAAGGAGACATGCCCACTCTACCAGTATGTACTTCCTGCACTCTGAGAACCCCTCCGCTAGAAGGGAGACAACTTCTCGGCCTTGGTCCAGTAAATCCCGCAGCATGACCGAGAACACTTGCTCATCCTCTATTGTTTTGATCTTAAATGGATACAAATTAAAACTTTTCATACTTCTTCTGCAATTTCAATTGTTCAAACCACACATTCTGTAACTATCAAAGGAATTCATAATCCGTTTTTATGATTGATGAAACCGTTTTCAGCTTAGTTATATTTAATACCTTTTGCACTTTCTTTTATCAAAGAATGTGAGAATCTGGTTCTGTTGGTTATTTTATCCCTTTTTACATGTATATAACTAAACTTAACTACATTTTTTGATTAACCATAATGATTAACCATACAGACAACAATAATAATTACATTCTATGTACATATTGTTATGTCTCAAAATTACAAATTAACAAGGGACAAAGTTGTCACAAAACCAGGTTTTCAATTTGAAAAAAAAGTCTGATAAAGGGAGACAACTCAAACTGAACTGATTGTTTATTATTAACCCCCTTTGTTTCAAAATAAATCTATTTTTAGTCATGGCGACCTTGACCTTGGAGATATTGATGTAATTCTTTCGTGCGACACACTGTCCAATGATGGTGAACAAATGTGTCAAATTATTTTAAAATCTCACAATGTATTACATAATTATGGCCCAGACAAGCTCATTTATGGCCATTTTTGACCTTTGAACTCAAAGTGTGACATTGACCTTGAAGATATTGACGTTATTCTTTCGCGCCACACACCGTCTTATGATGGTGAACAAATGATTTTAAAATCTCACAATGAACAACAAAGTTATGGCCCGGACAAGCTTGTCCCGCCAACCCGCCAGCCCGCCCGCGGACATTCGCCAATCTCATAACCAGTTTATTCCTTTGGAAAACCTGGTTAACAAGGGCTGTTTGTAAAACATGCATGACCCCATATGGGCTGTCAGTTGTAGTGAAAGCCATTGTGTGAATACATTTCTTGTCACTGTGACCTTGACCTTTGACCTAGAGACCTGAAAATCAATAGGGGTCATCTGCCAGTCATGATCAATGTACCTATGAAGTTTCATGATCCTAAGCCAAATTATTCTTGAGTTATCATCAGGAAACCATTTTACTGTTTCGAGTCACTGTGACCTTGACCTTTGATCTAGTGACCTGAAAATAAATAGGGTCATCTGTCAGTCATGATCAATGTACCTATGAAGTTTCATGATTCTAGGCGTAAGCATTCTTGAGTTATCATCCGGAAACCATTTTACTATTTCAAGTCACTGTGACCTTGACCTTTGACTTAGTGACCTGAAAATCAATAGGGGTCATCTGCCAGTCATGATCAATGTACCTATAAAGTTTCATGATCCTAGGCGTAAGCATAATTGAGTTATCATCCGCAAACCATTTAACTATTTCAATCACTGTGACCTTGACCTTTTACCTAGTGATCTGAAAATCAATAGGGGTCATCTGTCAGACATCAATGTACCTATGAAGTTTAATGATCCTAGGCGTTAGTATTCTTGAGTTATCATCCAGAAACCATTTTACTGTTTCGAGTCACTGTGACCTTGACCTTTGACCTAGTGACCTGAAAATCAATAGGGGTCATTTGACAGTCCTGATCAATGTACGAATGAAGTTTCATGATCCTAGGCGTAAGCATTCTTTAGTAATCATCCAAATACCATTTCACTATTTCGGGTCACTGTGACCTTCCCCTTTGACCTAGTGACCTGAAAATCATTAAGGGTCATCTGCCAGTCATGATCAACATACCTATGAAGTTTCATGATCCTAGGCCTAAGCATTCTTGAGTTATCATCCAGAAACCATTTTACTATTTCGAGTCACTGCGACCTTGACCTTTGACCTAGTGACCTGAAAATCAATAGGGGTCATTTGACAGTCATGATCAATGTACCAATGAAGTTTCATGATCCTTGGCGTAAGCATTCTTTAGTAATCATCCGAAAACCATTTAACTATTTCGAGTCACTGTCACCTTGACCTTTGACCTAGTGACCTGAAAATCGTTTGGGGTCATCTGCCAGTCATGATCAACGTACCTATGAAGTTTCATGATCCTAGGTCTAAGCATTCTTGAGTTATCATCCAGAAACCATTTTACTATTTCGAATCACTGTGACCTTGACCTTTGACCTAGTGACCTGAAAATCAATAGGGGTCATCTGCCAGTCATGACCAATGAAGTTTCATGATCCTAAGCCTAAGCGTTCTTGAGTTATCATCCGGAAACCATCTGGTGGACGGATCGACGGACGGACGGACTGACTGACGGACGGACCAACCGACATGTGCAAAACAATATACCCCCTCTTCTTCAAAGGGTGCATAAAAATGTATTCACTTGAGTTTAAAAAACAACAGCTTTTTCAATTTTAGGCAACAACAAATTGATCAGATATCCAATGTATTAAACGCAGCTAAAAATTGATAAATAAAACACAACTTATTATTGTTTAACTAGAGTGCTTCCTATGTTTTACTATTGTCATATAAGAAAACTGCCCCACCTCTATGGCTGCCACATTTTCAACAGACCGGAACCATTCTTGAATTTGGCTTAGATATTATGAAAACTTATGTTCCAAGAAAGTTGCATGATGTGCCTTTTCAAGTATTACCAACCTTTTTCTTTCATTTGACCTAGTGACTTTCTTCAACCACTTGATACAGTTTTGAAATAAGCCAGAGTTCACAAGGTTCATTTTGATTACGCACTTTCGGCAACGAAAAATTGAGGGGCCATCCACAAGTCGCACTATGAGTATATTGTGACCAGGTTGAGCTTAATATCATTTAGTGAAATACAAATGGGCCATGATCTGTGAAAAAAGGGTTTAATGCATGTGCTTAGAGTGTTGCCCCATATAAGCCTGTGCAGTATGCTAAGATTTTTGCTAATAGGAGATTTTCTTATAATAGAAAATATCATAAAAGCGGAAAGTGTCATCCTCGATAAGCCTGTGTGGACTGCACAGACAAATCTGGGATGACACTTTACTCACATGCATTAAACCCCCTTTCCACAGAGCACGACTCAAAGTTTTTTTTATTGCTCAAACAGTGCATGTCTGATTCATGCAAGTCCTGGAACACTGCACATGGCTGACATTACTTTCAGCAATTATACAAATTGAAATCTGTTGAAACAAGTAAAAAAAATGTTGAATTTTGTTGCTTTGTTTTAACACCAATACTTAAAATGAAACAAATATTAACCCTTTCAGTGCTGGAACCGAATTTTGAAGGCCTTTGCAAACAGTTTGGATCCAGATGAGGCGCCACAGAACGTGGCGTCTCATCTGGATCCAAACTGTTTGCTATTCTGATAGTATTCTTTGAAAAAAATCAAAGAAAATGCTAATTTTAAAAATTCAGCAGATGACATTTTAGCAGCGACAAATTTCCCAGCATGCAAAGTGTTAAGTATTAATTGTACAACTTAATATTATTTAGCCTCACTTACCGGTTTAAACTTGTATAGTCTCTCAAATGCAGTGATGTACATCTCTAGCTGCAATAGAAGACACACAAGTTCATACATAAATAGGAGTGGCTGGGGAGCAGGATGCAACATTTATCAAACACGAGGGCCATAATGTCCCTGAATTTCTCTCCTTACTTGAAATTTAGGCCTAAGCAGACCTAATTTTTTAAAATATAAAACCAAGGAAACCATTTATCCCAAAAGCTGGCACAATTTTAAACCATAAAGTCAAATTTGAATAAATTTGGTAGAGGACCATCATGCAATTTAACATGTTATAGTACCTAATAACAAACCTAACAAAAATATGGTTTTCACGAGATTTTAAAAATCATTTTGATTTGAATCTATTCATGTTACCTCTGTGGTGTGGGCATTTTTTTTCCAGGAGCATATTTTTAACAAATTTTGATACTCTGCATGTTGTTAGATATAAAATATTAAAGCTTTCAGCTCATGGTTAGGAGGGAGTGTGTGTTTTTTTCCACACTGTACATGTACAGAAAAAGTTACCAAAGAATGTGGCAAAACTTGACCCCAGTGTCATGATTTGAAGACACTTCATAGAGTACCACATATGTTGCTATGCCAAATATTACAACTCTGGACCTTGCAATTGTTGTAATAACTGTATCCGTACATAAGTCTGAATATTTAACCACGAGACCACTGGGGTGTGGAAATCTGTTACCTTATGGGCACGTTTTAATCACAAGAGGCCCATGAGGGCCTGAATCGCTCTACTGGTATAACACTATGCAAGTTTGGAAAGAATAAGATGGAAACTGTGTACTAAATCGCGCAAACAAGGAGAATTTTCTCAAATTCAAGGGGAGATTATTGTGTACTTATTTCTCCGATACTGCTCATATTCAATAGGGTTCAAGTCCTCATTGATATAAAGATACTGTGCAAAATTGGATGAAAATTGTGGAATTTATTGCGTAAACAAGCGGGATTTCAAAATTTTCTCACATTCAAGGGGAAGTAATTCTGAACTAATTGCTTCGATATTGCTCTTTTTACAAACGGATTTGAGTCCTCATTGATACAGAGACACTGCGCAAGTTTGCCAAGAATTGGATGAAAATTATGGACTTAATCACATACAAAAACTGAATTTTCATTTTTTTCTCAAGAGTCCTCATCAATATAAAGACACTGAACAAGTTTGAAAAGAATCGGATGAAAACTGTGGACTTTTTCGCGTAACCAAGAAAAAGTCTAACGCATGCTCACACACGACAGAAACCACGCCATGACAAGCTCTTCAGGACTTCGGCCAGTAGAGCTAAATATTAGGGTTAATGAAGGGTCACTTATTTTGTAAAAATCTCTGAAGCAGTTTAAAGATTTTGCATGGCTAAAAACAGATTCTGCAAAGCCTACCACCTTAATTAGCTATCCTTAAGCACTCTGTGCTCATGTTAGTAAGAGAAGAAAAAGTTGCAGATAGGTCATTAACACCCTACCACCAAAAGACACAGACACATTGTAAATTTGCCTATCTGTGAAATATATTAAATAAAATCAATGTTTCAACCATAAGCACATTTTAATCATGCAGCAAGACTGCCTCACTGTATACTCACCACCTTGAAGATGGTCTGGTTGTTGACAACATTGTATGGCAGGCCCTGCATGGCCACTATACGGTGAGCTATCCGAACAGGCAACTCTTTCTGGAGGTACTTGGCGCGACCCTGTGGTTAAAGAAATTCACACCTGGCTGTTTTCATAAAGCATCATTAGTTGAGTTTAATCCGTATTTTGAAACTTTTTCTGAACTGTATCCTTCCATGCAAAAAAAAAAAGGTTTTGTGATTTGTTCTCAGTCTAAAAATACATGTAGGTCAATATCACGGTCAAAATGAGTGCAGATGCTTTTTTAAGAAATTCCCAATTAATACTTTGAAAACCTGTATTATTTCCCAATGTGGTAATTTTACAATCCTAATATTCTGAAATTTAAGATTGTACCCAAAAGGGCCAACAAACCAAGTGTAATATATAGGAGATCTTTAAACATGACTTTATCCTTCACCTCCAGCTCCTGTTGTTTTTTTCAACATAAATTTGATTACTTTGTTTCTGATTTAATATATGTATCCCGGAAAAAGCTACTTTTTGGAAAAAAAACACTAATCTGCTGGTACAAATAAACATGACCCATTTATAATCCTTTCAAAATCACACTCCGTATCAACCGTTTTAATTTAAAGTAAGCTATCATTGGTTGATTTAATGGACTAGCGTTGTTTGTACCGGGGTGATATGTGGGTTTTTCTAAACTCGTGCTTTTCCGGGATAGATCTATTACTGGAGTTGAGCTAGTGTAACCCATATAAACATGACCTAGATTTGTGAAACCCTACCCATCACTTTGTCAAACAAGATGTGTTTGTGAAACACAATGTCCCCCTATATGATGTTTGACCTTGTAGGATGACCTTGACCATGACCCTTCACCACTCAAAATGAGCAGCTCCATGAGATACACATGCATTTCAAATATAAAATTGCTAGCTTCAATATTGCAGAGATGACATTACATGAGCAATTTTGACCCATATATTTGACCTTAAAGGATGACCTTGACCTTGACCTTTCACCACTAAAAATGTGCAGCTCCATGAGATACACATGCATGCCAAATATCAAGTTGCTATCTTCAATATTGCAAAAGTATTCATAAAATTAGCGATTTGGGCCACATATATTTGACCTCTGACCTTGAAGGATGACCTTGACCTTGACCTTTCACCACTCAAAATGTGCAGCTCCATGAGATACACATGCATGCCAAATATCAAGTTGCTATCTTCAATATTGCAAAAGTGCTCATACAATGAGCGATTTCGGCCACATATATTTGACATCTGACCTTGAAGGATGACCTTGACCTTGACCTTTCACCACTGAAATTGTGCAGCTCCATGAGATACACATGCATCCCAAATATCAAGTTGCTATCTTGAATATTGAAATACTGCAAAAGTGTACATTAAATGAGCGATTTTGACCCATATATTTGACCTTTGACCTTGAAGGATGACCTTGACCTTTCACCACTCAAAATGTGCAGCTCCATGAGATACATATGCATGCCAAATATCAAGTTCCTATCTTCAATATTGCAAAAGTTATTGCAAATGTTAAAGTTGGCGCAAACCAACCAACCAACAGACCAACAGACATGGCAAAAACAATATGTCCCCCACTACTATAGTGGGGGACATAAAAATCACTGGACTGGAAATTAAACTTACGCTTCATCTGTAAGTCATGAAGATAGACTCACATAACCAAAAATCAGCTCAATATCTAAAAGTATTGCTTAAAAAATGTTCAGAAAACAGTTATTTAAACAAGAGGGCCTGAAAGGCCCAATGTCGATCACCTGAGATTCAAAGGAACTGACCTGTTCTTTGAAGCCCTAGATGTCATTAAAACAAATGTTCTTACCAACTTTTATGACTAGTGAACACCCTGGCGGCCATGTTTTTCAACAGACCAGAACCATTTTCATACACATCCAAGATATCATTTAAACAAACATTCTGACAAAGTTTCATGAAGATTCATGAAGATATATAAGGAAAAATGCCCTGCCCCCTGGTGGCCATGTTTTTCAAGCAACTGGAACCATTATCAAACTTGTCCAAGATATCATTGGGACAATTCTTCTGACCAGGTTTCATGATGATCCGAAAATAAATTTGGCTTCTAGAGTGTTAACAAGGTTTTACTAAAGCTATATAAGGAACTAGAGTGTTAACAAGATTTTACTATAGACATATAAGGAAAAATGCCCCGCCCCTTGGCAGCCATGTTTTTCAAGCAAACGAAACCATTTTCGAACTCATCCAAGATATCAATGAGACAAATCTTCTGAACATATTTCATGAAGATTGGACAATAAATGTGGCCTCTAGAGTGTTAACAAGATTTTACTATAGCCATAAATAGCCATATAAGGAAAAATGCCCCACCCCTTGGCAGCCATGTTTTTCAAGCAAAGGTTACCATTTTTGAACTCATCCAAGATATCATTGAGACAAAACATCTGAGCAAGTTTCATGAAGATCAGAAAATAAATGTGGCCTCTAGAGTGTTAACAAGGTTTTACAAAAGCCATATAAGGAAAAATGCCCCGCCCCCTGGTGGCCATGTTTTTAAAGCAACCAAAACCATTTTCGAACTCATCCAAGATATCATTGGGACAAATCTTCTGACCAAGTTTCATGAAGATCGGAACATAAATGTGGCCTCTTAGAGTGTAAACAAGGTTTTACTATAGCCATATAAGGAAAAAAGCCCCACCACCTGGCGGTCATGTATTTCAACCAACCGGCATCATTTTTGAACTCGTCCAAGATATTATTGGATGAATCTTCTGACCAAGTTTCATGAAGATTGGACTATAAATGTGGCCTCTAGAGTGTTAACAGGGTTTTACAATAGCCATATTAGGAAAAATGTCCTGTCCCCTGGCGGCCATGTCTTTTAACCAATTGGCATTATTTTCGAACTCATTCAAGATATTATTGGGATGAATCTTCTGACTAACTTTCATGAAGATCGGACAATAAATGTGGCCTCTAGAGTGTTAACAAGATTTTACTTTAGCCATTTTAGGAAAAAATGCCCCGCTCCTTGGTAGCCATGTTTTTCAAGCAAAGGTTACCATTTTTTAACTCATCCAAGATATTACTGGGACAAATCATCTGAGCAATTTTCATGAAGATTGGAAAATAAATGTGGCCTCTAGAGTGTTAACAAGGTGTTACTAAAGCCATATAAGGAAAAATGCCCCGCCCCCTGAAGGCCATGTTTTTCAACCAACCGGCATCATTTTCGAATTCGTCCAAGGTATAATTGGGATAAATCTTTTGACCAAGTTTTATGAAGAATAGACAATAAATGTGGTCTCTAGAGTGTTAACAAGATTTTACTATAGCCATATAAGGAAAAATGCCCAGCCTCTTGGCAGCCATGTTTTTCAAGCCAACGTAACCATTTTCGAACTCATCCAAGATATCATTGACACTAATCTTCTGACCAAATTTCATGAAGATTGGACAATAAATGTGGCCTCTAGAGAGTTTACAAGGCAAATGTTGACGCCACACAATGCACAACGCAGAACGGACGACGCAAGACGGACAAAAGCAATCATCAAAGCTCATCATGAGCACGTTGTGCTCAGGTGAGCTGAAAACAATTCTCAGTGGAAGGCAAAAAATCAATTGACTGGAACAAATTTCACACATTCTGTAGGCCATGTAGGTATACTCACATACCAAATATCAGGTCAATATCCTAAGTGTTTTGGAAAAAAAAGTTCTGAAAATGCAATTCAAGACGGACAGAGGGACAGACAGACTGACGAATACTATATGCCACCCTACCAGAGGCATAAAAAAAGTTCAAATTGGGATCAAACGCCAGACCGCATCATTCCTAGGCAGACACTTTACCGGGTAATCATGTTGCAATAAAAGTAAGCCCAACTATGAGACAGTATAAGTGTTCCCGTTGACATACTACTTACTATATGTTCCAAGAATAACCATAAATATTAACAAAAACAAGAGTTCCGCCAATCGGTCAATTCCCTGACGAGTAATTGATTGTAAACGATATTCACGCTAATTGTGATAGTGACCTTGACCTTTGACCTAATGACCCCAACTTTGATAGGGGTCATGAACTGCCCTAGGCCAATCCACATGTTAAGTATCAAGCCAATCGGTCAAATTGTTTAAAAGTTATTGATCAAAAACAAAATGGTCTACCGACAGACTGACCGACATCCAGCAAAAAAGTATACAGTGTGATAGTGACCTTGACCTTTGACCAAGTGACCCCAATTTCAATAGGGGTCATCTACTGTCCAAGGCCAATTCACATTTTATGTATCAAGCCAATCAGTCAATTGGTTGACGAGTTATTGATCGGAAACTAAATGGTCTACCTACAGATAGACCGACCTACATCCAGCAAAACAATATACCCCTTCTTTGAAGAGGGGCATACAAATGAAAAATATAATTGCACATTTATAAGCAAAAGTGCAAGCAAACCTTTGCTGCATATTTAAGAACATTTTTATCTACAATACAGATGGACATTCAACCCTAATTACCAAAATGTGCCGCTCGCTTGAAGCTTTGCTTGAATTTAGAACACTGTAGGCTGTCCATCTTGATGATTTCTGAAATCATACAACAAAGAAAGTGATTAGAAGAAACACTTTTGAGGTCTTTAGCATATTACATTATTTGTGTTTTGTATAGGAAAACTAGGCCTAATGCAAGTGAGTCATAATCTGACATCTTATACAAGCACATGCAGACCACCACAATACTTTCCATTTGTAGGATAAAGTGGATCTATGAAAGCAGAAGTGTCACTTTGATCAGCTTGAGGTTACAAAATAAATATATTTTTCTATGACATAATATTTTTACATAGAGAACAACCACTTTAAAGCCTTGAATTAACAGCAGTAATAAATGCTGTCTAACCCACTACATGTTATTTTTGTGTCAAGGCAAATCCCACAATAAGTTCATCACAAGGCCACTGACCGAGTTAGTTAACAAACAAAAAATGCTTGATGTATATCTCTTTGTACAAACCAGTACATTAATTTTTTCATTTGTTTAAACTATAAATGAAAGATAATTAAGACAATTTTTTTAACAGTTTGCCATTGAAACGCACCACAACAAATACAGAACAGTTTAACTTGTACATATATGTACAGTGTATTTGAGAACAATAAAAATTAATTGATGATCAAGACAATTACATTAAATAGATCATAAGCACATGTATTGCAATTTAAATGATATGCAATCAAAACTGAATCATGACTGTCTCAATATGTATATAACATGTAGTGTGGACTTTTCTTAATCCTGATAAAGGGTCATCTTCATCAATAAGAACTGATTTTCAACTCTAGGTGTAACAGGGCATAAAAACTTATGTAATGCATTTGTACTTCAATAAAGATGAAATAAAATGTCTGCACTGTAAAATTTATTTGAGCTTACAATGATCTATGTTCCAACTTAAGTTGTAATCTATTTTAAAGCTAAATGCTACGAGCTGGCTTCTTAAAGATATTTAATTAGCTAAAATTACAAACAAAATTGTATAATTCATTTTTAACAGCAACAACAATTTCAAGCATGCAATATTTATAATTTTCCCAAGACAATGATACTTCATACAAGTTTATTATCAAAAGACATGTCGAAAAACAATGTACTGCAAATTCAAGCTCACACCAGAAAAATATATTATAATTACATAATATACAATATATGTGTGTGTTATGCCTATTATGTTAAGTCTAGATATAATAAACTGATAAAGAAGCTAGTCAGACATTTGCAAGAAAGAAATGTTCAAAATAAAAAAACAGTTAATCAGAACCATTCATAATAATACATAGAAAACTCATCTGGTTTTGGGACAAACAACCATGGTTATTGACCAACCTCTTGTAGAGTATGTAAACACAACAGGCTGAATCAGGTTTAACACTAAGACTTAATAGACAAACATAATGGCATGTGGCTATATGAACATACTAACAGATAACAGCCAAAAATCAAACACAGACATTTTTTTCTACTTTAAGTAAGTTACAGGAAGGAATTGTTATCTCAAGTTTAAACCTTTCTTTGGGTTTGGTGAGGTATACAGTCTTCAAAATTCGCACCTGCCCTTTTTTAGCCAATTTGTGAAAAAATAAAATTGAGCTAACAAAAACCAGCCAGGTAATTAAAATATTATGGTCAGAAATCATGCATTAACAAGAGCACCGCCTTGCGGGTGCAGACCGCTCATCTATTTTCTTTTTAAAGGTGAAGGGACTCTCATTTTCAATCACAAAGGAGGGAGGAGTGGAGTGAAGAGGGGTGTATAGTGTGGGGTTGTGGACATTTATTACATTATCTTCCAAAAAAGCGAAAAAAAAAAAAATAAATAAAAAAATCGGGGGGGGGGGGGGGGGGGGGGGGGGTATAGTGTGAGGGTGTGGTGATAATTTGTGAGATGATCTTAAAAAAAAAAAAAAAAAAAAAAAAAAAAAATCAAAAAAAAAAATTGGGGGGGGGGGGGGGGTGGGGGGGGTGGGGTGGGGGTATAGTGTGAGGGTGTGGTGGTCATTAGTGAGATGATCTTATAAAAAAAAAAAAAAAAAAAAAAAAAAAATTAGGGGGGGGGGGGGAGGGGGGGAGGGGGGGGAGGGCACGGGGGATGGTTTGGGTGAAGTCTATTGTGGTATGTCAGGTAAGAGTAGTTTCATCAAAGTATCAATCAAATCTAATCATAAATAAAGAAGTTATGGCAATTTTAGCAAAATTTAATAATTTGACCTTGAGAGTCAAGGTCATTCAAAGGTCAAAGTAAAATTCAAGTTGCCAGGTACAGTAACCTCATGATAGCATGTAAGTATTTGAAGTTTGAAAGCAATAGCCTTGATACTTCGAGTGGATCGAAACACAAAATTTAACCATATATTAAAAGTTACTAAGTCAAAAAAGGGCCATAATTCCGTAACAATGACAACCAGAGTTATGCAACTTGTCCTTTTACTGTACCCTTATGATAGTTTGTGAGTGTTCCAAGTATGAAAGCAATATCTATGATACTTTAGGGGTAAAGTGACCAAAACATAAATCTTAACCAAATTTTCAATTTTCTAAGTATAAAGGGCCCATAATTCCGTCCAAATGCCAGTCAGAGTTACATAACTTTGCCTGCACCGTCCCCTTATGATAGTTCATAAATCTTGCAAGTATGAAAGCAATAGCTTTGATACTGTAGGAATAAAGTGGACCTAAACACAAAACTTAATCAAATTTTCAATTTTCTAAGTATAAAAAGGGCACATAATTCTGTCAAAATGCCAGTCAGAGTTACATTACTTTGCCTGCACAGTCCCCTTATGATAGTTAGTAAGTGTTGCAAGTATGAAAGCAATAGCTTTGATGCTTAAGGAATAAAATGGACCTAAACACAAAACTTAACCAAAATTGTCAATTTTCTAAGTATAAAAAGGGCACATAATTCTGTCAAAATGCATGCCAGAGTTATCTAACTTTGCCTGCCCAGTCCCCTCATGATAGTAAGTAAGTGTACCAAGTTTGAATGCAATAGCATTGATACTTACTGAGAAAAGTGGAACTAAACGCAAAACTTAACCAAAATTTGCAATTTTTTAAGTATAAAAAGGGCACATAATTCTGTCAAAATGCACGCCAGAGTTATCTAACTTTGCCTGCCTAGTCCCCTCATGATAGTAAGTAAGTGTACCAAGTTTGAATGCAATAGCATTGATACTTTCTGAGAAAAGTGGACCTAAACGCAAAACTTAACCGGACGCCGACGCCAACGCCAACGCCAACGCCAACGCCGACGCCGACGCCAAGGTGATGACAATAGCTCATAATTTTTTTTCAAAAAATAGATGAGCTAAAAAATGGCCAAACATTTCTTTATCAATTTATTTCAATCGGCTTATAAAATGTCACAATTTTTGGGGCCATATTTTACTTGCATTTTATTTGAAAACGCCAATGCTTGCCTAGTTGTTACATATCCAATGGAATCATCTTGTTAAATTCTTACATGTACTTACATGACTGTTGCAATTTTCTTTGCAAACATTCATGAGAGAAGCAGAAATGCCTAAATAAGTTAAACCAAGTTAATTTGTAGAATTTATATCCCTGCTACATAATATTTTTTATGAATGGTCGCAAATAACTTGATATATTGTATAATTCTTAAAAAGTCATTAAGTGTATGATAATTCTTTTTTATGTATTGCAATTTTCCTCATTGACATCTATACACCCATGAAGTTTCAAGTTGAAATCTTGCGGCGTATCTGAGATAAAGCCCTGAAAAGTAACATCATAAAAAACAACAAAGGGCAACCACTCTTATTTAAAAAAAAGAAGGGTTATGGTTCTCCAGCAAAGCACTTCTCCTCATTAATATCAATACACCCATCTAGTTTTATGTTGTAATCTTGTATTGTATCTGAGATATAGCGTTGAAAAGTAACATCATAAAAAAAAAACAAGGGACAAAATTGTCACAAAACCAGGTTTTCAATGTGAAAAAAAATCTGATAAAGGGAGAAAACTCAAACTGAACTTTTGAAATGACCAAAAAAAATTAACCCCCTTTGTAAGGTTTTTTTTTTTTTTAAATCTATTTTTAGTCGTGGCGACCTTGACATTGGAGATATTGACGTGATTCTTTCGTGGGACACACCGTCCCATGATGGTGAACAAATGTGCCAAATGATTTTAAAATCTCACAATGAATGACATAGTTATGGCCAGGACAAGCTCATTTATGGCCATTTTTGACCTTTGAACTCAAAGTGTGACCTTGACCTTGGAGATATTGACGTAATTATTTCGCGCGACACACCGTCCAATGATGGTGAACAAATGTGCCAAATGATTTTAAAATCTGACGATGAACGACATAGTTATGGCTCGGACAAGCTCATTTATGGCCATTTTTGACCTTTGAACTCAAAGTGTGACCTTGACCTTGGAGATATCGACGTAATTATTTCGCGCGACACACCGTCCAATGATGGTGAACAAATGTGCCAAATGATTTTAAAATCTGACAATGAACGACATAGTTATGGCCCGGACAAGCTTATTCCGCCAGCCCGCCAGCCAGCCCGCCAGCCAGCCCGCCCATTGGTTCTTTAGCATGGCACTTCTCCTCATTGATATTGATACACCTATGTAGCATCATCTTGAATGATTGTATGGTATCTGAAATATAGCCCTAAAAAGTTACATGTACATCATACAAAAACAAAGGGCAATTACTATTATTAAAGAAAGTGTATGGTTATGGTTGTTGTGCATGGCATTTCACCTCATTGATATTTATACACCCATGAAGTGTCATGTTGATATCTTGAATAGTTTCTGAGATAAAGACCTGAAATGTTTTGTGACAGACAGACAGACAAACTGAATGACAGACGGAGGGACAACGCCAATTCTATATCCCTCTGCCTTTGGTGGGGGATAATAATCTTTCGTTTATAAGGATGCCTTCAGAAAAAGGCAGGGTAAATAAGCACGCTGAGTTTTCTTATATCTTTTTAATTTCATGGAGAAATCAAATAAAATATGGTGAAATCTTATTTTAATCAAGTACCTCATGTCATTTTTTGTTTTCATTCTTTTAAAGGGGTCTTTTCACGTTTTGGTCATTGACAAAATAAAATAAAAAATTGTGTCAGATTTGCAGATATTTGTTGTAGTTATGATATTTGAGAAGAAACAGCAATACGGACCATTTACCATGCTCTAACATATCCATTATATGCATCTTTTGACGATTTAAAAACCTGAAAATTATAAAGCGTTGCAATGCGAAACGATTGAATAATTTTGAGAGTTCTGTTGTTGTCATTATATTTTGTGATACTCCAAGGATTGCTTATATAAACTATAAAATACGGCACTCAATGTTTGAGCACTGATGGACGAGTGGTCTAAGCGATAGACTTCAACTACATGTATTGGGGTCAGTGGTTCGAGCCCAGTTAAGCGTAACTTTTTTTCTTTCTTTAATTTTATTCTTGATGTTTTACTGGAGCTTTTTAGATCCAATGTTTACATTTATCAATATAAAACATTTAATGACAAACTTCTATACATACCAAAATCTGTGAAAAGGTCCCTTTAAGTTCAGGCTGGTATTTTTTTTAGCTACATTCACAATGAAAAATTCAAAAACTCTTAATATAACATCAGTTAATTACACATTAATTATGTATTTCAAGCAGCGTAGGAAGATTGTTTCTTCATTGAAGTTCTTAAAAAAATGTTTTTTTTCTGTTGAAAATGTAGAATATCATATCAGGTGTGTATAACAAACTTCAAAGAAAGCAGAGAATAATAAAGACTACTAAAGATTAAGGTGTTATGAAGCTATAAATTGCTACTTATGCATTTAAAGAAACAAGCTAGCCAAGGCATCCCTGATATATTGCACCATATAATATCAACAAGCTTTTGCTAGGTCATGATGACATGCTTCTGTCAAGCAATTGTGCAAGTCCACAAATATTTGTTCTAAAAATGATCACAAGATTATCAAGGCCACATTACCGTGGAGTTTATAATTTATAACAAAGATGAACATATATTCTATTAAACCACATCACTTAAACTCTGCTAAAAAATATATGCATTCAACTAACATTTTAAGCATTAAAGAAAAAACACAATATTTATTCGTGTATGATGCAAAACTCTGCATAAACCATTCAGGTATACAAATATGAATGCAATGGATGTTTGGGGAATTAAATTTACCTAGATTTCAGTGAATATGTACTTGTCAAGCCTAGGTTGCAAAAAATGAAGACAGTCTACAGTAAACAAGACTGTAAATTACACTAGCTGACTTTTTAAATATTCGTTTTTGCATAATTATACATGTGCCTGTGTTGTGTCTTAGCTGTATCTATGTTACATATGATCACCACCAGACATTAGTATGTGAATGCACATGTCAACATTGAACATCAATATTTTATATTTAACTCTAATCATTCTGCTTTTAAACATTGTACTTGTACTGATATTTGTGTTTTTGTGAACAGTCATACATGAAACTAAAAGTATACCATCCATTTAGCAACATATATAGTTTGCTTCAACAGATCACAAAGCAAAAGCAACAATGGTTAGTAATTTTTTACTATTGGATCAGCACTAAAACATTATTTTTTGTTTACTGCTAAAATTTAAATAAGCAGTTAGAAGTAATGTTAATTATACAACAGAAATATATACATCTTAAATACAAGGAAATATATGAGAGGAATAGTCATAGCCCAATGCCACTAGCCATGTTACACAAGATATAAATATCTTCCCAGTGCTTCAGCTAGGATCTGAAAAGGGCAGGGGGGGCTTTTTTGTCAAATGGGCACTTTCGGCGCACAGTATTTTGTCAAAAGGGCACTTTGGAGCGCGCGGTCCTTTCAGGAGTGCTTCCTGTTGCATTTAACTTTGTTATAAATAATTGTTAGAAAATATTATTCCCATTATAATTAAACCATTCAAATATTATGTCTACAATTAGGAATAAATTAAATACAATGTAATAGGAGATTTATTAATTATCATATGTAAAAAATAAAAAAATATTATTTTTTTTTAAGGTCAAGGGGGCCCTAGGAAGGGCAGGGCGGAGGTTCAGAAGGGCAGGGCGGGGCGCCCTTCAATTTAGGCCTAGCTGGAGCACTGCTTCCTATTACTTAACAAGGTGTAGACCCCTTAAGACAGATGAGAGGTCAAACGTGACCCAAGTTGCATGCAGAGACTTGCCTTTTCAGCCTCCAGCTTTAGGCTTATACCCCAGAGCGGCCTGACAAGACTTTCTGTCTATAAAAAGGTAAAGAGCAGATGACAGGATGGAAAGCAAGTCCTTCCGTGTACAAGAGTGGAGGGATTGGAGGTGGTGTTAGACTGAAGGTTATTTAAGATCCACTGGGAAAGAACAAAAACTGTCATGTGACACCCAAAGTCAGTAGTTGTTTTATAAAGGAAAACAGCAGCACCAGGTAGGTTTATTTTCAAAATCTTTGATGATTTCCTATGGCTTGTATACCACATAGTGCAAGCAATAAGGCATGCATAAACTTGCGATCGGTATATCACGTGTTTTATGTACGTTGCTTTGGTTTTCGCGAACTCTTTGACACAAATATCTTTAGTAAAAGCAAACGTAAGTAGCAAAATTACAAAGAGTTGGTAACAAAGACTTTTAAGGGTCACTGGACAGTTTATGCTCTTTGCAAGTGAGATCTGGGATCATAAAATGGTACAGGGTGCTGCTAACACATGGTGCAGTGGAAAGCCCCACCAGTCTCGTGACATTTTCTTATTGTAAATAAATAAAGGTTTCTAGCAGTCATTTCATTTCCCATTGAATATTTGAAACAGGAGATTTGTAGAATAAACTGTATTAAGGCATGATTTGTATAAACAAGAGGGCTCAGATGGCCCTAGTTCGCTAACCTGAGAGGAGTCGGTTCATTCAATCTTTACCAAATGTCAAACTTGACCTAGATATTGTCAAGACAAACATCCTGGCCAAGTTTTATCATTATTTCATCTGCGAGTCATGATCAATGTACCTATAAAGTTTCATGATCCTAGGCGTAAGCATTCTGGAGTTATCATCCGAAAACCATTTTTCTAAGTTGAGTCATCGTGACCTTGACAGCCATTGTGTGAATACGTTTTTTGGCACTGTGACCTTGACCTTTGACCTAATGACCTGATAATCAATAGGGGTCATCTGCGAGTCATATTCAATAACACTATGAAGGTTCATGAACCTAGGCATAAGCGTTCTTGAGTTATCATCCAGAAACCATTTTACTATTTCAGGTCACTATGACCTTGACCTTTGACCTAGTGACCTGAAAATCAATAGGGGTCATCTGCGAGTCATGATAATTGTACCTATGAAGTTTCATGATCCTAGGCTTAAGCGTTCTTGAGTTATCATCCAGAAACCATTTTACTATTTCAGGTAACCGTGACCTTGACCTTTGACCTAGTGACCTGAAAATCAATAGGGGTCATCTTCGAGTCATAATCAATGTATCTATGAAGTTTCATGATCCTAGGCATAAGCGTTCTTGAGTTATCATCTGGAAACCATTTTACTATTTCAGGTCACCGTGACCTTGACCTTTGACCTAGTGACCTGAAAATCAATAGGGGTCATCTAAGAGTCATGATTAATGTACCTATGAAGTTTCATGATCCTAGGCCTAAGCGTTCTTGAGTTATCATCCGGAAACCATTTTACTATTTTGGGTCATCGTGACCTTCACCTTTGACCTAGTGACCTGAAAATCAATAGGGTTCATCTAGGAGTTATGATCAATGTACCTATGTAGTTTCATGATCCTAGGCCTAAGCGTTCTTGAGTTATCATCCGGAAACCATTTTACTATTTCGGGTCATCATGACCTTGACCTTTGACCTAGTGACCTGAAAATCAATAGGGGTAATCTGCGAATCATGATCAATGTATCTATGTAGTTTCATGATCCTAGGCATAAGCGTTCTTGAGTTATCATCCATAAACCATTTTACTGCTTTGGGTCACTGTGACCTTGACCTTTGACCTAGTGATCTGAAAATCAATAGGCGTCATTTGCGAGTCATGATCAATGTATCTATGAAGTTTCATGATCCTAGGCATAAGTGTTCTCGTGTTATCATCAGGAAACCATTTTACTATTTCTATCATCATGACCTTGACCTTTGACCTAGTGACCTGAAAATCGATAGAGGTCATCTGCGAGTCATGATCAATGTACCTATGAAGTTTCATGATCCTTGGCATAAGTGCTCTTGAGTTATCATCCGGAAACCATCTGGTGGACGGACGGACCGACATGAGCAAAACAATATACCCCCTCTTCTTCAAAAGGGGGGGAGGGGCATAATGTGAAAACTGCTCCCCTCCCAGCAGCCATGTTATTCAACTGACCGGAACCATTTTTGAACTCAACTCTTGTATCAAGGAAACAAAATTTTATGTTCTGTGCAAATTTCATGAAAATTGGGCCAAAAATGTGACTTCTACTGTGTTCACATGTTTTCACTATATACATATAGAGAAAAATGCCCCGCCCACTGGCGGCCATGTTTTTTCACCGATCCCGACCATTTTCATACCCGTCCGAGATATCAATAAAACCAATGTTTTGACCAACTTTCATGATGATTGGGCAAAAATTGTGACTTCTAGAGTGTTTACAAGGTTTCTCTAGCCAAATATATACCTATACAAGGGACAAAATTGTCACAAAACCAGGTTTTCATTGTGAAAAAAAAATCTGATAAAGGGAGAAAACTCAAACTGAACTTTTGAAATGACCAAAAAAAATTAACCCCCTTTGTAAGTTTTTTTTTTTTTTAAATCTATTTTTAGTCGTGGCGACCTTGACATTGGAGATATTGACGTGATTCTTTCGTGGGACACACCGTCCCATGATGGTGAACAAATGTGCCAAATGATTTTAAAATCTCACAATGAATGACATAGTTATGGCCAGGACAAGCTCATTTATGGCCATTTTTGACCTTTGAACTCAAAGTGTTACCTTGACCTTGGAGATATCGACGTAATTATTTCGCGCGACACACCGTCCAATGATGGTGAACAAATGTGCCAAATGATTTTAAAATCTGACGATGAACGACATAGTTATGGCTCGGACAAGCTCATTTATGGCCATTTTTGACCTTTGAACTCAAAGTGTGACCTTGACCTTGGAGATATCGACGTAATTATTTCGCGCGACACACCGTCCAATGATGGTGAACAAATGTGCCAAATGATTTTAAAATCTGACAATGAACGACATAGTTATGGCCCGGACAAGCTTATTCCGCCTGCCCGCCAGCCAGCCCGCCAGCCAGCCAGCCAGCCCGCCCGCATTCGCCAATCTAATAACCAGTTTTTTCCTTCGGAAAACCTGGTTAAAAATGCCCCGCCCACTGGCGGCCATGTTTTTTCACCGATCTCGACCATTTTTGAACTCTTCCGAGAAATCAATTGAACCAATGTTTTGACCAACATTCATAATGATTGGGCATAAATTGTGACTTCTAGAGTGTTTACAAGGTTTCTCTATAGCCAAATAAGGAAAACTGCCCCACCCACTGGCGGCCATGTTTTTCAACGGATTGGAACCACTATTAAACTCAACCAAGATATCATTAAAACAAACATTTTGACAAAGATACATGAAGATTGGGAATGAAATGTGACTTCTACAGTGTTAACAAGGTTTTTCTTTTTTTTGACCTTGTGACCTAGTTTTTGACCCGGCACAACCCAGTTTCGAACTCGGCCAAATTTCATTGGGACAAAGCCTCTGACCAAGTTTCATGAAGATGGGACAAGAAATGTGGCCTCTAGAGTGTTTAGGAGCAAATGTTAACGGACAGACGGACGGACATACGACGGACAAAGACCGGTCACAAAAGCTCACCTGAGCAATCAGGTGAGCTAAAAAATAGAAGTACATGATAAGATAAGACTTGTGTTCACGAAATATGTTTATTAAATTTCCTGTTTATTAAGATTAACTGTATTTTTAAATGATGTATGTTTTGTGTATACTTCAATGCATGCCGTTATTTTAAATGTATGTCATATCAACAAAAAAACGCCACACGTTTAAGGGAGAAAAAATTGTTCTTATAAGAAGAAAAAGTTTAAGATGTATTTCTTTTTCATTAACATGTGTTACATTATTTACAAAAACTTACCAAAAGGTCGACAAAAATATATATTGACATATTTGTAATCGTAGTATGATGAAATATTGTGCACTGTAGCAGATCCATATGCATGTTTGGTAGAGGACCAAGAAAGATTCCTGTAAGTTTTGGATGAAAATTGGCAAAGAATATGAGACAAGAGGGCTAAAGACACTAAGTTGCTTACCTTAGAACCTAAGGAACACACATGTTCTGAACAGGTAGTGTTAAAAAAATATTTTAACAATTACTTCTGAAGAAAACTGCCCAACATCTTGCTGCCATGTTATTAAATACCAAAGAAAATAAATAAAATATTTTTTTAACTCATCCCCAGGTATACACAAATTTCAATATTCTGAGCATTTTCAAGATGTGTTGGTCAAAACTGTGACTTCTATGGTGTATAAATAGTCTATGGTGCAAAAATAGTTTTGCTACAGCCACATACAGAAACTGGCGGTGATGTATTACATATACATTCACCGTATACTATCTCATTTGACCAAGAAATTCTGAAACAAATGCTGAATGCAAGTTTCATTAAGATTTCACAAAAATGTGACAGTTTAGACTGTACCCGAGTTTTATTCCCGCCGGAAATCCGATGTCTTAAATTGTCGGAATACAAAACACAATTTTCATTTAACAAAATCTGCTCCAACATTCTTTTTTAGTATGAGTTTCAATAATATAGAAATTTTATAAAATATTGCCATAAATATGAACATTATAAATTGGAAAAAAATAGCCGACAACAACCAATTTAGCATCAGAATTCCCGGGTTTGTTTTAGTATATGTTGTGTACCCGGGATAGTTAATGTTTTTTTCAATTGTTAGAAGTTGTACATGTAATCTATTTGATGGTTATCCATGACTATTACGACGATCATTCTCATGATTTCCAGTGTTTGGAAAGTAGGTCATGTTTACTCAAGGGTGATGCTATGATTTTGAATTACGTAACAAACCATTATGTTAGTTTGTTTATGGATTAATGGTAGCTTTATCAAATGTTTTATATGCCGCTTTTTTTTATAATTAAAAATGTAAACCTATTTTACGAACAACATGAGCAAGAGTTTCGTTTTTCTATTGAGTGACTTTTTTAACTAAAGCACATGCGCATGGGGCCAAACAAAATAAATTGTGTGGTTCGGGTAATGGCTGAAAAAACATTAGGTAGGGTTACGGTAGGTTTTTTGTTTTTTTTGGTCTTTGCAAAGGCTCACATGCTTTAGCGATTGCTATAGTGTTTTAATATATTTTGTTAACCATACATTGTCTTTTTGTTTCAGAAAAGGCTCAGAAATCCATGAAACTAACCTATTAACCTCTAAGACACATCTTCATTCAGTTATTGAACCATCCATCCACCTGACAAATGGCAGCTCAAACAGAGCATATGTCAGATCCTGTCTATACATATTAATGACTCTTCAAGAAAAACAGCAATAAAGTCATTGACAACAACATTTAAAAAAATTGTTTTTACCTTTCCTGCATTGATACGCATAATCCCGTCTCGATCAATTTCTTAATACATCCATATCAACCATACTTTCTATCTATTACTGCATACTTATTACTTTTCCCATTGCTACTTATTACCCGATTATCCCGTATATTCCAGTTTTAAAGCAAATTCTGGTAAATATTTATGATATATGTAAAAGTGCTCAAAAATTTCACTAAACACAAACATTCGCCATTTTTCTTAAGTATCAAATAAATTTTGGTGTTTGTTACTATTTAAAGATGTGATAAAATAACACCCAATCGGGCGGGTTTTTCCACTGAACACCCGTAAATTGCCTGACGTGATGTTCATGTTTTTATACAACACAACACCCAAACTTTCCATGCGACATTCTACATGCCTGCATAATTTTGACGCGCTTTTTATTGAGACAAAGGATAAAGCACTGTTTATTAGATGCTAGAATTTGTTGATGTCGGGTTAGCATTAAAATTCGGAAGCGTGTTTCGGATTACAAAATGAATAATGCTAATTTTTTTATACAAGAAGAAAAAAAGTCGGGTTGGGACCAAAATTGTAGGTAGGGTCGGGTTACCAGAACCACACAATTTATTTTGTTTGGCCTGGTAACAAATCTAAGCATCCAATCAGAAGGGCCTATACTACGAGTAATCGTACATGAGACATATAACTACAGGGAGCTAAGTGTAGCCAGTATTTTGTCAAAACATTGCTGATTTAAATGCATTTTTCGTTGTAATGTCAAAGAATACACATTTAATTAAAGATTGACATATAACACATGCATGTTTTTGTATTTGTTCACCTCCAAAATTCGTACGTATTCATTAAGAGGGCTGATACTACGGATAGACAAGCTATAAGTTATAGTGACCAGCAGCTACCCTTCCATATGTTGCTCTGTTTTGTCCACACAACAAACCTCACCTCAGTTGCTGTTTTTTCAATTGCACTTTGAATACTGGTATTGTTCGATCGAAGAGTCAACTGTCTTTTTTCAGAGATCACTGCACCGTACGGGGCTGAAATTGAGAGGTTCCGCTGCGAATTAAACGCAACCGATTTACAGCCACCACTTCGAAGAGAACAGCTGATTATGTTCAACATGTTTTTGTACAAAACAGCGTTTAAATAGGAGACACAAGTCCAAAGATGACAACATATAGTTCACACATAACGCCTTCCGCGCATTATTTAATTTTTTGCATTATTTAAATATTTCCTGTGTCGATTAATATAGTAAAAACTTAGTTCAGTGAGTTTATTGTGACCCATTATTTTCTTTATTATTTACAGCCTATTTACAGTGACCTTGACACTTAATAAATGTGGTGTGTACACAATGGACAACTCGTCCCCAAGTCAACTCGTCCCGTGATCAACTCGTCCCCATTTTGGTCAACTCATCACCAAGTCGACTCGTCCCATGGTCAACACGTACCTTATTCAAGCTATTCATTTGGCAATGAGCTCAAGACGCGTAATTTATGCAACACATAAATAAGAAACACAAAAATAGAGTTTAACATAGCGCTTTTATTTCACAACTTTAACAAAATTTCAAAGTTTTACACCATACCATATTCTTATTGCATAAAATATATACAATGTATATAGCAAACAATATAAAGAACAAATATACAGTGGGTAAGCCATACAATTCATTAAAATACCACTTAACTTTGAATAATGCAAGGCAATAAATTATCGTACGCTGTAAATAACACCTTTCGCACCCTTAAAAACAAATAACCTTTGAAAGACACCGATTACAAGTGACAATTTTCATCAACCCTTTCCCTGCTTTATACTTATCCGCAGTAGATAAATTACCTATGAACGAGACATTAATTCTGACAATCACGTGCTTGGATTATTCAAGGGGACAACATTAAGAGAAAATTAGACATCATCTCTATGATTGAGACTATTAAACTGACCATTCTACACCTACTTCTGTATATCGGGTACGAGTTGACTCGGGTAGGGACGAGTTGACCAAAAACAGGGACGAGTTGACAAAAATGGGTACGAGAGTTGACAAAAATGGGTACGAGTTGACCGCGGGACGAGTTGACTTGGGGGCGAGTTGACCGACACCCCATTTTTCCGGAGCATTTAGACTCAAGACACTACGGTTCACTGAATGTTTGATAAATTTGTACAGTGCACAAGCTCTTCCAAGTTTTACCTCTCAAACAGTTTAGAAATCTTTTTATCATTTTTGCTTATTGTGTACACACCGGTCTTACTCATATTACTGATAACAAGAAATATCTTTAAAAAAGATATACGGCGTTGATAATGGTCGATGTTTATGAACGATCAAAAGTTATCTCTATGAGATAAAAAGTAGCGGATGCCTTTTTTCTGCGCAGTTCTTAGCTACATCACAAGCAAATCAATTACGGGGTGTTGCGCCAGATTTCGTGGCTTATTTTGCTTTATGTGATATTATTACTCAGATATCTATATTTACAGAATAGAAAAACACAAGAAACATGAAAATAAACGAGTGCATATAGGTCAGCCGGCAATACTCGAATCTTATTTAATTGCATAATTATAGTATAGTGAATTATTGTGCTCATGCTTAATAAACTGGTCTAAATGGATAAATATTTTTAATTAATTTTATCAAAATTGGTCCTTATCATACAAATGTTGAAAACATATTAAAAATCGATGATTGACATACCACAATAATATCGCCGAATACTAGTATCTTTATTTAGTATCTTTCTGATCAAAACAGACTTCAAGTGCACAAAGTTTACGAGACGGCGTTTATATAAAGATTTCTGCAACTGACCGCAAACTGACCTTGATACCTTGCGGATTGGAATGCAATGCATTAAAGTTAGGTAACAATTCTGCTGCTGAAACGACGGCTTGTTTACGCCAACTGTACACGAACAAGGCAACAGCTGTGCCTAAAATATTGATATATCGACAAAGCGACTAAACGAACTATTTACTCCATCAGACAAAAATAACATAGATTCCAATTTTTTCCTTCAATGAAAATATCGCAACCCCTTCTGCGAACTCCGGTGATGAACTGTATATAAACTCTGACTTTCACATACTGGCCGCGATTTGACCCGAAACCTCGCGGGTTGAAATGCAATGCAAGTAAGTACTAAATATAAGAATATAGCCTTTAGTATAAACGCTTTTGCGCTGGTAATTCTCTGAAAATAAAAGGTGAACGCACAAACTGTATTTATGTCGAAAATTGATTGTAAAACTGTTCTATCTATTGAGCCTTTTCATTAGAGATAAAATTGTTTCATGCAGTAAAACAGTGTTTTAAAGACGCGGATATGTTCCCAATGTTCTGGTGTTATACTCAAATCAGCCAATGGAATAAATGAAGTGTATTCATTCGTACCTAGCCGCGGGAAATTTCATTTGAATATTATTGGACACTTACAAAGGTCAAGTCAGGGTGAAAAGCTGGCTTAATACAGCTTACGCCGAAAAAACGTAGCACTTGACGTGGCATCTAGTCATTTCGGCAACTGGTTACTTCGGCACCGTAAAAAAGTGCCACTTCGGCACTCGGGTTTTACTAGTTCGACAGTTAGTCACTTCGGCACTGGTATATTATATCATTTAATTGATGTTCAATCCGTTTGCAAAGTATATACACAAATCGCATTGCCAATTAAAGTAGATGTGATGTATTTTTTCTCAGTTGATCACAGTTTAATAGCAATTAATAAAAACGCCAGTTAATGGTACATAAAAGAGTTTGGTATAATTAGATATTAGCACATTGAAAAATTGCGTGTTGTTTGTGTATATACTAGATTTTATGTGATGAATTTTTTTTATTAGCGTACTATTAATTAATGTACTTTTGTTTGAGTTTATTTTATTTTGTTATTCCATAAAATTGTTTTACAATAGCTTTTTCCTTCTAACTTATTTGTGACTAGATGTCGTATTAGATATGAATATATGATTATGATTTGCTATATCGAGTATTTATGACTCACTAGTGTTTGCATTCAAAAAGTAAAGACCCATCATATTTGACTTTATGATAAAACAATATTTAGTGTTTTTTTGCTGCATTGTCTGCCTTAAAAAATATTGTAATGGGCCCCTTTGGGATTAGGGTGTGAATAATAGTTGTATAATCAACAACAAAAATTAATTACGGTCCACACGTCACTCTGTCAACTGCTCGCGGCAGAATAATCTCGCTTAGTACCAAATAAAATGCAGTGGGTATTTTGTATCTATTGTTATAAATTATGTGTTTCTGCTATAACGATCGACGTAATTTTGGCGACATGTGTTGAATTTTTATTTTCAAAACGACTCCACTTCTTTGTGTGTCTATTTTTACTATAAAACAGTATTGCCTAATGTTAATTATTCGTAAATGAAGCTTCTGCTATATTTACGAGATGAAAATAATATTCCTGTATAATTAATATGTGATATTTGTATGCATCATATGTATAATGCATCGAAAATTCTGTATTGATTTGGAATAAAAATGTGAAATATTTGTCGGTATGTTAAATCATTTAATTTGCATCTTTGAATAAGTAACATTGGTATTCTTAAAAAAACTGTTTAAATTTATGTATTTGTGTAAAATGTTTAGTGTTTTGCTGCATTGTCTGTCCTTTTGAAATATATCTGTTGGTAAAAATATTGCATATATGTTCATGTTCACTGTTATCGATGTTTGCCATGTATGTTTTTTTAACTTTGTTACACATAGAAAAATTAACTGATCAAAATTCTATGAATTAAATTTGTTTGGTTATGACAATTTTTATCGATGTTTGCCTTTTTTACTTTTTCAAAATCAAACAAGTAATCAGATTAAAAATCGGTGAATTATATTTGTTTGGTCATGTACATTTTTTATCGATGATTCTATTGCATGTTTATTTTTACGTTTTTCAAAGTAGAAAAATACAAATTCGACATCTTTGTATCATACATTTTGTAATGATATTATCTTAAAAAACGTAGAGATTATATTTGCATTTCATTTGACAACATTTACTCAACGTGCGAAATTACGCTCATTTAGCAGCTGGTTGTGAGTAAAGTTTTGACTTCGGATTAATGATTGGGTGCGAATTATAGTGTTGGGACCGACATAATAACCTCGAATTAACTTTCTTTGGTTTAACGCAGTTCGGATTAACCATGAAATTTTACATTAAACAAAGAAGAAACAAAATCGGGACCTAAAAAATACTTTGATTCAACGGTGATTTCGGGTTATCGTTGTTCGAAATAACGGTGTTGAAGTGTACAAGTTATAAATGTCACATGTGAATATACAAGCAAAAGTGTTGGGTAACAAGTTTTAACAACATTAGTAGAACCTCCCATTTAATTGCTTAAGTTGTGATTAGAATGGTTATTTGAATTGTGTAACTAGATGAATGTAAGCATTGCAAGAAATCATTTCATACTTTATGTCTCCAAAATGTATCCTGTTGTTTAGAAATTAGTGAAACAATTATCACTGTTGATTTAGGATGATGAATCTATGTATAAAAACAATGACAGAAATGGAGTTAGTGTGTGAGGTTTGTTATCATGAATAATTAATTTGTTTAATGTTGTTTAAATTAACAGTGTTGACTATTTTAATTAGTGAAGAATTTTCAACGAATAAATTGTTATTATCCCCACGCTTTTTGAAAAGCGTGGGGATATTGTGGTCATCTCCGTCGTCTGTCCGTCCGTCCGTCTGTCCGTCCGTCCGTCCTGGCCACTATCTCCTCCAACACTATAAGCACTAGAACATTGAAACTACACACATGGTAGCTATAAGCATATGTGCGACCATGCACTGTTTGGTATTTGATCTGACCCCTGGGTCAAAAGTTATGGGGGTTGGGGTGGGCCAGGTCAGAGATTTTCACTCATTTTAAAAAAAATGTTATTTTACATTAACTTCTTCATTTCTACACCCATTTACTTCAAATTGATACTGAACATCTCTTATGACAATATGGTCAATCTCAACTATGCATGGCCCCATTACCAACCCTGGGGCGCCCCGCCCACATAGACCACGCCCACCAAAAATTGCTTTTTACTATAACTTCTTCATTTCTACACCGATTTACTTCAAATTGATACTGAACATCTCTTACGACAATACGGTCGATCTCAACTATGTATGCCCCCATTATCAACCCTGGGGCGCCCCCGCCCACATAGACCACGCCAATCCAAAATTGCCTTTTACTATAAATTCTTAATTTCTACACCGATTTACTTCAAATTGATACTGAGCATATCTTATGACAATACGGTAAATCTCAACTATGCATGGTCCCATTATCAACCCTGGGGCGCCCCCTGTGTCAAACATGCGGCGTGGGGATACGCGTCGGCCGCTGCCGCGCTATTTCTAGTTAATTTCGATTATTTTATTTTTTTTACATTTTTAGTTAAATACAATGAATTTTTTAAAACTCAGATTAAGATACAGAAAACTAACTCTTACGAATCTGTTTCTATTGTTTTCTGAAATATACTAATTGAGCCACATAAAACTCAAATGAAGATACAGAAAACTAACTTTTACGAATACATTTACTATTGAATATCTGTTTCTATTGTTTTCCAAAATATGCTAATTAAGCCACACATTAACAGATTACCAGATTACGTAAATATTTGTAAAAGATTCACATACGCCTTGATAACAGGAAAAGAATTTGGCTACAGCGGCTGTCAGCACCGGGAGATAATTTAAAGGTTTATGGTATTTAAGGATTTATGAGTGACACGTGTATAACATATGCCCCAGTCTCTGCGTGATTCATCCCATCATATGCAATTAAAATAGAATTGACGGAATTGTTAAATACATGTAATGCATTGAATTATTATGCCTCATATCAGACAAAAAAGCGAGTTTGCAATTGGAAAATTCATAAATGCCAATCAGATTCATTGTTTTGTTGTCCACTTTAAGAAGGTGTATAAATATGCATGTACTGTTGAATTATCTGTTAAAAATAATTCACTAGCGAACGTTTTATGTTATATCAAGCCTTTAAAAAATCATACTGTGATAATTTAAATATATTACATGCAACTTGAAAATTAATTTCGAAGTAATAATTTTAATGGACGTGTGTGTAGCGTGTTCGCGTGGCATCCGCCGCCGGCAACGGAATACGGAAAAAAAAACTCCCGGACAAAAACCCTCCCGTCATTTTTATAGGGGCGGACAAAAACCCTCCCACTCGCCTAACTTGTGCGTAACTAGCACCTTACTTTTTTCAAAAAGAACATCAAAGTGGGAACCAACAGACATCTCGTGTTTTAAACGGACCGTCAATTGAAGCTGCTGGCCTCAACATATCTACCCTTTACAATTATGCAGATGATAATACTCTTTCATTTTACACAACAAACTTTGATGAACTTATAAGTGTTTTAAAACATGAAAGTAACATTCTTATTGATTGGTTTCATTTTAATAAGATGCAAGCTAACCCTGAAAAATTTCAATAGGCAAATCCGCTTCTTGTAAAAAGAACTCATTTAAAATAGGTGATGCCACTATAACTTGTGAAAAAGTTGTTAAACTACTTGGTATTGACATAGACTATAAACTTAATTTTGATACTCATATACAAGGATTATGTAAGAAGGCTGCCACTCAAATTAACATCTTAAAAAGAGTTGGTAGAAATTTAAGTGTAAAAAACAAGCTTTCAATTTTCCATACCTTTGTATTATCAAATTTTAATTTTTGCCCAATGACCTGGCATTTCTGTTCAGAAACTAATATTAAAAAGATGGAAAAAATTCATGAAGGGCAATTCGTTTTATATACAACGACTATAGCACTCAATATAGCGATCTTTTACAAAAGGTAGACCTTCCGTCCTTGCAAATAAGACGTATAAGATCAATGGCTATTGAAACATTAAAAATCATATATGAAATTTCTCTACCTTTGTTAAATGATTTAATTGTTAAGAGACAGTCAACCATAAATTTTAGATATACCAATATTTTACAGATACCACAGGTACGCACAACAACATATGGTAAAAATTCTTTTAGATATACTGTCCCCTCGCTGTGGAACTCCCTACCAGAAGATTTTAGAAAATGAACAGATTTTTCGCAATTTAAAACTTTAATTGCGACATGGCATGGAAAAATCTGTAGGTGCAAACGCTGTAGACTGAATGGGATTTCCACAGTAAAGAAGCATCACATCATTTATTTTTTAGTTCATTTTCTACTATAATGTTATATAGTGTTAGTTTTGCTTAGCTTTGTGTGCTTTGGGTGCTTAGCATGCTCTGTATGCTTTATGTGCTTTATATACTTTGTATACCTGGTGTGCTTTGCTTGCTTTGTGTGCTATGTATGCTTTTTTATCCCTTGTTTACTTTGTTTGCTTTGCATGCCTTGCATATTTTGTATGCCTGCGTGTTTTGTATGCTTTGCTTTGCATTGTATGCCGGTATGCTTGGTATGCCTTGTATACTTTGTTTGCTTTGTATGCCTTGCATATTTGGTTAACCTGGTATGCTATGTATTCGCTTTGCTTGCTTTGTATGCTTTGTACTTTGCATACTTTGTGTGCTTTGTATGTTTTGTATACTCTGCATGCTATGTATGCTCCACATGCTTCAAATAGTATGTTTTGTATGCTCTGCATGATGTGTATGCTCTGTATGCCTTGCATGCCTTATGCTGCTTTGTGTGCTCTGCATGCCCAGTAAGCTTAACGTGCTTGTTTCTGTTTTATGTTACATGCCTTACATGTTTTCATGTTTTTACGGATATATGCTAACTAAATGCTATATGACAAGTAACAACGCCGTATTATAAATGCTTTATATTTGAAACGATTGCTTAAACCTACCACCTATTTTACAACATATCTAGTGGATTTTTATTATTTTTATTAAATAATTATCTGACTTTTAAGCAGATTAATCTAAACTTTTTTTAAATATCCATATCTGTTGTTATAATATCATTCTTTATATTTTATGTATATTTGTCTTTTAATTTACAAATTGATTTCAGTCTTTCAGCTTTTGTACAATTGTTATCCTTATTCTTCATGTTTTATAGTCGGTTTTACAAGCTGCATAAGCTTATGTTAATTGTTTTTATTCACTCTTGCCGACTAAAAATAAATCTTCACTTGTTTAACTATTTCATTTTCATTTCCCATTAGTTTTCAATTTTAAAGATTAAATAAAGCTCTAGAAGTTATGAGATGACATAACAATACATGTTGAAATATAATAATTTACCAATAAATGCATTTAATTTGTAACAAACGTACGTACAAAACTAAGTGCCGAAGCGTCTAACAATAAGTGCCGAAACATCCAACTTCAAGTGCCAAAATGACTACCGAAGTGCCGAAGTGACCAGGTACCGAAATGACTAGCATTCCTTGACGTCACCATCTATGTATAGAATGATTTTTGCTGATATTTTACAAAAATATCAATATAAGTTTGTTTACGAAAAAAAGCTTAATTTCAAACATCGATTTTTAACTAGCGTTGTAAAAAAAATGTAAAGAATGGCTTGGCTGAAGGATGGATTTGTTGATTACCCGTCTAGGAATACCGTTTCGTCTCTAGATAGCACTAACAAGTTTTATTGCAAAACCGAATGTAAAACCGAAAGTAGGACTCAGGTAAAATGGTAAAGCACACAGGTGGTTGTCACTGCGGTGCCCTGAGGTACGAAGTTGAAGCTCCTGCGAAACTGCACGTGTATCACTGTAAGTATGTATCGTTTTGTAGTTCTTGATTATTAATTGTTAATTTAAATATAAATAATTATTGTGACGTATTTGGTAGCAGGCTCTTTCGGACCCAAATCTACCAGGCTTAATCGGCCCTATTTGTTATTACACCCTTTTCGTTAAAACTTAATTGATTACAGCGGTTATAGACTGTATCGAAAATGTTCCCGTGTCAGCGAAACGTGAATGGGGTAAAGAGGTATTCTCAACAATTATTGGCCATGCTTATCAGCAGCGGTAATAAATAATCACAAGTCTTGTAATTTGCATAATTTTATCAACCATAAGAATATAATAGACGAGTTAATTGTTATTGTTTACATTCGGGATTTTTCGCGCATGCGCACTGACTGGTTGGCAAAAACACTGGTTACAGTAACGTAAAACATGTATAAAGGGCTTTTGTTTAGTCAATTAAACGATAAAAAATCCGAAATAAACATTACAACTCTTATACAATAGTGCAAATATATCATATTTAGTACCAATAAATAAATGTATCATCATATGTATAATTTCCTCTTTATAAAAATACAAATTAGTTATTAGCATCAGAGTAAACGTGGTCGGAAGACTAAATACTGACAATACCACACAACAAAACAATAAATTAGCCGTATTTTCTTTTTTATAGTAAGACTTTAAAAAATGATATTTAAAAACTTATAAAACATATATTAATTTGATTATAACTATAAACGGTGTGGATATTGTTATTGCTCATCAGCGATCGAAAGTGTATTATAAGAGGCGCATTTGATCAATTATAAAACAAAGCCATTAAAAACGGAATACATTACAATCGTTAAATGTTGTGGTAATTTTCTTTTCCATAGAATGAATTTTCGTTTCGTTTCCATTGAATTACAATATTATTAAATTTTAATATACAAATGAAAATGAAACCTGCATCTTGTGCAAATTGAACTGTCTTTGCATGTATATTGAAATCTCTTAACAAGTAATAAGGAGTGATACATTTAACAATCTAGCATTTTATGATAAATATATATATTAATTTAATTTATTTTACACAAATATTGTTTATCCATTGTGATTGCTTGGTTTCATGATGGTGTTACGTGCAATGCAAGAACGTACAATCTTTACACTAAATTGACGAGTTTACATTTGCCGGTACCCGCGGTAAATACATCAATTGTGTAGCAGTAATATTGAACAATATTTTAAATTTAAAGTTATAAAGCACTGTATTATTATGATTAAACTGGCTTACATATAAATACGCATGTTCTTGTTAATCCGTTTCAGACAAATATCTTCTTTTTTTAATATGTTAAATTATTTATTAAAGCAAATGTTACGTATTTTGGCTTTAATATTTGGCTTGCTCAATATGACTGCTCAATATGCCAAGAAATGGCATGGATGTATCATAAAGTCTGCCACATGTGGTCTATGCAGGGACACAATTAAAGTATTGGTCACTATGTTTATGACACCGGCATGTTTTCTGTGTAATTGTCTGGGCAGTCTCCGATCATAACGAGATAATAGTGTCAAAATTGGTGTGCACAATTAAATAAAACAATGAGATTTATTAATTTATTTGTTGTGTAACAAGGTAAGTCTGTACAGATATATTAAGATTAAAATCAGTTACTATATGTTTCGCACAAAAAGCGATCTATTTGATGTTTGTTTTCATCCTTATTTGTGTTTTTTCATTAAATTTAATTTATTCTAAAAGAATTTCCATTTTTGAAATTTTGTATCTAAAATGGACGTGAAGATGCGTTTAGTAGAGATTTTTGTGGTAACCACATAACGAGCTCGTAGATAGTGTACGTTCCACTCCATAGCTCGTTTTTAGTAAACACAAATAATAACAACAATATAATCGTTCCAAAAATGAATTTCCACGCATGCTTATGTTTTATTCAGACATAAATAGTAAAATTATATTTGATACAGTTCATGAGTATCAATAAAAACGATGATAATGTCAACCTTCTCTATATGCGCTTATAAGAATTCCACCTCTTTTTGCCAACCAGTGGGCGGAGTCTAAACTTTGCAGGTGCGTGTGACGTCACGCGTTAACTCGTCTATATAATAAATGTGAAAAGCCCTGTTTAAGCATTTATTGATTCTTAGTTTTAATACTATCTTATCTTGTAATTTACATTATCTTGTAATTTACATAATTTAATAAATGTTAAAAGCCTTCATCCTAAGAATATAATTTAATAACTGTTAAAAGCCCTGTTTAATCATTAATTGATACTTAGTTTTAATACTGTCTTTTCTTGTAATTTACGTAATCTTGTAATTTACATAATTTAATAAATATTAAAAGCCTTCATCCTAAGAATGTTATTTAAGAACTGTTAAAAGCTCTGTTTAAGCATTTATTGATTCTTAGTTTTAATACTATCTTTTCTTGTAATTTTTATAGCGCATATATGTTCTGAACCTAATAACGGCAGTATATTCTACATATGTGTTGTTACGCATAAATGTTGTCCTTAGATAAAGAAATAATTAATAACATTGAAACATTTTCATCAAATGCTGAACGTGAAGCTTTGCAATTAGAAACACATTAAAACACCATAAGTACAGAGGAATGTATACAAGTCAGTGATAAACTGATATGTACAGCTCGCTGAGAAAATCTCTGTTTACCTGTTTTCATTCACTGGCGTTATCTTGTCAATACAGTGTATAGATTGGCGGTCCATTTGTTGGCATTTTCTCTTGATTATTAGTGAATAAATGTGTTTATAGGGCCGAAAAAGCCTGGTACTTGGGCCCAATGAGCCTGAAATTGGGGCCGAATGAGCCTGAAAAAAAAACAGGGCCGAAAGAGCTTGGGGTCGAATGAGCTGATACCCACGTATTAACACGAAACTATGGTGGCCTATAATTAATTCACTTTAACACGTTAAAATGTCAATATTTACAATGTCACTTGTAACATTCATCCTTTAAAAACATTCAGATGGTTTGCCACTAAAAGACGTCTGTCTGTGAGCAGATATGAATAGATTTATACATATATGTGTACCTTTTAGTATATATTTTTTTAAATAACATTGTAAAGAGGATTGTCTGGTGATAAGTTCATACAACTGTCTGGCTTTTTTTAATATAAATACCAGCAGAAATAATATGTCTTCAGACAAACTGTTGGATGTAAGAGGAGGGACCTCTGACATTTTCTGATAGCTTTTAGGGAGCTCTACAACCTAGTGCCTGTCTCTAGTTTTATATGTCCAGCATTTCAAATGTAATGCATCTGCTACCAGTATATTTCAGCTGCAGTATATGCGTGAAGAAACAGAATCATCACTTTATTGTGCCATCAGCCAAATTCACCCTTTTGAAGGTAAACTATTTTATGCAAACACAATGTTGTTGTTTTTATGCTCCCGAATCGAAAGATCGGGGGTACCGGTATATTGTTTTTGGCCTGTCTGTCTGTCTTGTCTGCCTGGCATTCATTGTGTGTTTTCCAAAACTTTAACCTTGGTTAAAGTTTTGCAATAACTTTTGCATTATTGAAGATAGAAACTTGATATTTGGCATGCATGTGTATCTCATGGAGCTGCACATTTTGAGTGGTGAACGGCCAAGGTCATCCTTCAAGGTCAAGTCGAAAAATACAATCCAAGGGAAGTAATAAGCTTTAAAAGGGAGGTAACTTTCAAACCTGCTAAATGATACATTGAAATTTTATTTCAAAGCGGTGCAATAGGGGGCAATGTTTTTCTTACAAACACATCTCTTGTTTTAAATTTCTTGTTTACAATAGTATTTCATCCTTCAATGATTTAATTGTTAAGAGACAGTCAACCATAAATTTTAGATATACCAATATTTTACAGATACCACAGGTACGCACAACAACATATGGTAAAAATTCTTTTAGATATACTGTCCCCTCGCTGTGGAACTCCCTACCAGAAGATTTTAGAAAATGAACAGATTTTTCGCAATTTAAAACTTTAATTGCGACATGGCATGGAAAAATCTGTAGGTGCAAACGCTGTAGACTGAATGGGATTTCCACAGCAAAGAAGCATCACATCATTTATTTTTTAGTTCATTTTCTACTATAATGTTATATAGTGTTAGTTTTGCTTAGCTTTGTGTGCTTTGGGTGCTTAGCATGCTCTGTATGCTTTATGTGCTTTATATACTTTGTATACCTGGTGTGCTTTGCTTGCTTTGTGTGCTATGTATGCTTTTTTATCCCTTGTTTACTTTGTTTGCTTTGCATGCCTTGCATATTTTGTATGCCTGCGTGTTTTGTATGCTTTGCTTTGCATTGTATGCCGGTATGCTTGGTATGCCTTGTATACTTTGTTTGCTTTGTATGCCTTGCATATTTGGTTAACCTGGTATGCTATGTATTCGCTTTGCTTGCTTTGTATGCTTTGTACTTTGCATACTTTGTGTGCTTTGTATGTTTTGTATACTCTGCATGCTATGTATGCTCCACATGCTTCAAATAGTATGTTTTGTATGCTCTGCATGATGTGTATGCTCTGTATGCCTTGCATGCCTTATGCTGCTTTGTGTGCTCTGCATGCCCAGTAAGCTTAACGTGCTTGTTTCTGTTTTATGTTACATGCCTTACATGTTTTCATGTTTTTACGGATATATGCTAACTAAATGCTATATGACAAGTAACAACGCCGTATTATAAATGCTTTATATTTGAAACGATTGCTTAAACCTACCACCTATTTTACAACATATCTAGTGGATTTTTATTATTTTTATTAAATAATTATCTGACTTTTAAGCAGATTAATCTAAACTTTTTTTAAATATCCATATCTGTTGTTATAATATCATTCTTTATATTTTATGTATATTTGTCTTTTAATTTACAAATTGATTTCAGTCTTTCAGCTTTTGTACAATTGTTATCCTTATTCTTCATGTTTTATAGTCGGTTTTACAAGCTGCATAAGCTTATGTTAATTGTTTTTATTCACTCTTGCCGACTAAAAATAAATCTTCACTTGTTTAACTATTTCATTTTCATTTCCCATTAGTTTTCAATTTTAAAGATTAAATAAAGCTCTAGAAGTTATGAGATGACATAACAATACATGTTGAAATATAATAATTTACCAATAAATGCATTTAATTTGTAACAAACTTACGTACAAAACTAAGTGCCGAAGCGTCTAACAATAAGTGCCGAAACATCCAACTTCAAGTGCCAAAATGACTACCGAAGTGCCGAAGTGACCAGGTACCGAAATGACTAGCATTCCTTGACGTCACCATCTATGTATAGAATGATTTTTGCTGATATTTTACAAAAATATCAATATAAGTTTGTTTACGAAAAAAAGCTTAATTTCAAACATCGATTTTTAACTAGCGTTGTAAAAAAAATGTAAAGAATGGCTTGGCTGAAGGATGGATTTGTTGATTACCCGTCTAGGAATACCGTTTCGTCTCTAGATAGCACTAACAAGTTTTATTGCAAAACCGAATGTAAAACCGAAAGTAGGACTCAGGTAAAATGGTAAAGCACACAGGTGGTTGTCACTGCGGTGCCCTGAGGTACGAAGTTGAAGCTCCTGCGAAACTGCACGTGTATCACTGTAAGTATGTATCGTTTTGTAGTTCTTGATTATTAATTGTTAATTTAAATATAAATAATTATTGTGACGTATTTGGTAGCAGGCTCTTTCGGACCCAAATTATGTAATTTACATAATTTAATAAATATTAAAAGCCTTCATCCTAAGAATGTTATTTAAGAACTGTTAAAAGCTCTGTTTAAGCATTTATTGATTCTTAGTTTTAATACTATCTTTTCTTGTAATTTTTATAGCGCCTATATGTTCTGAACCTAATAACGGCAGTATATTCTACATATGTGTTGTTACGCATAAATGTTGTCCTTAGATAAAGAAATAATTAATAACATTGAAACATTTTCATCAAATGCTGAACGTGAAGCTTTGCAATTAGAAACACATTAAAACACCATAAGTACAGAGGAATGTATACAAGTCAGTGATAAACTGATATGTACAGCTCGCTGAGAAAATCTCTGTTTACCTGTTTTCATTCACTGGCGTTATCTTGTCAATACAGTGTATAGATTGGCGGTCCATTTGTTGGCATTTTCTCTTGATTATTAGTGAATAAATGTGTTTATAGGGCCGAAAAAGCCTGGTACTTGGGCCCAATGAGCCTGAAATTGGGGCCGAATGAGCCTGAAAAAAAAAACAGGGCCGAAAGAGCTTGGGGTCGAATGAGCTGATACCCACGTATTAACACGAAACTATGGTGGCCTATAATTAATTCACTTTAACACGTTAAAATGTCAATATTTACAATGTCACTTGTAACATTCATCCTTTAAAGACATTCAGATGGTTTGCCACTAAAAGACGTCTGTCTGTGAGCAGATATGAATAGATTTATACATATATGTGTACCTTTTAGTATATATTTTTTTTAATAACATTGTAAAGAGGATTGTCTGGTGATAAGTTCATACAACTGTCTGGCTTTTTTTTAATATAAATACCAGCAGAAATAATATGTCTTCAGACAAACTGTTGGATGTAAGAGGAGGGACCTCTGACATTTTCTGATAGCTTTTAGGGAGCTCTACAACCTAGTGCCTGTCTCTAGTTTTATATGTCCAGCATTTCAAATGTAATGCATCTGCTACCAGTATATTTCAGCTGCAGTATATGCGTGAAGAAACAGAATCATCACTTTATTGTGCCATCAGCCAAATTCACCCTTTTGAAGGTAAACTATTTTATGCAAACACAATGTTGTTGTTTTTATGCTCCCGAATCGAAAGATCGGGGGTACCGGTATATTGTTTTTGGCCTGTCTGTCTGTCTTGTCTGCCTGGCATTCATTGTGTGTTTTCCAAAACTTTAACCTTGGTTAAAGTTTTGCAATAACTTTTGCATTATTGAAGATAGAAACTTGATATTTGGCATGCATGTGTATCTCATGGAGCTGCACATTTTGAGTGGTGAACGGCCAAGGTCATCCTTCAAGGTCAAGTCGAAAAATACAATCCAAGGGAAGTAATAAGCTTTAAAAGGGAGGTAACTTTCAAACCTGCTAAATGATACATTGAAATTTTATTTCAAAGCGGTGCAATAGGGGGCAATGTTTTTCTTACAAACACATCTCTTGTTTTAAATTTCTTGTTTACAATAGTATTTCATCCTTCAACCAACCATTTGATAAAGAGTGCTGTAGCAATCACACAAGTTTGTTGTAGTGGTATTCAGAAAGCTATTTTTGGGAAACTATTTCTGTATTCTCCAGGCGTTGTCTCAGTTAACCGGATATGTTAACACTATGCATGCAGAACAGTTATGCTTCTTGGTGCGGATGCTCGTGTTTAAAAAAATATAAGAAATGAATTATATTTTCTTGGAACACAAATGGCAATTGTAATCACTCGTTATATTCTTTACAGTTTTTACATTTTCAAAATGATATTATAGATGTTATCATGATGGATGAAATCACTGTGTTTTATTTCTTAGACAAAAGACTTGTTATTTGAAGCAAACATGGGTCTAGATAAAGGGAGTACAAGGGTCTTTACAATGACATTGTCACTTAAATCCTATGTTTAAGTGCTCATAAGAATCGTTACATCCAGACGATTCTAATCGGCAATCACAACATAGGATTTTGGTAACGAATAAGAGAGTTTGCTGTGGAAATACGCCTCTTATCTAGAGCTTTGGAAGCAAGGTCATTGATTGAAATTTTTGCCACATTCCATTGACACAACTGGTTTTGAATTTTTTCGTCCTAGGCAAAATAATTGCATAAATAGATACATATACAGCATAAAGGTGAACAAGTCCAAACGGATTACTTTTTTCTAAATGGAAAGCAAATCCTTAATCAAGAGACCAAATTTAAATAGAAAGATATTTGAAATAATTAATTTTTTTATAAATGACCACTTTCAAAATATACTAGTATACAACTTATTTAAGCAAGATATTTGTAGGGTGTAGACAACATCACTGTGTACACATTCAACACCCATCAGGCAAAGCACACATTCTGTAAGACCTGCGGAGTGCAGTGCTTCTATACACCCAGGTCTAACCCAGATGGTGTAGGTGAGGTAGAACATACAACTGGTTTAATACATATAATCATCTAAATAAGAATATGTATATATTATAAGGTTTTATATTTAATGTCATTTGTTTGATTTGAAAATTTTACTTTCTGTATGGAAATCAAATTAATTTCATGGCTACACCACTGAGGTACAAGCTTTGAGCAAGTTACTTGTAAATAGAGTAAATATTTTAGTTTTACATTATAATTATGCTTACATTCATATAAAAAATGCAGGGTCAATTGGTCAGAGCATTCCAAAGTTACATTTACCAGTATATTGATTTTAAGACAAAGACAGTACAGAGACATTTTAGAGGAATGAGGTATATATATTTATATATATGATATTTTTTAATCTATATGACTTAAATATAACATCAATGTACCTCTAGGGTACTATTCTGTTTGCAGGGGTGACCCCTCACAGTCTGGATCCAGGGACGGTGGAAGAGATTGAAGTCGAGGAATTTGACGGGCAAAACTGGGAAACCCATATTTTGACCACTGATATAAAGGACAGGTCAAAACCACTCTGAACGTTTGATTTTGAATCATCTTCCAAAAGATATATCATGTGCTGCAGATTATCAACATACATTCTGAAGTATTTTTCCACTCTATTTGCTATCAGATAAAAATGCTTTATTTTATGGACACAATATCTCATGTAATTCATAAGAATAAATAAGATAGTGATTTTCAAAGCAAAGTCACTGGAATTTTTATATTGAAGATTCTTGATCGGGGAATTTAGTATACAGTTAACGGCGCTATTTCAAAATATTTGAGACAGATAAAAAACAGAGATAGCCTAAGTTGTATTATGTATTCAATAAGATACTATCATAAGAATTTATTATGTGTATAATTATATTAAGGTTTATACATTCTGTTGAAGATAGTGTGAATATCAATAAACTCTGCAGTTATTTGATTTTTTTTAATTTTACATATTCAACAATTCCAAAAAGTATATCAAGTCAAATTGCATTAAAGTATATACATGTTTCAGTTAATGCTTATTATTAACCGTGCGTCTGATTTGGTAAGCCCAAAAAATAGACAGCACAAAAACACTTTCTGGCAATGCATACCAATGTGCAGCTTCAAAATAAACCCATCAACAATGTGAACATGAGAGTGAAATTAAGTTCAAAATAAAGAATAATTTGAATACCAAAGCTTTACAGTACAACCTAGTTATTGCAAAGTCACTGGAATTCTATTTCGTACGAATTAACTACGGGACGAAATGAGATAGTGTTCCGCGCATGCGCACCACTGTGCTTCCGCTCTGTCGTAGACGAGCATGTAAATTTCTATGTGCGCTGCACGAAATTGGAAATTTTAAAATCTAGTGTATGCATTTGTCATTTAAGACAATAAAATTCGCAAGCGTAGCTTGTATAAATATTAACTGTCGTAGACAGTGCGAAATTGTTTGCTTACACACGGAATTAGATCGATTTTTCCGATCGGTGAAGTGTTGCACGTGGTGCTTACTTAAACATTCACAATGGCGGATAAAATGGAAAAGCCATCAAAACCGTTAGAGACCCCAGTTGTCAATGAAGACAAGAGTAAGCGAGCCTGTAAAAAGCCGACGCCTTCTACTCCCGCGACGGGTAGTAAAAAATCGGAAGAAATAAACGAAACAATTCTGGCATTCATGAAGAATGTCCAGCTAACGTTGAAAAAGAACGATGATCGTTTGACGGGAATTTGCAACAGACTCGACGAGTTTGACAAGGCAATAAATTACGAAGACTTCTGTGGAGAAGATGGAGAGTTCTATGAAGAACCATCCTGCGATGTAATGCCGTCGGATGTTGTTCAGGGAGAGAAAAGGAAGGCCGCGGAAAATTCGAGATTTTCGAACATGACTAAAAAGTTCAAGACTGTTGAAGTCTGTGACCAGAACATTGATGAAACTCTGGCGGAAAATACGAATGAGTTATTCAAAAATGGCATAGATGAGACTAGATATGAGGAATTAGTTAAAGACGAAAGAAATGCCAGGCCAGAAAATTGTGATGGCCTAGTGACAGTAAAAACAAATCATCTAATTTAGGATGTATTGTCTTCATCAGCTAAAAACAATGATAAAAAGCTTCAAAATATTGAAACGCCTGTGGTCAAAGGTGCGACCATATTGGTGAAAGCCATTAATCATATGGCCGTTCTGGAAAAAGAAAATCCCGAGTATGGAGAGGTGATTGAAAACTGCAATGAGGCCTTAGCAGTGTTTGGACACGCTAACAAACAAATTGTTCTGACAAGGCGGGATTTCTTAAAGACCGAGATAAGGGAGGAATATGTGCATCTGTGCAACCATAGTGCACCATTCACAAGCCTTCTATTCGGGGATGACATTTCCAAAATTGCCCGAGAGATTGAGGACATTGCCAAAATTAGCAATAAACTTAACAAGTTTCATCGCACAAGAGGCAGGCAGCCATTTCAAGGCACATACCGCAGTCGCGGCCGTGGTTATAGGGGCTACTCGGGCCGAGGTACCAGTAGAGGAGGAAACATGTCATACATTTCCCCACTTCAAGTGCCTTCTAACTACCCGGACTCAAAAAACTTCCAAAAGAGGGGGCAGTTCAGACAAAACAGGAATTAAAATCAAAGGTATGTTCCACCCCCTATGATAATTTCATTGCAGGCCAGTTAAAATAACATGTACATGAATGGATTAAATTAACAAACGATCATGTTGTTCTTGACATGGTTAGACATTGCCATATTTATCTTACTAGTAATTTCAATGAGAACGAACACCAAAATTCTTGCCAATATTATTTCAATGAACAAGAATCCAATATTATTGAAACAGAAATAGAAAAACTAACCAAATTAAAGGTTATTAAACCGGTTGAACCCCAATCCGGTCAATTCCTGTCTCCTATGGAGAACAAAGAATGATTCTTAATTTAAAGAAATTAAACTCCTTTCTTCCGTATCACCATTTCAAAATGGATACTTTCGAGAAAACATTACAATTGATAACAAAAGACTTGTATATGGCAAGTGTTGATTTACGCCATGCATATTACTCAGTTCCTATCGCAGAAGATCAGAAACTTCTCAGATTCATTTGGAAAGGTCAAATGTATCAGAACACGTGTTTCCCAAATGGTTTGGCTTTCTGTCCACGTATGTTTTATAAAACGTATGAAGCCTGTGTACTCAAAATAAAAAATATGGGTCACATAAATTCAGGCTTCATTGATGACAGTTTACTATGTGCTGAAACGGTAAACAAGTGCATAATGAATGTTTTTTTTATACTAAGCATTTAATGACTAAACTGGATTCTTGATTAACTTGGAAAAAGTCGTATTTGAACCAACGAAGACAAGAATCTTTATAGGGAATGTAATTGATTCAAAAATATGATAGTATATTTACCTACTGACAAAAAGATGCCATTTGTACAGAATGTAAAAAATTGAAAAAACTCTGAGAGCAAAATCAGGCATGTTGCAAAAGTAATTGGCCTGTTAGTAGCTTTCTTTTCGGCCGTTAAATATGCAAAATTGCATTACAGGACACTTGAAAATGCAAAAATCACAGCATTAGAGAAGGCTCGGGGAAATTATGATGCTAAAATGCATATTGACTCAAAAATGAAAGAAGAGCTTTCATGGTGGATAGAAAACATTCATACTCAATACAGACAGATTGATCATGGAAATCCCAACATTGAAATTCAAACTGATAGCAGTAAATCAGACTGGGGTTTTGTTTATGAGAAAATTGAAAATGGGGGTCGATGGTTAGACACTGAATCATGTCATCATATAAATGTATTGGAATTAATGGCTATAAAGTTCACTTTAAAAGCTTTGATAGATGTTTGTAAAAATAAACATGAATTAATTTTTACTGACAGCTCAACAGCTGTTGCTTATGTTAATAACATGGGCGGTGTAAAATCAGTGGAATGCAATGATGTTGCTCTGGATATCTGGGATTTATGTGTTGAACATGGCATATGGATAACTTTTTCCCATATAGCAGGCAAGGATAACAAAGCAGATCGGCCATCTAGAGAATTCAAAGATCAGTTAGAATGGGAGCTTAAAAACTCAATTTACACTGAAATCTGCAAGTTATGGGGGTCTCCCCAAATACTGTGAAACCATTTATTTTTGCCAGCACGAAATTTCTTCATTTTTATAAAAACGACGTTTTCGTCAGCACTTAAATTCGCCAATTCCTGACTTTGAAAAAAATGCTTCAGTAAATATCCGATTTGTTTGTCCGAAATATATCGCGGTTGCGATAAATCGTAGTAGGGAAAGAGGGAGGACACTTGAGTCACTGGCAGGAGGTGGGGCCTGTTTGTCATACGTCAATATACTAGTATTTTGTTATCAGGTGATCAGTAATTGGCCCCTATTAATGTATCATTATTAAGATTAGCGGAGTAGTGGGACCAAATAACCGTTAACGAGTGTTTGAAACAGTGAGGCCAATTGGTCTTATTCATTTATTATCATCGACAAACTAATAGCAATCATACCTTTATCGGCGCAAATTAGAGAAGATGCGAAGGTTATTGGTTAACATTAGTGTCAGCAAACTATTTGGTCAATTTTCATTAAAGTTTCAAGAGTTTTGCATCGTGAATATTTAATCACATTCAGTACAATAATTTTCTGAAGTGTAAAATTAACAGTGCATTATGGGACAGCGGTTTCATATGGCACAGTTCAGATTTAATTGTAACAAACAATGAACGAATGAGTTTAAATTTGATTGAATGCAATAGGATACAAAGCAATGTTTTTATTGCGTCATACTCAGTCATTCGAAAAACGTGCTTTCCGGTGATTTCCTGAAAAATCGCACAAAAACAAATACCCTACGTTTGAATGGAACTAATTGTCATGATTGCTAATTTCTCTTTACCTAATACGTTTTCAATTGCAACAAGTAAAACTGATTTGAAACATAAAACTTATCAAAGCTGTCAATAATTCAAATATTGATAGCCCATAAACGGATCACAAGCTATTTTTACATCTGTATTGTAGTTAAACGCAAACAACCAAACACAAATCAATATGTTCTGTATAAATTTGTTATCAATGCGGAGAATGTATATAAGTCAGGTGTTGATCACACATCATCATCTTTTAATTTTGTTTCATATTGTCTTTGATCCGGATCCGCTGCGTGGAGTCTGTATACTTTGCAACAACATTGAAAAACACAATACACACAATGTGTAATAATTAAAGTTTTTAACAATTAGCGCTAATCATTACTATTCTACCTAAACGAAGTCAACGCAGTCGATACAGCTGTACTGCACTCGCGTTTTAGAGCAATGTCACGTGTCAGTTAACTACACTGTAATCTACACCCTTTTGTGTCAAAACCGGATTAATCTTGATAACGAAACAGACGGAGTATTGCGTGGATTACGTTGGATTTTAGGGCCTCATGCCTTTGGTAATTCAGTCTTTATAATTTGTTCAAATATGGGAAATAATTGTTCGTTAGGATCTTGAATTCGTCAATCGGTCGACTGACGGAATACACGAAAATTAATGCCTGACGATTAATAATGGTTTCAAGGTAGATTTGTTTGCATCTAGATTGAACAATAAAACGCAAGTGTTATGTGCATGGAAACCAGATCCAGAAGCTTCATACATTGATGCTTTCACTTTAAATTGGGCAAGATTCAGTACAATTTATGTATTCTGTCCTTTCAGCTTAATAAGTCGCTGCATTCGAAAGGTCAAGACAGACAAAGCCAAAGGAATAATCATAACCCCACTTTGGCCAACACAACCATGGTTCCCGATATTGATGTCAATTCTAGTGGAGAAACCTCGGATATTGCCGAAAAAAAGATCTCTTGCCAAATTCAAATACAAGACATCCACTGTCTCAAAAACTAATCCTTGTGGCATGCAAAGAGTCAGGAAACTCTATAGACACCGAGGATTTTCAACACAAGCTACCGATATTATCATGTCAGCTTGGAGAGACTCAACAAAATGCCAGTACAAAGTCAACATTAAGAGATGGTTACAGTATTGCAGTGGCCGTGAGATAAATCCAGTTTCAGTTTCTATAAACGATGTGATTGAATTCCTCACAACAGAATATAACAAGGGTTTAGGTTATTACTCATTAAATACAGCTAGGTCGTCGCTAACATCATTAGGAATTATAATTGACAATTATCAAGCAGAATTGCATCCAATTGTAGTGAAATTCATCAAAGGTGTCTTTAATTTGCGACCACCAGTACCTAAATACTGTTGTACTTGGGACGTAGATAAAGTACTAAATTACCTAAGGAAACTTTCACCTGTAAAATTAATCTCTCTAAAGGATTTAACATTTAAATTGGTAATTTTGATTGCCCTGGCGAAAGCAGCCAGAATCCAAACAGTTCAATTGTTATCAGTTAATAATTTGAAGAAGTTACGTTCAAAGTTCGTTGTTTACTTCGATGGCCTCTTAAAGCAAAGTCGTCCAAGTTGTAATCAAAGTTATATTGAACTTACAGCATATCCTCAAGACAGGAGGTTATGCGTATATACAGTGGTTAAAGAATACTTAGTTTGTACTAAACCAGCAAGAACTGGTGACAATGATAGACTGCTTTTAAGTTTAATTAAGCCCTACAAAGCGGTATCAAGGGATACAGTCAGCCGATGGATAAAAACTGTGATGATTCGCTCAGGAATAGATGTTTCAGTTCGGTCCACATAGTGTAAGAGCCGCAGCGACATCAAAAGCTTACATGAATGATGTTCCCATTAATGTTATATTTAAAACTGCGGGCTGGTCTTACAGTAGTACTTTTGCCAAATTCTATAAGAAGGACATTGCTGGAGCTAGTAAAGAGGATTTCAACTCAGCTGTGTTGGCAACCAAGGATTGAGGCACTGTTCAGGTAGTGATTTATAACCATTATCAGCTTTGAAATCTCATTTCGTCCCGTAGTTAATTCGTACGAAATAGAATTGTAGAATTAAACGAGACTTACCTGGAAGTTGAAGTTCAATTGTAATTATATGACAAGAAGAATTAAGGAGGGATGAAATGCCACCCCCACCCATCTACAATAAAGAATAAATACAGAAACAACACTACATGTATATAAATGCGATGCATTTACTTTCATAAATGGATAATGGTTAATAAATCTTTTAAAAACTAATGCGCATGCGCGGAACACTATCTCATTTCATCCCTTCTTAATTCTTCTACTCATGGAATTACAATTGAACTTCAACTTCCAGGTAAGTCTCGTTTAATTCAACAATTAAGAACAATAATTTGAAATACAAATTAATTGAATATATCTGTTCTGTTTTTAATAAAATTTCACTGTTTTAAAACTGTCGATGCTTTATAAATGTGAGAGTGACCTTAATTAACAACTTGACCAGACGTTTATAATAACAACATATTTGTTATTGAATTAGTATATAATAAAGTTATACTTCATTATTAAATAGGATTTATTCAAAGTATTTGCGCGAAACGGAAAAAAACACATTTTTTTACTGTGCATGCTGGTTAGCACAGTACCTCGCCTTCTTTCAATGAACCAAGCAAAAAGTCAACAGGCAGGAGCAACATTATGTTACAAACAACACATTTGATAATAAACTTAAATCGCAAACAGCACTTTAATAACGAGGAATTCTTACTTTTTCTTTCGCTCAGTAATAGCTTAATTATTATTCAGTTTAAGTTAAATAAATTAATTTGTTACAGTTATATAAAACAATTCATGTCATGATGTTGCTTTAGTTTTACAAATATTCTTTACAACATAATCTGACATGTATTATAAACTTTTAAGTTCACTGTAATTTATCGATATTGATCTTCAAACATTGCCAAGGTATTGGGCTAAGCTTAGGAGTACAGACATCGTATGTGCATTAGTTTACAAAAATGTCCTCACACCATTGCATGTTTTCAACTAAGGATATAAATAAGCGTTAACCTAGTAATCGTTTGCTTTTTCATCTGTTAAACATAATGTATTTGTTCATTTGCCGCATAAGCATTAAACAGGCATTTCGAATAGTGGATATTTCTTGGATTCTGTGTTTTGTAAAATTTGGTGACTTAAAATTGAAAATAAATGAAGACAAACATGTAAGACAATTACAATCCACCAAAATATTCTTAGCACAAGATTCATTCCTGAAAAAAAAGATACTATATATACAATTTCAAATAAGACTACTTTTAACAATAAAACATTGCAATATCTTGTAAAACATAATGCACTCTGAATGTTTCATTATCATTAAGTAAACATTGAATTCAAAACATAATTTGTTAATCCCTTTAAAAAGATGCTTTTAAAACATAATTGGCTACTTTTTATAACTGCAAAATGTTTAATCCAAAAGTAAACTTCATACTTATTCAGAGATTGAAACAAATTCTGCATTGCAAAGAAGTTTTTGTTTCTTTATATATACATTTTTGTATGTAAGTTAAGTTCTATAATGTTTTTGATAGTTAACTACATGGTGTATACCACATTCCTGAATTTCTATTCGGGTGATACCTAACATGTGTCTTTTACTTGAATAAATCTCTATATAGATCTTAAATAATTGACTGGCAAATGTTTTACTTCACTCACATGACAGTAAACACATTTTCTCATAACAAAATATCAATATCATATTCAATGTTCGCTTAGAGGTTAACATTAATGAAAGTCTCAAAATCAATATAATTACACTAAGCTGATTGTTTAAGTTTCGTATAAATTGTTAAAGTTACTAAGGTGGTAACCTTTTTCTTAACGATTGAAATAACTGTTTGTTTATTTTTCTATCAAATCCATCCACAAATCCATCCATTATTTTGTATCATTCATATAAGATTGCACTGCCAAAAAAACATGTCACTACATAGCTTTCAATGATAAATAATTTTTATACAAATACGTTTGCTGATTTTATCTACCGGGTAATAAGGCAACTAGGGTTGCTTAGTAATGGGGATGATTCCTGAATAACAGCAAGTCAATAGCTTGCAAAACAATTGTTTCAAAATATCTTATAAATGTCTTGAAAACTTAATTTGACACAAATACATGTGTTGAGTATTGCACAAATTAAAAAATTGGTATTTGTTTTAAGTAAATCTTTTCGTAGATGTACAAGGCTTTGGTACTGGATTATGATTTAGCACAACCATAATGTTTTATCACTGTGTTCTTCACAGGCCCATAAATATGTATGCATGGAACAAGCAAAAATGAATTAAAATAACAAGTTTAAATGGTTTCATAACAAACTTTGAAATATATTATATTGTAATGTGTTTTACATAAAATAATATACATGTAAATCTAAACATATCAATAGGAGAGAATAATTAAAAGTAGTGCAACTAGATCAACTTGCTATAAACAAGAGCAGTATTAGATTAAAGAATTGTTTTCAAAAAAATAATATATTCTGGTGATCATTATCGAGAATCATTAACATATCATTATATTTTTAATTTTGTATTTAACAAAAACTCTTACACCCAAAACATCAGAAGTCTCATTGGAATGAATTATTTTTTCCTGTATTCTTTCCAGGTTTTATCGATGCACAAGTTTTGTAATAATCAGTACTTAAATGGGAAATACTTTCATGGATTTTACTCAGTTCCTCTACTGACTCTATTTTTAAATAAGGGTCATTGTAACATTGATACTTTAAATGTTTCAAAACAATGTTTTTTTAGAAGACAATGTAACTTAAAGTTTGTGAAGTTATTTTTTTTTAGATTTCTCAAACATGTAACAAGCATTTAACACGTCAGTTTCTTGGCATTTGGAATGTTCTTAAACCTGGAAAATTCGCATAATCACTTGCTGCATTAAATTGGAAGAAATTATTCTACTAACTTTGACACCGTTTACATGTTTGCTCTAAACTTGACTTATTTAAACAGTAGGGTATTAGGAGTGTCAGTACAGAAGAAATATGAAGACGATGTTGACAATAATTTAGCTTGGTTTTACCATGTCACATAAAATATTGGTATTGTACACTAAGGCGTAGTAAACATATTACTTTTTTAAATATTTAATTACCAAAAAAGCATAACAGTTATCAAAACTTCTTCAAATAATTAATTTGCTAGATTGTTCCAGTAACACACGTATCACAATCAATGAATGTAAATTAAACTTAGTCTTAACATTCTCACAAAAAGTAAAATTATTTTCTTCAAATGCTTAAAACAGCTGTGTGTTAAATGAATACAAGCTTGGTATACTATAATACATCTTTCACAACACTGATTTTTACATATATTTGGCTAAATGCTTATGTGCCACAGATTCTACCATAGTCACAAGATCACAGAGCAGCTTATCTTGGCTCAATAATACGTTGCATTCATCTTCAGCTTCCCAATATTGGAGGCCAAGTCAGTCTCTATGACATAGAGGGAGCTGTCTATCGGCACAAACCCATTGATGTTAAACTCCTCAAGACGCTTTCGCCAGTTAGAATCCTTTGCCATGTCCAGTAGGCCTTGCGTTATCTGAGTTTTAAGAGCATCTACAAAAAAGGCAACAATGAAAAGCTTTAGTGCACAAGGGATTGTATTATAGAAACACACGGATGAATTTACTTATATTCGTTTATAGTTTAAGGTTAACCATGTATAAAATGTTCTATCTGATCATTTCCATACATGCAAGTGCTAACAAAAATAAAACTGTATTTCAGACTGGTCTCTTTCAATATTCAAGATATTCATGTTAATTACCAATAATTAGTAAATGTCCATTATTAAGCCGATGTTCTATCACAAGAGAAATCTTGAGGGTTGTGTTTATGGGTATTTACGGAACTCTACATTAATATTGTACCTATTTCATGTAATGTTGCGAGCCACTATAGACCTCTAAATCAATGGCTTCTTTCTTTTATTTTATGTAACTAGTCTATCAATGTGGATAATGGAAGCTCTAAGTGTTCTCAATATACCTGTATCGTTTGGGAATTAAATCATCTAAGAATGGACCATCAGAAGTATAATATTCCGCTTCTTAAAGGGGAGCATTATAACCCGAATTTCCCCACAAGTCCCCATCCCTCATGGCATGATGTCATAAAACATATAATTTGATAAAGGTTTGTTTTTTTAAAATTGCAATATTGAATGTGTTCCATGAAAGGTGTAGGAGATTCCATTCAGACAAGTTTGAGCCATGAACATAATTACAGACTGACATATGTGGTGATTTCCGTATTCCACACTCTTCTTCATTGGTATAATAATTGAATGATTCTTATAAGTATATTCAAACCAATACCTGGCATTCTAGAATTCAAGACAATAGGATAAGTGGGCAGAGGTCCAAATGAAGTTATAACTTGCAAGTCATCTTTGTGGCTGGGGTTGGTTTTTAGGAAATTGAACAGTGCGTTGGAATCCACCGAGGCCACGTCAACGCGATTAGCAAGAACACTGTTGATAAGACCGATGTGAGAACCTAAAATGAAATTAGTGCAGCTGAAATAAAAGTTGGACAAAAGTACAAAATGTATATTGTGAAATAATGTTTTTTATAATACACGGAATATGATACAATCATGCGAAACCTATATTAAAAGAATTCATTAAGATTCTTAAATGATGTACATCATACAAAATGTTTAACATATTGAAATAAGAGAACCTATATTTAAATAGTGGCTGGTGTTTTTTTAATTGTTTTATATTCAGGAAAGTTTTATCACAGAATCCATTATTTTCATTTCTCTTTACTTTTCACTACCTCACACAAAATACGGTAAAAAATGTATTACATTTCTGTGTTAATCTTGATATGAATTATAGCCATGCATATTCAAATAAATTTATAAGTGACCTCACACCACAATTTGATAGAGAAATTAAAATGTCTATTACACCAAATAAATTTATATCATCATCATCTTTATTATTGTATTATTATTCCATCATGTTTTAAATGTGATAGTTAAACTTTTATACATAAACCTAAAAAAATTTGGTCAACAATGTGTACAGTGCAAGCTTAAAGGAATAAAAAGTATTGTGAAGTCAAGATTCTAGAACAAGTACTGTTAGCAACAAAACGTGTGAAAATAGACTTCAAATTTCCATACATATAAAACCTCAAGATGAGATCAGATTTATGTAATTAAAAAAGTGGTAATTTAAAAGAGTAAAGTTTGAATTAACAAGGGCTGTTTGTAAAACATGCATGCCCCCCATATGGGTTGTCAGTTGTAATGGCAGCCATTGTGTGAAAACGTTCTTTGTCACTGTGAGCTTGACCTAATGACCTGAAAATCAATAGGGGTCATCTTCCAGTCATGATCAATATACCTATGAAGTTTCATGATCCTAGGCCTAATTATTCTTGAGTTATCATACGGAAACCATTTTACTGTTTCGAGTCACTCTGACCTTGACCTTTGACCTAGTGACCTGAAAATTAATAGCAGTCATCTGACAGTCAAGATCAATGTACCTATGAAGTTTCATGATTTTAAGCGTAAGCATTTTTGAGTTATCATCAGAAAACCATTTTACTATTTTGAGTCACTGTGACCTTGACCTTTGACCTAGTGTCCTTAAAATCAATAGGGGTCATCTGCCAGTCATTATCAATGTCCCTATGAAGTTTCATGATCCTAGGCGTAAGCATTCTTGAGTTATCATCCAGAAACCATTTTACTGTTTCGAGTCACTGTGACCTTGACCTTTGACCTAGTTACCTGAAAATCAATAGGGGTCATCTGCCAGTCATGATCAATGTTCCTATGAAGTTTCATGATCCTAGGCGTAAGCATTCTTGAATTATCATCCGGAAACCATTTTACTATTTCGAGTCACTGTGACCTTGACCTAGTGACCTGAAAATGAATAGGGGTCATCTGCCAGTCATGATCAATGTACCAATGGAGTTTCATGATATTAGGCGTAAGCATTCTTGAGTTATCATCCGGAAACCATTTTACTATTTCGAGTCCCTGTGACATTGACCTTTTACCTAGTGACCTGAAAATCTATAGGGGTCATCTGCCAGTCATGACCAATTTTCCTATGAAGTTTCATGATCCTAGGCCTTAGCGTTCTTGAGTTATCATCCGGAAACCATCTGGTGGACGGACCGACGGACGGACCGACCGACTGACAAACCGACATGAGCAAAACAATATACCCCCCTCTTCTTCGTAGGGGGGCATAAAAATAAAATTTCTAAATAAAATATGAAGGACACAATTGTTAAAAAAAATATTTCAAATATTAAGGTCTTTATTTAATTGTTATTTAAATAGGGTGATCGACTGAATATTTAAAACCACTCAGTTCACTTTTAACAAAAATCTGACCAGTTCCATAGGTAGAAATCCAGCTGACATTCAAGTCAAGAAACTTAAGTTAAGGTTTAGTTGTTTGCTGCATATTTTATTACTTTAGGCAATCACTAACCACATTCAAAGGTGCTCCCAAAAAAAGATACATCAAATCCTTGTTTTTTTAGGTAGTCTAAGACAGCCAAGCAGGAGGAAATTGACTTGGAACCAGCAAACCCTAAACTGTGCCCTCGTAAATCATGCATATCTTTGTACTTCAACCTGAATGAGAAAGCATAATAAGATAAGTGGCAGATATAAATAGAAAACTGAGAATATGGACTTTAAATTTTGTGGCCTTCAAAGTTTAGCCTTGAAAGATTACTCCTCAGTGCACCAGTAAGTCATTGTGTGCAGAATGATGAAGCTATAGGATGGCATTCTATGTTTACAATTCTTTGTTTAGCTAACTGTAGATGGTTATGGTTATATTTGATGTATTAGTTTGTATTCACAGAAAAATTCTATATAGTAGATTTTTTTCATATTCTTTAATCAAAAACCAAAATTGAAAACAAATCAATGTATAGCTACCAAAATACAAACCAGGATATCAAACAGATTAACAAAAATGTCTAAAAGGTTTTTCTATTGTGTTCAATAAATGCCCTTTGATGGGCTTTAACAAAAAGACTGACTTGTTACGAGCATGGATGATGACGTCAGCAAAGTAGACTGGTCTCTCTGTATTCTTTGTGTGGTTGAACACAGCACCTGCCTCACACAAACTGATGTGCTTGTTCTGGTTACTAACCAGTCGCAAGTAGTCTGTACTAGACATTAAACCTACAAATACAATATGTGTTGAATGATGGTGAATGTTTTTTTTTTTTTTCAAGTAGTATTCATAACCAGTTTTACTGTTGATATAAAAATAATTGTTTCACAAAAAAGAGATTTACAAACATCATAACAACATTTAATTTGTTCAAAAATCAGTCAATAAATACAAACCTTTTTGCCAATCTACCCATGACCTACATGAAATAAGGTTCTATACATACAAGACTGTATTGTTTATACATAATTTATAGCAGTAATCAAACCTTATTATTAGTTATATATATGTAGCAAAATGCAGTTCATACATGTTTTTGTTTTGCAACTGATAGTTTGCATCTCAAAGCAACACCTACTAAGAAAGTATTAAGAACACAAAAATATCAACAATCTTGAATAACAGCCACATTACCAATATCTACTTCGTTGCTGGTGAATGGATCAACCCGTTGCTGGGGAGGCCCAGTCCACCGTGACTCATAGATGAGGTAGCCCTGGCGTCCCGTCACACCCTCAAGGTATTCCAGCAGCAGCTCAAACAGCTCCACGGGAATGCTGGGAACCAGGTATGAGATCATTCTCAGCCTCTCTTTGGTTTCTGCCATTATAACCCTTGGTGGGCTAGGATGAAGGATTTGAACTGGGCGCTGAATACTGGTAGGCTTAGCTAAAATCATGATAAAATGGTAATTTAAATCATCTTTTTACGAAATATGTAACATACCTTAATATTGACAATTAATACTATGCAAAGAAAGCAAAAAGTTTAAATTTTTTGCTTATGTTAAATGTTAAAGAGGTCCTTAATCAAATGGAACTTTTCACAGATATTGGCATGTATTGAGGTTTGTCATTAAATGCTGTATATTGATAAACGTAAACATTGGATCTAAAAAGCTCCAGTAAACCCTCAACTGGGCTCGAACCATTGACCCCTGGAGTAAAAGTCTATAATCGCTAAGACCACTCGGCCATCTGTGGTCTTACAATTTGTGATGTACTTGATACTTTATATATACAATCCTAATTGTATCACAAAATACGACGACAACAGAAGAACTCTCCAAATTATTTAATCATTTCACATTGCAATGCTTGATAATTTTCAGGCTTAAATCGTCAAAAGATACATTGTACATGAAGTGAATATTTTTGAGCATGGTAAATGTTCAGAAATACTGTTTCCTCACAAATATCACAACAACAACACAAATTTTTGAATCTTAAAGATTATTTTTAATTTTATCAGTTTACCAAAATGTGAAAAGGCCGTTAAAGAACTCACCTGAATTCACTAGCAATTGACTTAGTAATAAATGTGGCCCTAAAGTAGTAACAAGATGTTTATAGATTAAACCTGGTGACCTAGTTTAATATACATTTAACCCTGACTCAAACTTGACAGGATGTGGTCAAGCAGAGACATTTCTGGTTCAAGATAACAATAAGACCAAATTTTGTCAAGCTTGATCTTGAAATGTGACCTAGTGATCTAGTTTTGTATGCACATTAACCAGGTTAGAATACAGTCCAGGTATTACCAGAATTACTAAGTTTCATGAAGATCATGCACATATTAATTTTGGCCTCTAAAGTGGCAACAAGTTTTTTTCAAAGATTTGATATGATGACCTAGGTTTTGGACGCATACAAATATAACGCAGATTTACCCTTGATCTAGAAAACATCAAGACAAGCATTTTGACTAAGTTTTATCAAGGTTGAGTCATAAATATGACCTCTTTTAACGTGATAACAAGGTCTTTAAAACACGTGACCATGTTTTTAGACATGTGAGCATTTCATTTTTTAGATGAGCTGAAAAAGAAAAATACATAGCCATGTATATTTTATTTTCTAAAATTCCATAGGTTCCTTATTACCTTGAAAGAAGCACCAACAGTGACAGATCAGGCCAAAAATACTGGAGTTATTCATCATTTCATGATAACAAAAACTAAAGTGTACCATTTTCAGGATGAAATTGCACAAATGTCAAATTTTGGTCTTTGGAAGAAGCTTGCATAACCACTGTGCAGCCTTACATACATTTACACTACATTTATAATCTTTTCGTCTTATTCATTTACCAGTTTTGAAAATATTCAATAAAAATAATTAAAATACATGTACAGTTTAAATCACTCTTATTTAACCCTGAGATATTATATGTGTATTGTAAAGTGCATTAGCATTGCTAATAAGACACATTTTTGCATTCCATTGAGGTGAGAGGGGGTAATAATATGGGGTGGGGTAATTTATAAGATGTTTAAAAAAAAAAAAAAAAAAAATTGGGGGGGGGGGGTGGGGGTGGGGGGGGGGTAGGGGGGGTGAGAGGGGGTATAATGTGGGGTGTGGTAATTTATAAGATGTTTAAAAAAAATTGTGGGGGGGGGGGGTGGGTGGGGGGTAGGGGGGTGGGGGTGAGAGGGGGTAATAATGTGGGGTGGAGTAATTTATTAGATGTTTAAAAAAAACAAGAGGGCCATGATGGCCCTGAATCGCTCACCTGACTCATTAAGATCAGATGAAAACTATGACCTCTATTGTCTACACAATGTTTTTCTATGATTTGACCTAGTGACCTAGTTCCTGACTCTAGATGACCCAAATACAATCCCAATCCAGATTTCATCAAGATAAACATTCTGACCACAGTTCATAAATATTGGATAAAAACTGTGACCTCTATTGTCAACACAATGTTTTTCTATTTATTTGACCTAGATTTTTACCCCAGATGACCCAAATACAATCCCACCCAGATTTCATCAAGAATTCTGACCAAATTTCATAAAGGTTGGATGAAAACTGTGATCTCTAATGTCTACACAAGGTTTTTCTATTATTTGACCTAGTGACCTAGTTTTTGACCCCAGATGACCCAAATAAAATCCCAACCCAGATTTCATCAAGATAAACATTCTGACCAAATTTCATAAAGATTGGATGAAAACTGTGACCTCTATTGTCTACAGAAGGTTGTTCTATTATTTGACCTAGTGACCTTGTTTTTGACCCCAGATGACCCAAATTCAGTCCCAAACCGGATTTCATCAAGATAAACATTTTGACCAAATTTCATCAAGATTGGATGCAAACTGTGACCTCTACTGTCTACACAAACAAATTGTTGACGGACGGACGCACGGACACACGCAGGCACGCACAATGGACGCCGGACATCACACGATCACATAAGCTCACCGTGTCACTTCATGACAGGTGACCTAAAAATATGTGTCGGAGATAAACATAAACAGTTGTGGTTAAAATCCCATAGAAACAAGGGCTGTTTGTAAAACATGCATGCCCCCCTATATGGGCTATAAGTTGTAGTAGCAGCCATTGTGTGAATACGTTTTTTGTCACTGTGAATGGTGGTGGTGGTGGTGGTGGTGTAGTAGTAGTAGTAGTAGTAGTAGTAGTAGTAGTAGTAGTAGTAGTAGTAGTAGAAGTAATAGAAGTTGTAGTAGTAGTAGTAGTAGTAGTAGTAGTAGTAGTAGTAGTAGAAGTTGTAGTAGTAGTAGTAGTAGAAGTAGTAGTAGTAGTAGTAGTAGTAGAAGTAGTAGTAGTAGTAGTAGTAGCAGTAGTAGTAGTAGTAGTGGTAGTAGTAGTAGTAGTAGTAGTAGTAGTTGTGGTAAAAGTAGTAGTAGTAGTGGCAGTAGTAGTAGAAGTAGTAATGGTGGTGGTGGTGATGGTGGTGGTGGTGGTGGTGGTAGTAGTAGTAGTGGTACTAGTAGTAGTAGTACTAGTAGTAGTAGTAGAAGTAGTAGTAGTAGTAGTAGTAGTAGTAGTAGTAGTAGTAGTAGTAGTAGTAGTAGTAGTAGTAGGAGTAGTAGTCTATGTTAGCGTTTCCGATCGCCAAAACAAATTAAATCCAGTGCATGTATATTTTATCATGTCTATTTGTAGAACTGATTTACACCGTTTTTCTACAGCCACGTGATAATAACTATTCAATATGCATTAATACCGGTATGCCACGAAGAACCCGTGTTATAAGAAAGAGCGCAAAATTATTGCTGTCGTCGGCAATGCTAAGTTCTACGCATGCAAAGCATGCTTTTTAAAAAACAGACGATGTGTAACTAAATATAGCCTAGCCGCTCAGTACATGCAGTATTTAAGACTTACAAATTTACCGACACGTTTGAATAAATTTTATATTGCAACTATGGAAAAATATGTTAATTCAAGAACACATTGCAGTAAATGTATTTTTCAAGAATCAAGAAGCACCAGACTACGGCAACAATTATTTGGAGAAGGGGGGGGGGGACGCATAGGAGTTACGCAAGACCCACCCAATCAAAGACCGGGGCATATCTGAAAGTTCTAACAGTGTATACCGTTTATGCCAGTGCATGAAAATAAATATAAATGAAAAATAAAAAAAACATGAAACTATTTGACAAATTAACAAATTATTTTTTTAAATGTGACTTCATTGATAATTTAATACAGTCATTATTGATACCTATAGATTCATGATGATTATGTCCTTCATTGAGCAAATAAGGTTATACCGGTAATGTGGATTCATCGTAGTGCTGAAATTTGGCTACTAATTTTTTTTTCTTAGCGCCAACCTAGGTAGTAGTAGTAGTAGTAGTAGTAGTAGTAGTGGTAGTAGTAGTAGTAGTAGTAGTAGTGGTAGTAGTAGTAGAAGTAGTAGTAGTAGTAGTAGTAGTAGAAGTAGTAGTAGTAGTAGTAGTAGTAGTAGTAGTAGTAGTAGTAGTAGTAGTAGCAGTAGCAGTAGCAGAAGCAGTAGCAGCATAACAAGACCAATACTTAAGAATGATCAAATGGGAAAAGGTAACCTTGCACTGGCAGTAAATATGGGGCTCATTTACAGGTCAGATTTGGAATCTCTGCTGTAAAATGAGATTTTGAATGAATTAAAGGGAGGCAAATCTGAAATAAAAAGAACATGCATAAACGGTAGTTGTTTCCCTTGTTTGAACCATGCTAAATCCTTACAAGTTTGGAAAGAATTGGATGAAAAATTTGGACTTTATTGCATAAACACCATTTTCTCAATTCAAGGGGAGGTAATTCTGTACTTCATTGACCAATAATGCTCATTTTTTTGTAGGGTTCGTGTCCTCATTGATATAAAGACACTGTGCAAATTTGGAAAGGATCGGACAAAAAATGTGGAAGATTTTTGAAAGTTTTTACAAAATAGGCAAAAACGAATAAACATGCAAAGTTCAACGAGCTCCTGCGGCCATGTTTTTTGACGAATCAAATTTCTTTGAACAACTTTTTCAGGGGAGCCTTCAAAGGTCATCCCTGTGAAATTTTTTGAAAATCTGATGAGCGGTTTCTGACAAGAAGAGTTTTTAAGGTTTTTACCATATATGGTCATAGCGGCCATCTTGGTCATGTGATCAATTTTTTTTTAACAATTCTTTTGTCCCATGACCTAGGGATGCTCCACATGAAATTTAGTTGAAATTGGCTCAATGGTTTAGTAGAAGAAGATGTTTACAAATTGTTTATGGACGGACGGACGCTGAGTGATCACAATAGCATCGCTCAGGTGAGCTAAAATTTGGGGGGGGGGGGGGGTGGGGGGGGGGGGGGGGGTAGGGGGGAGTGAGAGGGGGGTATAATGTGGGGTGTGGTAATTTATTAGATGTTAAAAAAAATGGGGGGTGGGGGGTAGGGATGTTAAAAAAATGGGGGGTGGGGGGGTAGGGGGGAGTGAGAGGGGGTTATTTATTAGATGTTTAAAATTGGGGGGGGGGGGTATGGGGGGGGGTATGGGGGGGGGTAGGAGGGGGGGTGGGGTGGGGGGGGGTAGGGAGGTTGGGGGGGTGGGGGGGTGAGAAGGGGGTTTAATGTGGGGTGTGGTAATTTATTACATGTTTAAAAAAAATTGGGGGGGGGGGGATATCCTCTATTCATTAAACATGAAATTTAAACTTATTGCATTTTTTTCCCCTGTATATAAGAAAGATATAATAGTGTATTACCTCCCCTGTCCTGCTTATATTTATATTAATCAACAAAATTAAACATTAACACAATATTTAATATACAAAATATACAAAGAATCTCATATTCTGATAATATTTTTTCTGATCCACTGTATTTTACTCAAAGGATGATGTTTCATTGGACTGATAATTATAGATTTAGGATTACAGACCAGTTGCTTCAGTAATATTGTTCAGAGTTTGCCCTGTTAGCCGCGTATGCATTCTTGAGTTATCATTCAAAAACTATTTTACTATTTCGGGTCATGAGCAATGTACCTATGAAGTTTCATGATCCTAGGCCCAAGCGTTCTTGACTTATTATCTGACAACCACCTGGTGGACGGACCGACAGACCGACCGACCGACCGACAGACCGACATGAGCAAAGCAATATACCCCCTCTTCTTCGAAGGGGGGCATAAAAATATTAAGAACTTTTAAAGTTATCGCAGGATCCAGAAAAGTGTGACAGACAGACAGACAGACTGACAGACGGAGCGCAAACCATAAGTCCCCTCTGGTGAAACCGGTAGGGGATTAATAAAATTGCGCTACCATAATTTTGTGTACACCCCTCAATTGTTTCCACCAAATTATACATTCACTAGGTTAACAACCATTTAGACAAACATTTTTGCAAATCTTTGAAAGAAATGATTTCACAATTTGCCTAATAGTGAATAAGCTACCAACAAGGGATGACATCATTTATGTATATATACATAGGATCTTGCATGTGTGGTCGTTTTGTATTGAATTTATTAAACAAGTCATCTAAATACAAAAAATGACGTCATTTCACAGTTATATACCTTGTGCAATAACACCAGTGTAATAAACAAAATTGAGCATTACCTAATTTCACTCCTGGAGCGTAGGTCATGTTATAATGAAAAATAGCACCATTCTGCACACATGCCTTTTGTTCAAAATTTAGTGTTGACAACATTATAAATTGAATAAGGAAAATATATTGGTCTCATTTTATTCAAGTAGCGACATAATTTTACAAGAAAAAAAACTAGAAATGGCGCAGCCCCGGCCGAGGCGTATCCCCACGCCGCAGCTTTTGACCCAGGGGTCAGATCAAAATACCAAATAGTGCACTGTCGCACATATGCTCATACCTACTATGTGTTAAAGTTTTAATGTTCTAGTGCTAATAGTGTATGAGGAGATAGTGGCCAGGACGGAAGGACGGACAGACGGCGGAGATTACCAAATAATCCCCCCGCTCTGATTCTGAACGTGGGGATAACAATATTTATCACATGCCATACCCTGTGTCCAATGTAGTATAACCATTACCAATATTTTTATCTTACACATGTGTAATATACAATAAGCGTTTTAAATGGACGAGTTTTTGTTCGATTGACCAATCGCATTTTGTTACTTTGCTGAAATGACGTTGCAGCATCAAATGACGTCACGAAATGTAAACAACATTCTGGATTTATCATTATGTTTCCGTAAATATTTATTTCATATGCTTATTTAAAAGCATGTGATAAAAAAGATCTGACATTCATTGTCTTTTCATACCATATTTTATTAAACTCGTCCAGGAAATTCGTTATTAAGCTTTCCAAAGGCTCGCTTCCTAAAAAAATTCCTGAACTAGTTAAATAAAATATGGTATGCTATGACAACTCATGCCAGATCCTATACATACATTTTCTTACAATAATAATGCATGTAAGGCAAGATCTTAAGTGAAATAACAAGTGCTTTGAATTGCTCCTTTAATTATGTTTTTACCTTTCTTACACTCTTACTTCTCATACACATACATAGTAAAACAATAAGATCATCCATTATTAAACTGCTCTGAAGCCCCGATTACAAAGGTTAAGCTTTCTATTAAATACGTTTTAAGCATCACCCTGCACATTTGTGGTCCTAAATATTTCTTTAATACACAATTTAATAATGAAAATAATACCAGCTTTCATTTTCCTTAAGTGAATATCCAAAACAATTAACTGCAATATCCCCTTCTAATATTCCAAGTTTCAGAATGAAAGAAACTGTAGCTGGGACTAATATAAGGTAGAATATGACTGCAATCTGACAGGCAGAAGGCACATTTTACCAAATGTGTTTCTCTTTATGACAAGCACATAACTCATATACAGACTCACCATTAAAACAAGACCTTGAAATGTATACACTGTCCAAAACTAGTTCATTTGATGACGTCACAGTTTACAAGCCATGCCTTTGTGCAAGTAATCACCACCACTAAATACAAAGGTGTCCATGTAACAACCGTTTCACCTATTTAGCAATAATTGTATTGCAAAATGGGAGTGTATTATTGCAATGTTTTTATATAACAACTTGTTCAGTAGTAAACCTGTTTTGCAATAAAATCATCACACATGTCTTATGTAATTCCAATAGATTGGAATGGTTGACAAGGAAATTTCAAATGTTGTATTTAAATAATATTAATTTGTAAAAAGAGATACAACTGTATGCTTTTACGAAAAACTAAAAAGGTAAGGAAGGTGATGAATTTGTCGATTTAATACCATAGAACAACACAGAATGTGTTCAGATAGACATAATTTCATCCAATTTAGTACTTAGGTGAAGATGCAATAATTTTATTGCAAAATGTGTGAAATGTCTTATTGCAATTTTTTTTTATATCCACCTGTTTGACATATATATACTTATTGATTCTGATTGACAGTGACAAGAAAGTTTCATATGTTGGTTTTCATAATTTTCTTTTTAAAATAAGACAGATGTTTAAGTTTAGACCAAACAATAAAAGATATTGGAAGTGATTGAAAATGATCTATTTCCTGCGAAAAATATGTGTATAATGAGTATTTCATGAGTAAAAGTGATAATTGAGAACAACACACGATGTTGAAAAATATGTTACTTTCAGACTTCAATAAAAAAAAAACTTGGAAATGAAATAATTTTATTGCTTAACAGGTTGGAGTGTGTTATTGCAATCAGAAAGAAAACATGATTAGCAACACAGAATGTATAATATATTGCAGGGGCGTCGGAAACAAATTGACATTTGGGCGGCGGAGGGGGTGGGAATGGGGGTATCCCCCTCCCTTTGGTGGGGGTCCAGCCTCCCCCAGAATTTGTTCCAAATTTTAGCATCAAATGGTGCATTCTGGTGCGGTTTTATGCCTGATACCTGACCTTATACATGTCTATTGTAGGCATATTCTGAATGACAAAAGTTGTGACAGACAGACGATGGAAAAGTGATCTCTAGATGTCGCAGTTTGTACTTTGTAGCATACACAACAATAAGGATCATGTAGCGTCAATACTGATTAAACATATCATAAAAGTCAAATTAAGATGCTAGTATAAAGTTTTATTTGATGTATTTTTATACATGAATGTAGAGTAACAATATTACCATATCGCATGGAACATACAACTATAATATCACAGGACAATCTAATGTGAATGCTATCGCAATCAATTATGGAAATTTGTCTATATAGTTCTTTTTTAATTTCCACACTGTCCGGCAAAAATACAGGTACCACAAGGTCATTTTTAAATTGAATGCTGAACACTGGCCGGCAACCATGTAGGTACCACAAGGCCATCACACATAAAATTTTCCAAAAAAGACATCCGTGTTTCCTTATACTGGACAAATTCATTTGCGACTTGGCGTAAGTCCATATTGTCAGTTTCTGCCCAATAAGCGTGCATGATCATCAGATGGTTAAGGGGTTTCTGTGTCATAGTTGATCGTAGGTAAGTTTTTACTCTCCGTAGAGCTGAAAACGAGCGTTCGCTAGTCACGTTTGTGGCTTTTTGTGATAATTAAGGGCTATTGGATATCGGCGCATTTGTTTCATGTCATACTTTCCTTTATATTAATTAACAGAAGAAAATGCTTAGATTCCCAGGTTTAATTACTCAAGAATAAAGGGTTTATCGTTTTAAAAGAGACTGAACAATTAACAACATAATTGACACGTACAATACCGCGGGTGGGTGATGGCAATCAACAATACACATGTCATAACCGCAAAAGCATGATTACCTTGCTTTGTGGATATTTTCAAGTATACAGGTATTGAAATGTAAAAAAATGAATAAAAGGTTTTTGCTGAAATTTAATTTTTGCCGAAAATATTGGGGTGGCGACTGCTGCCCCTGCCGCCCCAGCTACGACGCCACTGCATTGACTGGTTTCAACCAAAATGTGAATTTGGAGAGAAAACCCAGATATGCAATAAATAAATTGCAAGATGCGTGCAGTATCTAATTGCAATGTTAAATTTATTTAGCAATTTGTTTTGCAATGTCACTGCTTTGCAATTAAATAATCACACATTTATGAATTGATTAAATTTGATTGGAAACTGTGAAAATAAAGTTTTAAATATAATGTTACAGAGTTCAGTTATAAAAATATCAAGACTGTGTAGTAAGATTTACCCAAATATAAATAAAAAAACATTTAAAATTTATTTAATTCTAGACAGAATATGAAAAACCAACACAATATATGTATAATGTGATGCCTAGGACCTGTAAGCTTTAGATATGCATGACGGAAACTCAGTGCTCTGGGTTTGCATACAGGTAGTAGCAATACTTCAACTCTAAGCTTTATAACGAACAAGAGTTGTGTTTGTCAGAAACGCAATGCCCCCTTTTGCGCCGCTTAGATGCCAAATATTTGACCTTTGACCTTGAAGGATGACCTTGACCTTTCACCACTCAAAATGTGCAGCTCCTTGAGATACACATGCATGCCAAATATCAAGTTGCTATCTTCAATATTGCACAAGTTATGACCAAGGTTAACGTTTTGGGACAGAATGACAGACAGACACATACAATGACAGACAGGGCAGGCCAAAAACAATATACCCCGATCATTTGATCCGGGGCATAAAAAGGGTCTCAGAGCCACCATAGCAAAAATTATCAAAGGCTCTGGGAGTGTTTATATGGACTAACATACAGGCTGGACATATGGTTGTCAATTACAGATGAATGTCATCAGTTGTTTAAGGGACTTGTTCACTGTTTGTTTTTTTAATAAGTATAAAGGGTATGCAGCCATCAAATATGAAAAGCATTTGAACTTTAAAGCTCATGTAAACAACAGAAATAAAAGAATTTGAGGTAAATAAAAAGGAACAATAATAAGTTGATTTTGGATATGTTGCCTCTGTATCAATGATTCGTTTCAAATTATTATATTATGAAGCAAATCACTCGGCTATCATCAGTACCAGGGGTAAGTTGTCGTATACTTAAGCCAAAGAGTACACAGGATACTTTTAAGTAGTACCAAAGCCGACAACGACTTAATTAGCTTATAATAATTTCAATAAACTGTAACCCAAAAACTAGATAATGGACAAGCTTTTCTATCGAAATTTCAATGTCAAAATTAACAATATTATTATGGCAGAAGATGCACCACTCTTCTTCACTAAATGTCGTCTGCGACCCCGATTCTAATGACATATACACATTTTCCGTATACTATTTTTTACAAAACCAAAAATGAAAGTACATGCGCCCTGACCTTGAACTGCTGAACAGGGTTTCTGAAAATACCGGAATATATCGGAATCTACCAAAATCTATCTAAATAGCACCAAATTCCAGTATTAAAAGTTATATTAATTATATATAAGATAATATAATTATACAACAAAAAAACACATGTATTTTATCAAATTTATTCATCACATATATATATCTCAACAATAAAGAACAAGCGAAACATGGTGCATTGACATTCATCAATTGTTTTATATGCCTATACAAAGTTATGTTTAAATAAATGTTTCACATGCTGTAGTATGATGATTAAACACACATACTCAAATCCCTTTAGTTTGTCAAAATCTAAGACTACGGATGTTACAACATAAATAATTTTAGAAATATATCATAATGTTTAATATTTTTTTCTTAAAGACTTTAAGTTATTTTACATGAATAAAACATTCCGACATACATTCAGACATAGAAACATATGCAACGATATTAAATTATCTTTTAATTTATTATGGACTTAAAATTACACAACAAACAACATTCAAACATTCCAAAATATAACACAAACTACGGAATGGTCAATAACATTTTGGCATTTATTTACAAAGCTTTTGATATACAACATTTACGTGTTAAATTACAATTTGTTTTCGTAACACTTTTATGTTATATTATTGTTTAACTTAGTTTGCGATTTCCGGAAACTTCAGGATAGTGGTTCTAACAATTATGTTTCTATTACCAGTTACGAATGCCCGGTTATTTTCCATTCGTCTTTGGGGCGACAGTACGGACCTGACCATTAGATGACGTAACCATCTTAATGGCTATGCCTTTGTACTGGCGCAATTTCTACAGACAGTTTCGTTCCTCAATTGACATACTAATCTAGTGTGACTTGGTTACTTACATGTTTGCACGAATCAACTACTTTCAATGTTACGCTACCCAACAGAGCACTTCGATTTACTTCAAATTGACCAGAATCAAAGTATGCAGCAACTGGACAATGTTGTCAAACCGTGTGTTCTTTAATTGACAATTAATTTCAACATGATTTATTGACTCCAAATTATGATTTGTCCAATTGAATGTGACCTTGCCATTTCTGGGCTCGTAATCACCAAACTATGCTTAAGCTTAAGTCTAAGAATAAAGCTTTTTTTATTTTGAAAGCTGAAGAATTTCTTTAATTTTTAGTCAATCTCTGTATTGATTTTGTTGTTGTACATCATTCTTGTTTTAGAAATTTTGTTACTGACATAATGAATAGTATAGCATGTACATATTCAATAGAAAGACGTATTTTTCTTAGTTTTAAGTCTTTTTAAACATTTGAATTCTTATGTCTTAGAATGGGTTGGTGAATACGGGTCCTGGCTGACTCGTTCTTGCAGATGAGGTTTTTGACTTTTTCTTAAGTAACTTAAAATGTTGCTCTTATGTGCGAGCATTTCATTTCAAAGTCATCACACTTTGATTCGACGCATATGGAATCATCAGCATTGTCTCCGAATATCATATTTAGCAGTGTTTTACTTTCACTTGCATTTGTTCATCAGTGTTGTTTTATGTTTATGACACTATTGTGTATATGACTTATATGAACGTTAACTCTTATGAGTATTAACTAATGTTAATAACAACACAACACGTGTAAATGCCAAGACGTTTAATATAGAAGTGCGGCATCAGAAAACGGGGTACTGGGTTAACGTTGGCAGGAGCCGTAGTCTGTTTTTTCACAATATAAACAGTGGTAGCTATAGTCTGAAACCATGTTTTGAAGTTCTTCAAGTTGGTCTGTAATATATGAGGAATGGCCATCTGCTTTTTTAGTCTTTGTCCTAACAATAGTAGTTGTAGTAGTAGTAGTAGTAGTAGTAGTAGTAGTAGTTGTAGTAGCAGTATAGTAGTAGTAGTAGTAGTAGTAGTAGTAGTAGTAGTAGTAGTAGTAGTAGTAGTAGCAGTAGCAGTAGCAGCAGCAGCAGTAGTAGTAGAAGTAGTAGTAGTAGTAGTAGTAGTAGTAGTAGTAGTAGTAGTAGTAGTAGTAGTAGTAGTAGTAGTAGTAGTAGTAGTTGTTGTTGTTGTTGTTGTAGTAGTAGTAGTAGTAGTAGTAGAAGTAGTAGTTGTAGTTGTTGAAGAAGTAGCAGAAGTAGTAGTAGTAGTAGAAGTAGTAGTAGTAGTAGTAGTAGTAGCAGTATAGTAGTAGTAGTAGTAGTAGTAGTAGTAGTTGTTGTAATGGTAGTAGTAGTAGTAGTAGTATTTGTTGTTGTTGTTGTAGTTATAGTTGTAGAAGTTGTTGTTGTTGTAGTAGTAGTAGTAGACTAGTAGTTGAAGTAGTATACATGTATTAGTAGAAGTAATAGTGTGTTACTTTTCATCTGTGTCTGTCGGTCTGCCTTCCTGACAGCGTGCCCGTCTTACTGCCTGTCTGTATGTATGTCCAACTGTTTGATTTTCCGTCTCTCGGATTGTTTGTCTGTCTGTCGATCTGTCTTTTAGGCATATCGGTCTGTCCTAGTTTGTGTGTTTATCGGTTATCTGTCCATGTCTCGGTTAATATCTTTCTGTCAGTTTTCCGCTGTAGTTTGCATTTAAACAGTACATATCCAATATTGTTTTGTAATAATCTACCCAAATGAGGGCGTCAATTGGTAGTCTTGTGATTATTTTGGATGGTCATGTATTTCATTATTTGTGGTCAATTTTGATGATACTCACATTTCACATAGAAAATATAACAATTTTAATGTAGATTTTGGCTAGATTCCGGTAGATTCCAGTAGAATGTAGCTAGATTCACACCGGTCTTACTGACAATAACGAAGTGACGTCACCATCTATGTATAGAATGGCTAGATTCCTGTAGATTCCGGTAGATTTTTGTAGAATCCGGTGTTGTGCATTTGGACGAAATTTATTTCAAATTTATTAAAATATGCTGTTTTTGCGTGGTTTCAGTAAAAAAAAAATAGGGAGAGAACATTTAACAATTGTTTAAAAGTCTAGCACTTTATATTTTGATGATCGTAACTTGGTAACCTTTACAATATTTAAATTCGTATATTTTCCTTGGCACGGGTTTCTATTGTGTTAAAAACGAAAGTAAAATTTTTGTGTTGACATGGGTACAGGTTCTGGGACAGTTATAGGTCTAGGTATAGACTTAGTGTTTTTAACCTTCGTATATTATTGGTACAAAAGGTCCAACAGGTCAGCAGACGAAATTAAGGTAAGCAATAAACTTACAATTATATATTAGATTGAAAGATAATGAAACGTGATCGTCATTGTCTTACTCAAAAGCATATTTCTGTAGTGTATATATTTGACCGCTGAAGATTAAAATTGACTTTTTATACTGATTGAATTTTTTGTCAAGAGTCCATTATATGACTCTTGGTTTTTCTCATGTTCTCTGTCGCATAACCGAGTCAACTTCCACCAGCAACGGGACAGGAAAGATGATGCAACCTCGTTGAACACCAAAATGTACACCAAATGATTCTGAATGGTGAAATAGTACGTCCTATATTACAATGCACTGGATTATTTATTTAGTATAGCGTTGTCAGTATAACTCAATATGACAGCATGAGCCTCCACAGGTTGTTACAGTGTATATTTCCTTAAAGAGTGTGAAGTTCACGTTCACAGATGTGTACCTCTATACATAGTCTTATGATATGGCTTGGGGTGAAGATCTGGTCTGTGCATACTCTTTGCCATCTGAATACTGCCTCGAAGTTAGAGACCTATAGCCTTGTTGATTCCTAATAGGAAATCTCTTTAAAAATCGTTGATGATGCCTCAACGATTGTCAAAGATGCAGAGATCAACTTCCTCATGAAGTTGACTACGAGGCATTAGCTTCATTTTTTTTGGGGGGGGGGGGGGGGTAGGGGTGGGGGGGGACAACTATGGGGAACGTCTCTCTTCTTTTTCTTTATTACTGCTTGAACTTTCTTGAAGTCTGGGCACTGGGATGAAACTGATGTCTTTTGTTGAGCCTTCACCTGTTGGCAGTCTCATATGTTTGTGCTGTACATTTTCCGTCAGTTGATGGTCATTGCGGATGGTCCAGGGCTTAACACTAAGGCACGTCTGAACGACATTCACTGCCTGTTCCTAGGTCCGGGCTAGCCAATGTCCCAGTAACATGCCCGAACGGTCGTGTGTATTTTGGGCGGGATTATGTGTTCTATATCAATAAACTGCGTTTTAAATAAGTTTTTGAAAGATGACAATTAAATCCCAGAGAGAAGTCGGAGACTACAAACAGATCGTAACTCGAAATAGATTTGGAACCCCCTGATTGCAATCAAATGGCCAACAATTCAGAAAATCCCCGGCGGTTTTCCTGGTAAAACACGTTAGTACCTATTTTTAAACGGAATTCCGCTAGATACGGTTTTGATTGGTTTCCTCGAAGTGACATGTTTTCTCGATAAAAATACGTTTTAAACTAAAAGCCGGGATCCCCCAGGATTGTCCGGGATCGATGAAGGTATAAAACTCGACATTAACACAAAGTTAATATACAATTATTATTTATTTATCAATTTTAAATAATTTTAATTAGTTTGATCGATTAGAAGTGTTTTGACAATCTTTTTTACGCAATTCAATTAGCAAAACTAATATTAATGGTTGATCCCGGCTTTTAGTAGAAAGTTAACCTTGTACAATTGTTACGACTACCGTAACACGTTATTTGTTATTTTGCGACACCTAAGATTCACTTACCGTTTGTTGTCAGATGGCAACCGCGGCAATCTATGTAAAAAGGTTTTAATGTTCATGTCGTTTAAGTTTGGCTTCAGGCTTTTTCCGCCCCATGCCACGGGTCCGAAATTCGGCCCCATTCCCAATGCAAATCTGGTAGTTTTTTTCCCAATTGAAAAAAAAATTCCCAATTCCAAAAAAAAAAAAAAAAAAAAAAAAAAATTTTTTTTTTTTTTTACCTTAAAATATATATAAGTTAACCTGATCCGGTGTAGAAAATAGAAAGTGTTGCATAATTTAAGAATCTGTTGCCTTGAATTTGTTTTAAAGACTGTAAAATATGTTATTATTATTTAAGACTTTCCTTATTTTCCTCAAAATCCGGCGCTTCGCACGATTTTTTTCACCTCAAAAAAGGCCAGGCCTTTTCCCCAAATTCAGATTAAAAAACCTGCAGTTATCTCACATGTTCATAATACTTTGTAAAATTTTAATAATAATTTATCAAAATAGTCGTTATTTACCAGTTAACGGCTTCTTTGAAATATAAGAAACACTATTTACATGCGATAATTTTTCCCAATTGAGCCAATTTTGCGAATAATTTTTTTCCCAAAATAGGGGGTTTCACGACGCGAAATTCCCAAAATTCCAGTGTGGCGTATTCCCAAAATGGAGCGGAAAAAGCCTGGGCTTTACGGGTGGGGATGGGAGTTCCTCGGATAAGAAAAGAAAAGGGAAGGCGGAAAGTAAGAGAAAGTATGAGGGAAAAAAAAAGAAATTTCACCCGAAATGGCATGAAGATTACAAATAGATGTCTTAAGTATATGAATATTGAATTCATTAGCATTAGTAAGGCAAGCTAATAAGAATGACTGAATCATAATTGCGCATCTCCACACACTAGAAAATACAAGTTAAATGATAAATATAAAGGTTTTGATAATACTTTGGTCGGGGCACATGAAAGAATGGTCAGGACTAGTAGGTTCTGCATTTACTAGCCCGAATGGGCTGGTCGAAAAAAAAGTTAGTGTTAAGCCATGTGGTCTGACTTTCTTTAACAAGTCTGAAGAGCTCAGTGGGGTCTAAGCATGAGCATTGGCATCTGTAATATCGTCACGGGATTTCTGTGCACATTATGTATAGATAGGGACTTTATTTCATTACTATCTTCAATAACGTTTTACAAATCAATTTCTGCACTAAACGTTTTGCTAAAAAAAATCTTTTCATATAGATTGCTTGCTTTTGATGAAAATAATGTGTTAAATATATTAATTTGTATAACTTTATAGTTGTTCACTTTTCTAAAGGCCAAGGAATTGTGTGAAGAATTTTTTTTCTCACTTTTATCTTGTAATTGCTCATTTGACGTAACTTTGATGTTGCGTAAGCATTTTATGAGTAAATAATTGTCATCACATAGTGAAGTATTTATTTAATCTGAATATTAAACTGAAGAAAGAAAGAAAAAATCCAAGTATGACAGTAATGAAACAAAAACGATCACAGTTTCATTTTCATGAGATGTCTGAAAAGTAAAGGGCAAGTTAAAGTACATATCTTATCAGAATATGTGCAGCTGTTTCAAGAGGTGCTTAAGCAAAAGAGTACCATCCTGAAGCCCTTGGTTCAATCCCTCTGAGAGATAAACTTCTTACCAGTAATTTATCTCATGAATATTTTATTTATGTGAAAATAACAACATTGAAATGGTTTTAGAGAATGGATAATTTAGTTTTATAGTATGAATTAGTTAATCTTTATTGTGCCTGAGATTGTAATCAAAGGGGCTTCAAAGGTATAGGTCATGGATAAACAAGTTAAATTTAAATATTTGGGCTACACATGACAATTGCTAAAGAATTGTGTATTTATGATAATGAAATATGAAGAATGATAACAATTACTTTGCACAATATGAGACCATAATCACAATCAGCTGTCAACAAACTAATCGTCACATATTTGTCACTTTTGCACAGTGGGAAAAAGGGCCATGCACAAGAACCATAACTATTCACTCTCTTAAGTAAAAGTTATTTCTCTTTGTTGTTTTTGTATAGTGTAAAATTTAAATTTTCGTTGCATTCATCTCAGATACGCTACCAGATTTCAACATGAAACTTCATGGTTGTGTAGATATAAATGAGGAGAAATGCAATTCATGAAAACAGTTACCTTACACTTAATAATTACCTATTAATTATAACCCTGCAATAACAATTATTTAATTAGTGATAATACTGTACATCGAGGGATTTGCACCGATCAATAAACACAGTTTTTTTGGTGGGGGATATCAATTCAATTAATTTGCTTGTTGTTTTTAGAATTCCAAAACCTTGAAGATTGATGAGACGTTGGAAGGGACAGTGAGGAGTGCAAAGGACTCTTTTATACCATATGCCTGCGTTATAGGTGAGGTAACTCCCGTTAGCAGCACTCTTCATAGTCGCCATGTGGAGGGCCAGAATGGAGTTATTCAGCGCATCAGGCTTGAAGAGCACAAGTCACAAAAAGTGGAGGGCCTTTGGTAAACATGCTGTTGTTTTGTTTTGAAAATAGGCACTTAAGTAACATAGTCCAAGTCTACCCACACTCTACCAACAACTGGCAATGTTTTCTTTCATTACTGGTATAACTATTGCCTTTTTAGGTTTCAAGTATGTATATGTAAGGATATTTGCTGCCTTTAGTGTCAGATTTTATGACAATTGCATGAGTGTTCATACATAGAAAATACAATATAGGTGAAAGATAAATTTATGTAGCATGTCTATCTGAAGTATCGGCCCTTTTAATGAATATATGTGAATTCTGGAAGTGAATAAATACAAAAACACGCATGTGTTAAATGTCAATCTATAGTTAATTAAATGTGTAATCTTGTACATAACAACAAAACTGGATTTAAAGCAGTAATGTGTTGACTAAATACTAGCTAGACTTAGCTCCCTGTAGTAAATTGTTTTGGCATTGTCCGTCCTTCTGTCCGTCCGTCTTTCCTTCCGTCCGTCCGGCACTTTTGTGTCTGGAGCCATATTTTGAAAGTGCTTTGGCGGATTTCATTGAAACTTAGTATGAGTATATATATGGAAAAGAGGATGACGCAAACAAAATGGCATTGTACACCATCTGTTAATAATGGAGTTATGGCCCTTTGCAGAGCTCCAGATAAGGTTTTGTTAAATTCTTAAATTACTACCAGATTTTCTAAAAGAATTCTTAACTCTGAAATTTTATTCTTAACGTTACTACTAAGTTTTGGAAAATAATTCTTATTTTTTCTAAATGACCTAAAAATAAATAATAATGGTTATTTTCATGCAAAAAAAATCAAAATAAACATACTAGCAACTTTATTTATACGAGTTCAACAGTGTCTTTTCAGTATTATACAATTTTATTTTTCCAATACCTTCATATGCCCAAACTGTGTTTAGATTGCATGCCTTAGATGAATTTTTACATATTTCACATTTAAAACGGGTCTCCCCTTCAATCTTTTCAACGATTAGCCACGGGACTTGTCCCTTCCAATCGTTCAATGTTTTTTTGTGTGTTTAAGTTTGGACCCGTCGTGTCGCGTTTTTGTTTAGCTTTTCCGACTGTGTCGGCAACTAAACATACAACATCGTATAAGATCTTTTCTATAATGTCTTTCTAAACATTTAACTTCGGCTCACTTTGCGTACAATATGTTAAAAGCGTGTTTTTGGACGCTTTGCAGTTTTTTAGGACGCCGCTCTCTGTGCGCCGCCATTGTTTTTTGACAGATAGACTGTATACGCCGCTTTTATTGGAAAAAATGCGCTTTGTTAAACAAACCCGATAACCATTCTATATAAGCACCGCAAAGATCTTTAATACGCGAAAAGAACTCAATAAAAATCGATACGAACCGATTTAAAAATAATATTCGTAACTTAATTTTGTAATTCTTAATGGCACGACAAGATTTTAAAATAAATACGTAACGGACTTGAAAATAATTCGTAATTACGAAAATACTACCCTTATCTAGAGCTCTGCCCTTTGTATCTTTAAAAAATGTTTTTTTGTGTGTGTCCGAAGCCATATCTTGGAAGTGCTTTGATGGATTTCATTGAAACTTGGTATGAGTATATATATGGATAAGAGGGTGATGCACATTGGCGTTGTCCATCTGCCAGGAAACTTTTGTGTCCAGAAGTATATTTGCTGGGGATATCAATTCAACGCATTTGCTTGTTTCATGTACAATTGTCTCATAGAATCGGCCATTCTGATTGGTTGCTAAGATTTGTTACTATGCGCATGTGCTTAATTGTTCTAAAAAAGTAAATCAATGGGAAAACACAACTCTTTCTCATGTTGTCCTTAAAATATTTTTACATTTTATTCAAAAATAAGCGGCATTCACCCTGAAATAAACGTGACCAACTTTCCAACGAACACCAGAAATCTGAATCATGAGAATGATCGTCGTTATAGTAATGGACAGCAATCACATAAATTGCAACTTCACAAAATTGAGAAAACATTAACTTTCCAGCACTTCTTGAAGGTTTTTAATTAAAGGCACAATAGTATGAAGAGGACCGATACTATGAGAGTAAGGGATAGCAAGGCTTAGCAATCTAAACAACATATTGAGCTTCATTATATTTCATGTATTTTGACATCTTGAGTAAGATTTCATGTGGTTACAAACACATCGCTTTTAGCTTAAGTGTAATTTATATTGCATTGTATAATTTGTTTTCTACTGAATGGTCTGAATAGTACACTGACTATTAATTTATTTTTTGTTGTTGTTTATTGTTTAAAAAGTAGTCATCAAAAAAACTTGGCACTTAGTCATTTTCTCTGAGAATATTATATATCTGCTTTACACGTTTTGTTTTCCATTAAAGATCCAAAAAGCATGGCTACAGCCAGATTTAAATGATCAACCTGTATGTTTAACCTGAGTTAGAATTAAATGATCATGCAATTATATTCTCCACTCATTCACCATCCAGCATAAAATGAAATAATTGAAATACATAAAAGAAATTCGTTGCATTCATCTGTGATTCGTATTAATCATCGTGTACAAAGTTAAAAAACACATCTTTTTTATTTTCAACTAACAGGTCAGATGCTGTTAAAGTTATCCAGGATAAAATACAGTCAGTACCCTTCACCCTTCAGCGTGTCTGCAGTAATGAGAAGCCAGCAGATGTTCTGGTTGTTGATCCAGAATCAGCCAACTACATCATTGAGGATCTTACACTTACCCATGATGCTTTTCAACCAGTAAATGCAGGAGGATTTTTGTCTCGTTTAGTAGACAGGTTTTCAGGTGATATGATAAAGGGGTATCACGAGTCTGAGAAAATGCTCCTCAATAACACCACGCTTCTTGCGATAGGTGAATTGCGCTATCTAGATGGTAAAATACAAATTGCACCTCCCAGATCAGGCGCAAAGTACATTCTTACAAAGAAAAGTTTACCTGATATTATTCAACTTGCTGAGAAGAAGTCCTTTTGGATCAAAGTTTTGTTAATAGGGACAGCAACAGTAGGGGCAGCATTGTTAGGCAAACTTATGTATGATGTATATCAAAGAAGAAAGGAAGAATATGAGAGAATAAGGAATAATGCTGAGATGCGTAGGCTGATGGCAGAAGCTCAGAGCAGAGGATCACTTACTGCATTGAACACCGATGGAGACAATGAAGATAGAAACACTTGTGTGGTATGCCTGTCCAATCCACGTCAGATAGTGCTCCTAGACTGTGGCCACATCTGCCTGTGTGCTGATTGCGTGATGCAACTACATTTGCCAATGTCTTGTCCAGTATGCAGGCAGCCAGTTGTTAGATATATTCCCACTTATAACCCCTGACATAGTATTAGTTTTTCAACAAGATATTGAGTGATTTTTAATTAATCAGGAATAAAATTAAATTTTGGTTGCTTAACTTCCAAAAATAAAATGTTAAAAAACATACCCATTTTAAGTCAAGCCTAGTAATATTCAGTTCTACATTGCCATTTTTAGTCAAGCCTAGTAATATTCAGCTCTACATTCCAATTTTAAGTCAAGCCTAGTAATATTCAGTTCTACATTCCATTTTTAGTCAAGCCTAGTAATATTCAGTTCTACATTCCCATTTTTAGTCAAGCCTAGTAATATTCAGTTCTTCATAATGATGATCACAGTTTCAAACACGAAGAAGAAATCATGTAGAGATAAAAATATAGTATTTAAATATTAATAAAATTGGTAAACTTAACGTTAGTATAATAATTATGAAGTGGATGTAATGCTAGTATGGCTTGATTGGTCATTGTCGGCTCGGGTACTTTTTACATGTACCCCGGGTACTCTTAAGTATACATACATGTACCCCGAGTACGAGAAATATACTTAAACATACCCGGTCGATATTAGACTGTACCAGAGTTTTATTCCCGCCCAAAATCTGATGTCGTAAAACGCGCTACTGATTACCCTTAAACAATATTGTTTATCTTAAACAAACTTTTCTTTAAAAAAAAATCATCAACATGCTTTTAGAGTATGATTTTCGTTAATATAGAGGCCATTTAACAGAAAATTGACATAAGTGAGTACATAATTAATTTAAAAATAGCTGACAACAACCGATTTAGTTTAAAAGTTCCAGGGTACGTTTTAGTATATTTACCATACCCGGGGTACATGTAAGTATACATAAGATTACCCGGGGTACATGTAAGTAGAACCTGAGCCGACAATCGAGCGCTAGTATGATGTCATGAGAACCTATATCAGTTTAGTTAGGTGTGTGAGGTAATATTACACAAGAGTTGCAGGCCCAGGTTGAACTGATTATAACACGCAGAACAACCTACTAGTGAAATTGTCCATTTATAATACACCTTTTTTTCTAAATTATTCTCTTTAAAACCAAAATATCACTAACTGTTTTATGTTTGGTTACTGAAAACAAGGATTTGGGCTGAATGATGATTGGTGTGAAAGCAGGTTGAATGTCTGTATAAATATAAAAAGGAATTGTGTGTACTAGTATGATATGGAAACAAAAACGATGTGTCAAATATGATTTTTCATATTTTCAAGTGCATTTGTGGTAAACAATTTATACATGTATAAGAAATGTATGTACCGGTTCTACAAGTGTGATCATAAAGTCAGTGAAAGGATAAGAAATAAAACAAATAAATACATATATGAATATTTGCTTCCAATTGATATTTTCCTCTTACTGCAGTGGTTGAGTTTTAATTCAGGTAATTTGGTTGTATTGTTGTGAAATCCTTTTATTTGCTAACTTGAAGTGCTCATAGCTCTGTGAACTATTTGTATGGGGAGATCAAATGAAATGTAAATGTTTGACAACATTGACATGTAAGCGCTCCATACTTAAATTGTAATAAAACTTATTTTGAAATCTCCTTGAAACAAATTAGGCTTGTTATGCCCCCAGATCGATGTATCGGGGTATATTGTTTTTGGCCTGTCTGTCTTTCTGTCTGTCATTCTGTCCGAAAACTTTAATGTACAGTAAAGTTTTGCAATAACTTTTTAAATATTGAACATAGCAACTTGATGTTTGGCATGCATGTGTATCTCATGGAGCTGCACATTTTGAGTGGTGAAAGGTCAATGTCATCTTTCAAGGTCAAAGGTAAAAAAAAATCTGTCAGAAAACTTAAATGTACAGTAAAATTTTGCAATAACTTTTTAAATATTGAACATAGCAACTTAATATTTGGCATGCATGTGTATCTCATGGAGCTGCACATTTTGAGTGGTGAAAGGTCAAGGTCATCCTTCAAGGTCAAAGGTCAAACAAAACAAATCGGCGCATTAGGGTGCATTGTGTTTCTGACAAACACATCTCTTGTTGAATATAAGCTTTGGCAGGCTAAGACTTCATAATTTTGTGATATCTTGTTTTATCAGTCCAAGACCAGGTAAAGGGTGAAACCAACAGGAATGTCTGTCCCTCTATCTGTCTAATGTTTGTCCATTTGTTGACACGATTTTTTCCAGGGAAGTTCTCCCACTTTTCAATCTACAAAACGCAAACTTTCTTAGATTGTTCCTTATGATATGAAGTTGTTAATGTGCATTTGTATTGTCCTTTTTTAAAAATAAAAAACGTTGTGAACCTTTTTCAACTTAGAATTTCCGTAAAATCATTATTGCTACCGACCTTTGCGCAGAAAATGCAAGGCTCAATTTTTTTTAATTGGGCATGTGTTATTTTAAAATGGGTCTGTGCAACATTAAAAAAAATGCACTGGGATCCAGACTTTCCATGTCCACTTGTCCATTTTGTTATTATAACAGCTTGCTTCATATTTCAACAGTTGGCATCTGAGAGATATTCTTCACTAACGTGATCGGCTCCAGTAAGAATTTACATGAAATATACATGTAACTCAAATGCTTTTTAAAACCATGATTTTAAAAAAGGCATATCAACTTGGTATGCTTGCAAGGCAAATGTTACACTGGAAGGCTAAAAAGTAGGGAAATACAAGATATTATGTGGAAAATGTTTTCACTGATTTTAGCAAAGTAGCAGTGTACATTTATAAATATTTATTGATATTAAGCATTTGTTAGAATGGCTGTTTTTCCCCATCATGGTGAAGCTGCCTTGGCCCCTTATTTTGTGAAAAATTAGTCGCAAACTGTCCAAAATTGTGAAAAATAGAAGCAAACTGTTTAAAATATGGAAAAAATGAGTCACAAACTTTTTTAAATTGTAAAATTTATAGTGACAATTTTCTTTGACTTGTTAAAATTTGAGTCGCAAATTTCTCAAATTTGTGGGGGAAAAAACAGCCATTCTCTTAGAAGTAAAAAAGCCCTGGTCATGAAAATGAACCAAACCACCATGTTTAAAATGGGAATTTGAAGTTAAATACATTCTCAGTTCAATTTGAGTATAATATAAACCAATCTCAACATGGAATAAGAAATCCCTCACTCTCTGTGTTTCCAGTTCGTTCGTGAGATCTTTTTGCCATCATGATTTTCTTGTTTTTATGTCAGTCTGTCCGTCCGTCCGAAAACTTAAACATTGACCATAACTTTTGCAATATTCATTGTTGAAGAAATGAACTAGATATTTGGCATGCATGTGTATCTCATGGAGCTGCACATTTTGAGTGGTGACAGGTCAAAGTCAGGTAATCCTTCAAGGTCAAAAAACAAAAAACAAAAACAAAACACATTATACCCCCCTCTCACTCCCCCTTGATCATGACTGGCAGATGACCCCTATTGATTTTCAGGTCACTAGGTCAAAGGTCAAGGTCACAGTGACTCGAAATAGTACAATGGTTTCCGGATGATAACTAACATTAGGTCAAAGGTCAAGGTCACAGTGACAAAAACGTATTCACACAATGGCTGCCACTACAACTGACAGCCCATATGGGGGCATGCATGTTTTACAAACAGCCCTTGTTATTATATCCCTTTAAAAAATATAACTTGGCTTGTAAAAATTATCTGAACCTGCCAAATGATATTTTTTTTAATAATAAATTAAAGCAGTGCAGTAGGGGGTATAGTGTTTCTGACAAACACATCTCTTGTTAATTTATTTTTTGACATTATAGTGAACAACAAATAAATACAAATATTTTATGAGTGTACTTCTTTTCTTAATTGATATTATACATGAAAAACAACTGCTTTCTCAAAACAAGAAACTTCATGTTAAAAATAATATGATTAGAAACATTCCATAAAATATTAAAATATTTACAGTACTAATTAAGGTACATAATGCTTGCAAGACAAAATAATACAAATACAATTGGTGAAGTTTAAAATGTTTTGTTATTTCAAAATATGGCATACAAGTATAAACTTATTGGATAATAGAGATGTGTTAAGAAACTATATATAAATTTACCTGGGCATGTTCTAACAAGTGTTCCTCGGTCGGAAACATATGCCCCCCCCCCAAACAGATGTGATAGTGACCATTGACCTTGTGACCCCGATTTCAATAGGGGTCATCTGCTGTCCAAGGCCAATGCACATGTAAAGTATAAAGCCACTTCGGTGAATCAGTTGACGAGTTATTGATCAGAAACGAGTGTACTCTTAATGTGTAACAGTGATCTTGACCTTTGACCTAGTGACCCCAATTTCAATAAGTGTCATCTACTTTCAAAGGCCTATACACACGTGAAGTATCAAGCAAATCGGAACGATTCGTTGACGAGTTATTGATCGGAATCATTTTTCCCACTTAGTTTGAAAGTGACCTTGACTTTTGACTTAGTGAACCCATTTTCAATAGGGGTCATCTACTGTCCAAGACCAATGCACATGTGAATAATCAATCAAAGCAATCAATTCGTTGACGAGTTATTGATCAGAAACCACTTAGTGTGACAGTGACCATGACCTTTGACCTAGTGACCCCAATTTAATAGGGGTTATCTACTGTCCAAGGCCAATACACGTGAAGTATCAAGCAAATCGGTCAATTCGTTGACGAGTTATTGATCGGAAACGATTTTCACACATAGTGTGATAGTGACCTTGGACCTTGTGACCCCAATTTCATTAGGGGTTATTTACTGTCCAAGGCCAATGCACATGTGAAGTATCAAGCCAATCAGTCAACTTGTTGAAGAGTTATTGAACAAAAACGATTGTCACACTTAGTGTGATAGTGACCTTGACCTTTTACCTAGTGACCCTAATTTGTATAGGGGTAATCTACTGCCCAAGGCCAATGCACATATTGAGTATAAAGTCAATAGGTCAATTGGTTGATGAGTTGTTGATCGGAAACGAACTGGTCTATCATCATTCTGACTGGTCTTCCAACAGACAGACCGACTGACATCCAGCAAAACAATATACCCATTTTTCTTCGAAGAGGGGCATAATTAAAAAAAATGAAGCAAATTCATAAACTTAGAGATACGGGCTTTTAATTTCCTCAAATTTAGAACAATAAAATATCTTAATAGTCTATTACAGTATGCATTATTTAAAGAATCTTCAATCTTTTAATTATAATTTACATAAAATACTATTTATCACGAAAAAACATCCCTTATATCAATAATTATTAATATGGTAAACAGTAAAATAAATATACTGATATTAAATAAACAACACTTTTAAATCACAACCTTTATTTTAAAGAACATAATATACCAGCATTCCCTGCCCATACAAAAAACAAATTGTTTTTGACATGTTAAAATGCAATCATCCACTGAACATTTTTACCAGATATTTGCAATGTTTTGCATACAATTCTATGATGGAAAACCGGACTTAAGTGCCTACAGTATTGACCCCAGATCAGCTAATTAGATGACACTTTCGCCTTTACTGAATTTTTTATTAGAAGACACTTAACAAGAGGGCCATGATGGCCCTGAATCGCTCACCTGACTAACCAAATACAATCCCAACCAAGAGTTCATCAAGATAAACATTCTGACCAAATTTCTTAAAAATTGGATGAAAACTTTGACCTCTATTGTCTATACAAGGTTTTTCTATTATTTGTCCTAGTGACCTAGTTTTTAACCTAGTGACCTAGTTTTTGACCCCAGATGACACAAATACAATCCCAACCCAGATTTCATCAAGATTAACATTCCGACCAAATTTCATAAAGATTGGATGAAAACTGTGACCTCTAATGTCTACACCAAAAAAGTGTTGACAGTTTTTCTATTATTTGACCTAGTGACCTAGTTTTTGACCTCAGATGACCCAAATACAATTCCAACCCAGATTTCATCAAGATAAACATTCTGACCAAATTTCATTAAGATTGGATGAAAACTGCCATCTCTATTGTCTACACATGGTTTTTCTATTAACTGACCTAGTTTTTGACCTAGTGACCTAGTTTTTGACCCCAGATGACCCAAATACAATCCCAACCCAGATTTTATCAAGATAAACATTCTGACCAAATGTCATAAAGATTAGATGCAAACTGTGACCTCTACTGTCTACACAAGGTTTTTCTATAATTTGACCTTGTTTTTGACCTAGTGACCTAGTTTTGACCCCAGATGAATCAAATACAATCCCAACCCAGATTTCATCAAGATAAACATTCTGACCAAATTTCATAAAGATTGGATGAAAACTGTGACCTCTACTGTCTACACAAGGTTTTTCTATTATTTGACCTAGTTTTTGACCTAATGACCTTGTTTTTGACCCCAGATGACCCAAATACAATCCCAACCTAGATTTCATCAAGATAAACATTCTGACCAAATTTCATAAAGATTGGATGAAAACTGCGATCTCTACTGTCTACACAAACAACTTGTTGACGGACGCACGCGCGCACGCACAGACAACGGACGCCGGACATCACACGGTCACATAAGCTCACCATGTCACTTCGTGACAGAAAAGCTAAAAACTAAAGTACCTTCCCTGATAAAGTGCTACTGACTGATCATTCAAATCTTAGAGGTAATTTACCCACTTAGCCTTTGCTTTTCCTCGGCTGCTGCTCAAATATGATATAAAAAGCTTTAAAACATGAAGCCATGTGTTTCAAATAGTAGTGTGAACATGCAAGAGTTGTAGAAGAACTTTATTTTAAGTAAATTTCATTTTTCAACGTTTCAATAGATTTTAATATTATGTAAATATCTTAAATGAAATATTGTATTCTCCTATTGCTAAATGAACACTTATAAGCAATGTAAGTAATGCATATCTGTTGCATGTCAAATATTAAAATTAAAAATAACGTGTTTTACCATCAAAATTAAAATGCAGAAATTCAATTTCACACCAAATACAGTTGTGTCCCCATTTCCTTTGAATTTCAACTCTGGATTAATATGCAATGCAGTGATACAAATATGAAACATATGTTGCCATGAGATGCGAGGTGAAGAAATGATGCTGTCCAGAGACCTGGAACTACAATCAATTTATTAGGTTTTGTGTAGAATATACTATGCAAGATGAAACTGGGCTTTTGCTTTATGACTAAGAAAGAAAGCGATAGTCTTAAATAAAGAAACCCATAGCTACAAAACAGTTAGAGAAAGAATGGGTCTATTAGTCAGACGATGAACGGATTCTTATGATAGAACAGAAACTGATGCTTCTGATCAACTGATTATCAAAGATGCAATCATCTAGTAAGATATTAAACAAACAAATGCACACCTTTTTCTTTGTTGTCTACACCTCATAATTGACCCAAAGCTCTATTAACGATGCTCTATTTTCAGAGTGCGAGACATCCTCCTGACAACCCTATCTGGCCCCATTGTTGTTTGGGTGTTCCTGGAGGGGGCTATCTGAATAAATACAAACTATTTGTCCCATAATTTTAGAGATATATTATAATGTTTAATATTTTTTTCTTAAAGACTTTAAGTTATTTTACATGAATAAAACATTCCGTCATACATTCAGACATAGAAACATGCAACGATATTAAATTATCTTTTAATTTAGTATGGACTTAAAATTACACAACAAACAACATTCAAACATACCAAAATATAACACAAACTACGGAATGGTCAATAGCATTTTGGCATTTATTTACAAAGCTTTTTATATACAACATTTACGTGTTAAATTACAATTTGTTTTCGTAACTGTTTTATGTTATATTATTGTTTAACTTAGTTTGCGATTTCCGGAAACTTCAGGATAGTGGTTCTAACAATTATGTTTCTATTACCAGTTACGAATGCCCGGTTATTTTCCGTTCGTCTTTGGGGCAACAGTACGGACCAGACGATGACGTAACCATCTTACTGGCTATGCCTTTGTACTGGCGCAATTTTTACAGACAGTTCCGTTCCTCGATTGACATACTAATCCAGTGTGACTTGGTTACCTACGTGTTTGCACGAATCAACTAATTTCAATGTTTCGCTACCCAACAGAGCACTTCGATTTACTTCAAATTGACCCTGAATCAAAGTATGCAGCAACTGGACAATGTTGTCAAACCGTGTGTTCTTCAATTGACAATTAATTTCAACATGATTTATTGACTCCAAATTATTATTTGTCCAATTAAAGGTGACCTTGCCATTCCTGGGCTCGTAATCACCAAACTATGCTTAAGCTTAAGTCGAAGAATAAAGCTTTTTTTATTTTGAAAGCTGAAGAATTTCTTTAATTTTTAGTCAATCTCTGAATTGATTTTGTTGTTGTACATCGTTCTTGTTTTAGAACATTTTGTTACTGATATAATGAATAGTATAGCATGTACATATTCAATAGAAATGCGTATTTTTCTTAGTTTTAAGTCTTTTTAAACATTTGTATTCTTATGTCTAAGAATGGGTTGGTGAATACGGGTCCTGGCTAACTCGTTCTTGCAGATGAGGTTTTAGACTTTTTCTTAAGTAACTTAAAATATTGTTATAATGTGCGAGCATTTCATTTTAAAGTCATCACACTTTGATTCGACGCATATGGAATCATCAGCATTGTCTCCGAATATCATATTTAGCAGTGTTTACTTTCACTTGCATTTGTTCATCAGTGTTGTTTTATGTTTATGACACTATTGTGTATTTGACTAATATGAACGTTAACTCTAATGAGTATTAACTAATGTTAATAACAACACAACACGTGTTAATGCCAAGACGTTTAATATAGAAATCAGAAAACGGGGTACTGGGTTAACGTTGGCAGGAGCCGTAGTCTGTTTTTTCACAATATAAACAGTGGTAGCTATAGTCTGGAACCATGTTTTGAAGTTCTTCAATTTGGTCTGTAATATATGAGGAATGACCATCTGCTTTTTTAGTCTTTGTCCTAACAATAGTAGTAGTAGTAGTAGTAGTAGTAGTAGTAGTAGTAGTAGTAGTAGTAGTAGTAGTTGTAGTAGTAGTAGTAGTAGTAGTAGTAGTAGTAGTAGTAGTAGTAGTAGTAGTAGTAGTAGTAGTAGTAGTAGTAGTAGTAGTAGTAGTAGTAGTAGTAGTAGCAGTAGCAGCAGCAGTAGTAGTAGTATAGTAGTAGTAGTAGTAGTAGTAGTAGTAGTAGTAGTAGTAGTAGTAGTAGTAGTAGTAGTAGTAGTAGTAGTAGTAGTAGAAGTAGTAGTAGTAGTAGTTAGTAGTAGTAGTAGTAGCTGTAGTAGTAGTAGTAGTAGTAGTATAGTAGTAGTAGTAGTAGTAGTAGTTGTTGTTGTTGTTGTTGTAGTAGTAGTAGTAGAAGTAGTAGTAGTAGAAGTAGTAGAAGTTGTTGTTGTAGTAGTAGTAGAAGTAGTAGTAGTAGTAGTAGTAGTAGTAGTAGAAGTAGTAGTAGTAGTAGTAGTAGTAGTAGTAGTAGTAGAAGTAGTAGTAGTAGTAGTAGTAGTAGTAGTAGACCCTAATAGTAGTAGTAGTAGTAGTAGTAGTAGTAGTTGTAGTGGTAGTAGTAGTAGTAGTAGTAATAGTAGTATTTGTTGTTGTTGTTGTAGTTGTAGAAGTTGTTGTTGTTGTAGTAGCAGTAGTAGTAGTAGACTTGTAGTAGAAGTAGTATACATGTATTAGTAGAAGTAATAGTGTGTTACTATTTATCTGCGTCTCTCGGTCTGCCTTCCTGACAGCGTGCCTGTCTGACTGCCTGTCTGTATGTATGTCCATCTGTTTGATTTTCCGTCTCTTGGAGTGTTTGTCTGTCTGTCGATCTGTCTTTAAGGCATATCGGTCTGTCAATATCGGTCCGTCCTATCTGTCAGTTTGTGTGTTTATCGGTTTATCTGTCCATGTCTCGGTTAATCTTTCTGTCAGTTTTCCGCTGTAGTTTGCATTAACACAGTACATATCCAATATTGTTTTGTAATAATTTACCCAATGAGGGCGTCAATTGGTAGTCTTGTGATTATTTTGGATGGTCATGTATTTGATAGAATTTCATTATTTGTGGTCAATTTTGATGATACTCATCATTTCATATACAAAATATAACATTTTATTGTAGATTTTGGCTAGAATACGGTATATTCCAGTAGATTGTAGCTAGATTCCTTGAGATTCCGGTAGATTTTTGTAGAATCCGGTGTTGTGCATTTGGACGAAATTTATTTCAAATTTGTTAAAATATGCTTTTTTTGCGTGGTTTCAGTAAAAAAACAAAAAAATAGAGAGAGAAAATTCAACAATTTTTATAAAGTCTAGCACTTTATATTTTGATGATCGTAACTTGGTAACCTTAACAATATTTAAATTCGTTTCTACTATGTTGAAAACGAAAGTAAAAATTTTTGTGTTGACATGGGTACAGTTTCTGAGACAATTATAGGTCTAGGTATGGACTTAGTGTTTTTAACCTTCGTATATTATTGGTACAAAAGGTCCAACAGATCAGCAGACGAAATTAAGGTAAGCAATTAAATTACAATTATATATTAGATTGAGATAATGCAACTTATCGTCATTGTCTTACTCAAAAGCATATTTCTGTAGTCTATATATTTGACCGCTGAAGTCAGTGAAGAGTAAAATTGACTTTTTATACTGAATGAATTTTTTATCAAGAGTCCATTATATGACTCTTGGTTTTTCTGATGTTCTCTGTGCCATAACCGAGTCAACTGCCACCAGCAACAGGACAGGAAAGATGATGCAACCTCGTTGAACACCAAAATGTACAGCAAATGATTCTGAATGGTGAAATATTACGTCCTATATTACAATGCACTGGATTATTTATTTAGTATAGCGTTGTCAGAGTGACTCAATATGACAGCATGAGCCTCCACAGGTTGTTACAGTGTATATTTCCTTAAAGTGTGTGAAGTTCACGTACACGGATGTGTACCTCTCTATACATTGTCTTATGATATGGCTTGGGGTGAAGATCTGGTCTGTGCATACTCTTTGCCATCTGAATACTGCCTGGAAGATAGAGACCTATAGCCTTGTTGATTCCTAATAGGAAATCTCTTTAAAAATCGTTGATGATGCCTCAACGATTGTCAAAGATGCAGAGATCAACTTCCTCATGAAGTTGACTACGAGGCATTAGCTTCATTTTTTTTTGGGGGGGGGGGGACAACTATAGGTAATGTCTCTCTTCTTTTTCTTTATTACTGTTTGAACTTTCTTGAAGTCTGGGTGCTGGGATGAAACTGATGTCTTCTGTTGAGCCTTCACCTGTTGGCAGTCTCATATGTTTGTGCTGTACGTTTTCCGTCAGTTGATGGTCATTGCGGATGGTCTGACTTTCTTAAACAAGTCTGAAGAGCTCATTGGGGTCTAAGCATGAGCATTGGCATCTGTAATATCATCAAGGGATTTCTGTGCACATTATGTATAGATAGGGACTTTTTTTCATTACTATCTTCAATAACGTTTTACACATCGATTTCTGCACTGAACGTTTTGCTAAAAAAACTTTTCATATCTGCTTGCTTTTGATGAAAATACATGTGTTAAATATATTAATTTGTATAACTTTATAGTTATCACTTTTCTAAAGGCCAAGGAATTGTGTGAATAATTTTTTCCCCTTTTATCTTGTAATTGCTCATTTGACGTAACTTTGATGTTGTGTAGGCATTTTATGAGTAAATAATTGTCATCACATAGCAGGGGTTTTTTTTATAAAAAGGGGAAGACGCTGGACGCTGGGTAAAAGGGGAAAATCGAGCGCGAAAGAGACATATTTGGGGAAAAAATAAAAACTGTTCATTTCAATGTCTATAACTGACCTACAGACTTCAGGTTTTTTTTTAGAAAAAGAGTCATGTCTCTGACCTTTTTGTTCTTAAACACATGAACAAGTATGATATTAAAGTCAAAGTCCTAAATAAAGTTGCAGGGGTAGGTCTAATAATCAAATGGGAAATGTTTTCAACTTGGGCCGGGGAACGATGTCAATATTGTGATTTCAATTTCATGATGAATGGGTTGACGATCTAGATCTGCTACAGTATTGGAAGGGAAAGGTGCGGCAGCTGCCGATTGTCTACTTTCACTTTCACAATAATCCGACAGTATTAATCGATGTTGATTACATGTACCTCCGAATCCTGCTGGGTTTCAACGGTTTTTGATGATTCATTCTTAAAAAATACGTCAACGCAATTAATATTTTCAGAGTCCGAACGTTTTATTTTGTTTGTGTATGAACGCCAATTGTGAGACTTTTTCTGTTTTAACGTTTATATCTTGGCTTTCACATAACCCGGATGAAAATTCGACTGGTTTCCGGTAATTAATTGACGAAACACCCTTCTCGCGCAAGACCGGAATCCAGTAAAATAGTCACATGATTAATACGATTAGTTGCCCGGTTTCCATGACGTAATTTAAGAGCTATATAAAGAATCACTGGGATTCCCAGATTTGAGTGTTCGTCGGGAGAGAGAGAGAGAGAGAGATCGTTGTACATGGTACAAATTGGATAAGCGTCGACTTCCCAAAAGAAAAAAAAAATTTCTTTAAGGGTAAAATATTATATTTTGGTGAAAAATTATATTTTTGGAGTGGAAATGGTATTTTTAGGGGAAAAATTCTGGTGGGGGAAGACGCCGAATATCGGCGTCACTTTCTTAGTAAAAAAAAACCCTGCATAGTGAAGTATTTATTTGATCTGAATATTAAACTGAAGAAAGAAATAAAAATTCCAAGTAATGAAACAAAAACGATCACAGTTTCATTTTCATGAGATGTCTGAAAAGTAAAGAGCAAGTTAAAGTACATATCTTATCAGAATATGTGCAGCAGTTTCAAGAGGTGCTTAAGCAAAAGAGTACCATCCTGAAGCCCTTGGTTCAATCCCTCTGAGAGAAAAACTTCTTACCAGTAATTTATCTCATGAATATTTTATTTATGTGAAAATAACAACATTGAAATGGTTTTAGAGAATGGATAATTCAGTTTTATAGTATGAATTAGTTAATCTTTAATTTGCCTGAGATTGTGATCAAAGGGGCTTCAAAGGTATAGGTCATGGATAAACAATTTAAATTTAAATATTTGGGCTACACATGACAATTGCTAAAGAATTGTGTATTTATGATAATGTAATATGAAGAATGATAACAATTACTTTGCACAATATGAGACCTTGTCAAATTATCATAATCACAATCAGCTGTCAACAAACTAATCGTCACATATTTGTCACTTTGGCACAGTGGGAAAAAGGGCCATGCACAAGAACCATACCTATTCACTTTCTTAAGTAAGAGTTATTTCTCTTTGTTGTTTTTGTATAGTGTAAAATTTAAATTTTCGTTGCATTCATCTCAGATACGCTACCAGATTTCAACATGAAACTTCATGGTTGTGTAGATATAAATGAGGAGAAATGCAATTCATGAAAACGGTTACATTACACTTAATAATTACCTATTAATTATAACCCTACAATAACAATTACTCAATTAGTGATAATACTGTACATCGAGGGATTTGCACCGATCAATACGCAGTTTTTTTTGGTGGGGATATCAATTCAATTAATTTGCTTGTTGTTTTTAGAATTCCAAAACCTTGAAGATTGATGAGACGTTGGAATGGACAGTGAGGAGTGCAAAGGACTCTTTTATTCCATATGCCTGCGTTATAGGTGAGGCAACTCCCGTTGGCAGCACTCTTCATAGTCGGCATGTGGAGGGCTAGAGTGGAGTTATTCAGCGCATCAGGCTTGAAGAGCACAAGGCACATTACTGGTATAACTATTGCCTTTTTAGGTTTCAAGTATGTATATGTAAGGATATTTGCTGCCTTTAGTGTCAGATTTTATGACAATTGCATGAGGGGTCATACATAGAAAATACTATATAGGTGAAAGATAAATTTATGTAGCATGTCTATCTGAAGTATTGGCCCTTTTAATGAATTTATGGGAATTCTGGAAGTGAATAAATACAAAAACACGCATGTGTTAAACGTCAATCTATAGTTAATTAAATGTACATAACAACCAAAACTGGATTTAAAGCAGCAATGTGTTGACTAAATACTGGCTAGACATAGCTCCCTGTAGTAATTTGTTATCCCCCGCCATAGGCGGAGGGATATTGTTTTGGCGTTGTCCGTCCGTCCGTCTTTCCTTCCGTCCGTCCAGCACTTTGGGTCCGGAGCCATATCTTGAAATTTCTTTGGCGGATTTCATTGAAACTTAGTATGAGTATATATAATATATATAAGAAGATGATGCAAACCAAATTGCATTGTACACCATCTGTTAATAATGGAGCTATGGCCCTTTGTATCTTTAAAAAATGCTTTTTTGTGTTCGGAGCCATATCTTGATATGTGCTTTGGCGGATTTCAGTGAAATTTGGTATGAGTATATATATGGATAAGAGGATGATGCATCCCAAATGGCATTCTACACCATCGGATAATAACTGAGTTATTACCCTTTGTATCTTGAAAAGATGCTTTTTTGTGTGTCCGAAGCCATATCTTGGAAGTGCTTTGACGGATTTCATTGAAACTTGGTATGAGTATATATATGGATAAGAGGATGATGCACGTTGGCGTTGCCCATCCGTCCAGGAAACTTTTGTGTCCAGAAGTATATAGGCGGGGGATATCAATTCAACACATTTGCTTGTTTCATGTACAATTGTCTCATAGAATTGGTCATTCTGATTGGATGCTAAGACTTGTTACTATGGGCATGTGCTTAATTGTTCTAAAAAAGTAAATCAATGGAAAAACACAACTCTTGCTCATGTTGTTCTTAAAATATTTTTACATTTTATTCAAAAATAAGCGGCATTCACCCTGAAATAAACATGACCAACTTTCCAACGAACACCATAAATCTGAATCATGAGCATGATCGTCGTTATAGTAATGGACAGCAATCAAATAAATTGCAACTTTACAAAACTGAAAAAACATTAACTTTCCAGCACTTCTCGAAGGTTTTCAATTAAAGGCACAATAGTATGAGGAGGACCGATACTATGAGAGTAAGGTATAGCAAGGCTTAGGTTTAAACCCCCAATGCTTTGCATTGACCGTTCCAAGGCGGTGACCCCAGCTTTATTCATATTTTGTGTTTATGTTGGTTTGTATTGTGCTGTATTGTGCTGTTTTGTACTGTTTGGGCAATCGGTCACTTGCCTTAAATAAAGGACCAACTAATTGTTTTTAATGAAAATTCAATACTGCTCCAGCAGCTGGAGTTTCACTTCTTTATAATACTTTATTTAGCAATCTAAACAACATATTGAGCTTCATTACATTTCATGTATTTTGACATCTTGAGTAAGATTTCATGTGGTTACAAACACATCGCTTTTAGCTTAAGTATTATTTATATTGAATTGTATAATTTGTTTTCAACTGAATGGTCTGAATAGTACACTGACTATTAATTTATTTTTTGTTGTTGTTTATTGTTTAAAAAGTAGTACTCAAAAAAACTTGGTACTTAGTCATATTTTCTGAGAATATTATATATCTGCTTTACACGTTTTGTTTTCCATTAAAGATCCAAAAAGCATGGCTACAGCCAGATTTAAATGATCAAACCTGTTTGTTTCACCTGAGTTAGAATTAAATGATCATGCAATTATATTCTCCACTCATTCACCATCCAGCATAAAATGAAATAATTGAAATACATAAAAGAAATTCGTTGCATTTATCTGTGATTCGTATTAATCATCGTGTTAAAAAACACATGATTTTTTATTTTCAACTAACAGGTCAAATGATGTTAATGCTGTTAAAGTTATCCAGGATATAATACAGTCAGTACCCTTCACCCTTCAGCGTGTCTGCAGTAATAAGAAGCCAGCAGATGTTTTGGTTGTTGATCCAGAATCAGCCAACTACATCATTAAGGATCTTACACTTACCCATGATGCTTTTCAACCAGTAAATGCAGGAGGATTTTTTTCTCGTTTAGTAGACAGGCTTTCAAATGATTTGGTAAAGGGGTATCACGAGTCTGAGAAAATGCTCCTCAATAACACCACGCTTCTTGCGATAGGTGAATTGCGCTATGTAGATGGTAAAATACAAATTGCACCTCCCAGATCAGGCGCAGAGTACATTCTTACAAAGAAAAGTTTACCTGATATTATTCAACTTGCTGAAAAGAAGTCCTTATGGATGAAATGTTTGTTAATAGGGACAGCAACAATATGGGTGGCATTGTCAGGCAAACATATGTATGATGTATATCAACGAAGAAAGGAAGAATATGAGAGAATAAGGAATTATGCTGAGATGCGTAGGCTGATGGCAGAAGCTCAGAGCAGAGGATCACTTACTGCATTGAACACCGATGGAGACAATGAAGATAGAAACACGTGTGTGGTATGCCTGTCCAATCCACGTCAGATAGTGCTCCTAGACTGTGGCCACATCTGCCTGTGTGCTGACTGCGTGATGCAACTACATTTGCCAACGTCTTGTCCAGTATGCAGGCAGCCAGTTGTTAGATATATTCCCACTTATAATCCCTGACATAGTATTAGTTTTTCAACAAGATATTGAGTGATTTTTTAATTAATCAGGAATAATTTTAAATTTTGGTTGCTTAACTTTTAAAAATAAATGTTAAAAAAACATTCCCATTTTTAGTCAAGCCTAGTAATATTCAGTTCTTCATAATGATGATCACAGTTTCAAACACGAAGAAGAAATCATGTAGAGATAAAAATATAGTATTTAAATATTAATAAGATTGGTAAACTTAACGTTAGTATAATAATTATGAACTGGATGTACCGGTAATGCTAGTATGGCTTGATTGGTCATTGTCGGCTCGGGTACTTTTTACATGTACCCAGGGTACTCTTAAGTATACAAACATGTAACCCGAGTACGAGAAATATACCTAAACATACCAGGTCGATATTAGACTGTACCCGAGTTTTATTCCCGCCAAAAATCTGATGTCGTAAAACGCGCTACTAAATACCCTTAAACAATATTGTTCATCTTAAACAAACTTTTCTTTAAAAAAAAATCATCAACATGCTTTTTAGTATGAGTTTCGATAATACAGAGGCCATTTAACAGAAAATTTACATAAATGAGTACATCATTTATTTTAAAAAAGCTGACAACAACCGATTTAGTTTAAAAATTCCCGGGTACGTTTCATTGTGTCACACCGGTCTTACAATAACGTAGTGACGTCACCATTTATGTATAGAATGGGGTACGTTTTAGTATATTTACCATACCCGGGGTACATGTAAGTATACATAAGATTACCCGGGGTACATGTAAGTAGAACCCGAGCCGACAATCAAGCGCTAGTATGACGTTATGAGAACCTATATCAGTTTAGTTAGGTGTGTGAGGTAATATTACACAAGAGTTGCAGGCCCAGGTTGAACTGATTATAACACGCAGAACAACCTACTAGTGAAATTGTCCATTTATAATACACCTTTTTTTCTAAATTATTCTCTTTAAAACCAAAATATCACTAACTGTTTTATGTTTGGTTACTGAAAACAAGGATTTGGGCTGAATGATGATTGGTGTGAAAGCAGGTTGAATGTCTGTATAAATATAAAAAGGAATTGTGTGTACTAGTATGATATGGAAACAAAAACGATGTGTCAAATATGATTTTTCATATTTTCAAGTGCATTTGTGGTAAACAATTTATACATGTATAAGAAATGTATGTACCGGTTCTACAAGTGTGATCATAAAGTCAGTGAAAGGATAAGAAATAAAACAAATAAATACATATATGAATATTTGCTTCCAATTGATATTTTCCTCTTACTGCAGTGGTTGATTTTTAATTCAGGTAATTTGGTTGTATTGTTGTGAAATCCTTTTATTTGCTAACTTGAAGTGCTCATAGCTCTGTGAACTATTTGTATGGGGAGATCAAATGAAATGTAAATGTTTGACAACATTGACATGTAAGCGCTCCATACTTCAATTGTAATAAAACTTATTTTGAAATCTCCTTGAAACAAATTAGGCTTGGTATGCCCCCGGATCGATAGATCGGGGGTATATTGTTTTTTGCCTGTCTGTCTTTCTGTCTGTCATTCTTTCCCAAAACTTTACTGTACAGTAAAGTTTAGTTTTGCAATAACTTTTGAAATATTGAACATAGCAACTTGATATTTAGCATGCATGTGTATCTCATGGAGCTGCACATTTTGAGTGGTGAAAGGTCAAGGACATCCTTCAAGGTCAAAGGTCAAAAAAATTATGTCCGAAAACTTTAATGTACAGTAAAGTTTTGCAATAACTTTTTAAATATTGAACATAGCAACTTCATATTTGGCATGCATGTGTATCTCAATGAGCTGCACATTTTGAGTGGTAAAGGTCAAGGTCATTCTTCAAGGTCAAAGGTCAAAAAAAGAAGAAAAAGAGGCACATTAGGGGGCATTGTGTTTCTGGCAAACACATCTCTTGTTGAATATAAGCTTTGGCAGGCTAAGACTTCATAATTTTGTGATATCTTGTTTTATCAGTCCAAGACCAGGTAGAGGGTAATAAACTAAAACAAACAGGGATGTCTGTCCCTTTATCTGTCTAGTGTCTGTCCATCTGTTGACACAATTTTTTCCAAGGAAGTTCTCCCGCTTTTCAATCTACAAAACGAAAACTTTCTTAGATTGTTCCTTATGATATGAAGTTGTTAATGTGCATTTGTATTGTCCTTTTTTTTAAATTAAAAACTTTGTGAACCTTTTTCAACTTAGAATTTCCGTAAAATCATTATTGCTACAGACCTTTCCGCAGAAATTGCAAGGCTCAAAGGTTTTTAATTGGGCATGTGTTATTTTAAAATGGGTCTGTTCAACATTTTAAAAAAAATGCACTGGGATCCAGACTTTCCATGTCCACTTGTCGATATTGTTATTATAACAGCTTGCTTCATATTTCAACAGTTGGCATCTGAGAGATATTCTTCACTAACGTGATCGGCTCCAATAAGAATGTTCATGAAATATTCATGTAACTCAAATGCTTTTTAAAACCATGATTTTAAAAAAGGCATATCAACTTGGTATGCTTGCAAGGCAAATGTTACACTGGAAGGCTTAAAAGTAGGGAGATACAAGATATTATGTGGAAAATGTTTTCACTGATTTCAGCAAAGTAGCTGTGTACATTTATAAATATTTATTCATATTAAGCAATTGGCAGAATGGCTGTTTTTCCCCATCATGGTGAAGCTGCCTTGGCCCCTTATTTGGTGAAAAATTTGTCGCAAACTGTCCAAAATTGTGAAAAATAGAAGCAGACTGTTTAAAATATGGAAAAAATGAGTCACAAACTTTTTTTAATTGTAAAAATTATAGTGACAATTTTCTTTGACTTGTTAAAATTTGAGTCGCAAATTTTTCAAATTTGTGGGAAAAAAAACAGCCATTCTCTTAGAAGTAAAAAAGCCCTGGCCATGAAATTGAACCAAACCACCATGTTTAAAATGGAAATTTGAAGTTAAATACATTCTCAGTTCAATCGAGTATAATATAAACCAATCTCAACACGGAATAAGAAATCCCTCACTCTCTGTGTTGCCAGTTCATTCGTGAGATCTTTTTGCCATCATGATTTTCTTGTTTTTATGTCAGTCTGTCTGTCCGTCAAAAAAATTTAACATTGGCCATAACTTTTGCAATATTGAAGATATGAACTCGATATTTGGCATGCATGTGTATCTCATGGAGCTGCACATTTTGAGTGGTGACAGGTCAAGGTCAAGGTAATCCTTCAAGGTCAAAAAAACAAATCCAAGGGAAGTAATTAGCTTTAAAGGGAAATAATTTATATTTATCATTTGGCAAGTACAGATCATTTTTACATGGGAAGTCATATTTTTATTATATCCCTTTAAAAATTTTATAACTTGGCTTGTAAAAATTATCTGAACCTGCCCAATGATATTTTTTTAAATAATAAATTAAAGCAGCGCAGTAGGGGGCATCGTGTTTCTGACAAACACATCTCTTGTTAATTTATTTTTTGATATTATAGTGAACAACAAATAAATTCAAATATTTTATGAGTGTACTTCTTTTCTTTATTGTTATTATACATGAAAAACAACTGCTTTCTCAAAACAAGAAACTTCATGTTAAAAATAATAACATTGTAATACATTTTGTATGTTACCCTAACTGGGATAAATGATAAGAAACATTCCATAAAATATTAAAATATTTACAGTACTAATTAAGGTACATAATGCTTGCAAGACAAAATGATACAAATTCAATTGGTGAAGTTTAAAATGTTTTGTTATTTCAAAATATGGCATACAAGTGCAAACTTATTGGATAATAGAGATGTGTTAAGCAACTACATATAAATTTACCAGGGCATGTTCTAACAAGTGTTCCTCAGTCGGAAACATATTCCCCCCCCCCCCCAAACAGATGTGATAGTGACCTTTGACCTAGTGACCCCGATTTCAATAGGGGTCATCTGCTGTCCAAGGCCAATGCACATGTAAAGTATCAAGCCAATCGATGAATCAGTTGACGAGTTATTGATCAGAAAAAAGTGTACTCTTACTCGATTCTTTGACAAGTTATTGATCATAAACCACTTAGTGTGATAGTGATCATGACCTTTGACCGAGTGACTTCAATTTCAATAGGGGTCATCTACTGTCCAAGGCCGATGCACAAGTGAAGTATCAAGCCAATCGGTCAATTTGTTGACAAGTTATTGATTGTAAAACAATTTTCAGGTTTAGTGTGATAGTGACCTTCACCTTTGACTGACCCCAATTTCAATAGGGGTCAGCTACTGTCCAAGGCTTATGCACATGTGAAGTATCGAGCCAATTGGTGAATCAGTTTAAGTTTTTTGATGGAAACACTTTCACACTTGGTGTTTAACAATGACATTGACCTATTTACCCCAATTTCAATTGGGGTCATCTACTGTCGAAGGCCAATGCACATGGAAAGTATCAAGCCAATTCGGTGAATCAGTTGACGAGTTATTGATCAGAAAAGAGTGTACTCTTAATGTGTAACAGTGATCTTGACCTTTTACCTAGTGACCCCAATTTCAATAGGGGTCATCTACTTTCCGAGGTATATACACATGTGAAGTATCAAGCAAATCGGAACGATTCGTTGACAAGTTATTGATCTGAATCATTTTTCACACTTAGTGTGATAGTGACCTTGACTTTGACCTAGTGACCCCAATTTCATTAGGGGTTATCTACTGTCCAAGGCCAATACACATCTGAAGTATCAAGCCTATAGGTCAACTTGTTGAAGAGTTATTGAACAAAAATGATTGTCACACTTAGTATGATAGTGAACTTTGACCTAGTGACCCTAATTTGTGAAGGGGTCATCTACTGTCCAAGGCCAATGCACATATTGAGTATAAAGCCAATAGGTCAATGAGTTGTTGATCGGAAACGAACTGGTCTACCATCATTCAGATTGGTCTTCCAACAGACAGACCGACTGACATCCAGCAAAACAATATACCCCTTTTTCTTCGCAGAGGGGCATAATTAAAACAAATGAAGCAAAATTATAAACTTAAAGATACAAGATACGGGCTTTTAATTTCCTCAAATTTAGAACAATAAAATATCTTAATAGTCTATGAAAGTATGCATTATTTAAAGAATATTCAATCTTTTAATTATAGCTTACATAAAATATTATTCACGAAAAAACATCCCTTTTATCAGTAATTATAAATATGGTAAACGGTAAAATAAATATACTGATATTAAGTTAACAACACTTTTAAATCACAACCTTTATTTTAAAGAACATAATATACCTGCATTCCCATCCCATACAAAATACAAATTGTTTTGGACATGTTAAAATGCTATCATCCACTGAACATTTTTACCCGATATTTGCAATGTTTTGCATACAAATCCATGATGGAAAACTGGACTTAATTGCCTACAGTATTGACCCCAGATCAGCTAATTAGATGACACTTTCGCCTTTACTGAATTTTTTATTAGAAGACACTTAACAAGAGGGCCATGATGGCCCTGAATCGCTCACCTGACTAACCAAATACAATCCCAACCCAGATTTCATCAAGATAAACATTCTGACCAAATTTCATAAAGATTAGATGAAAACTGTGACCTCTATTGTCTATACAAGGTTTTTCTTTTATTTGACCTAGTGACCTATTTTTTGACCTAGTGACCTAGTTTTTGACCCAAGATGACCCAAATACAATCCCAACCCAGATTTCATCAAGATTAACATTCTGACCAGATTCCATAAAGATTGGATGAAAACTGTGACCTCTACTGTCTACACAAACAAAGTGTTGACAGTTTTTCTATTATTTGACCTAGTGACCTAGTTTTTGACCTCAGATGACCCAAATACAATCCCAACCCAGATTTCATCAAGATAAACATTCTAACCAAATTTCATAAAGATTGGATGAAAACTGCCACCTCTATTGTCTACACAAGGTTTTTCTATTATTTGACCTAGTTTTTGACCTAGTGACCTTGTTTTTGACCCCTTATTACCCAAATACAATCCCAACCCAAATTTTATCAAGATCAACATTCTGACCAAATTTCATAAAGATTGGATGAAAACTGTGACCTCTACTGTCTACACAATGTTTTTCTATTATTTGACCTAGTTTTTGACCTAGTGACCTAGTTTTGACCCCAGATGACCCAAATACAATCCCAACACAGATTTCATCAAGATAAACATTCTGACCAAATTTCATAAAGATTGGATGAAAACTGTGACCTCTACTGTCTAAACAAGGTTTTTCTATTATTTGACCTAGTGACCTAGTTTTTGACCCCAGATGACCCAAATACAATCCCAACCCAGATTTCATCAAGATAAACATTCTGACCAAATTTCATAAAGATTGGATGAAAACTGCGACCTCTATTGTCTACACAAGTTTTTTTTATTATTTGACCTATTATGTTACCTATTATGTGCACGCACGTACGCACACACAACGGACGCCGGACATCACACGGTCACATAAGCTCACCATGTCACTTCGTGACAGGTGAGCTAAAAACTGAAAGTACCTTCCCTGATAAAGTGCTACTGACTGATCAGTCAAATCTTAGAGGTAATTTATCCACACAGCCTTTGCTTTTCCTCGGCTGCTGCTCAACTATGAAATAAAAAGCTTTAAAACATGAAGCCATGTGTTTCATTTACTAGCGTGAACATGCAAGAGTTGTAGAAGAACTTAATTTTAAGTAAATTTCATTTTTCAACTTTTCAATAGATTTTAGTATTATGTAAATATCTTAAATGAAATATTGTATTCTCCTATTGCTTAATGAACACTTATAAGCAATGTCAGTAATGCATATCTGTTGCATGTCAAATATTAAAAATAACGTGTTTTACCATCAAAATTGAAATGCAGAAATTCAATTTCACACTAAATACAGCTGTGTCCCCATTTCCTTTGAATTTCAACTCTGGATTAATATGCAATGCAGTGATACAAATATGAAACACATGTTGCCATTAGATGCAAGGTGAAGAAATGATGTTGTTCAGAGACCTGGAACTACAATCAATTTATAAGGTTTTGTGTAGAATATACCATGCAAGTTGAAACTGGGCTTTTGCTTTATGACTAAGAAAGAAAGCGATAGTCTTAAATAAAGAAATCCATAGCTACAAAACAGTTAGAGAAAGAATGGGTCTATTAGTCAGACGATGAACGGATTCTTATGATAGAACTGAAACTGATGCTTCTGAACAACTGATTATCAAAGATTCAATCATCTAGTAAGATATTAACCCTTTGCATGCTGGGAAATTTATCGTCTGCTAAAATGTCGTCTGCTGAATTTCTACAATAAGAATTTCTTTGATTTTTTTTTCAAAAAATACTATCAGAATAGCAAACAGTTTGGATCCAGATGAGACGCCACGATCTGTGGCGTCTCATCTGGATCCAAACTGTTTGCAAAGGCCTTCAAAATTCGGTTCCCGCACTGAAAGGGTTAAACAAACAAATGCACAACTTTTTCTTTGTTGTCTATGCCTTATAATTGACCCAAAGCTCTATTAACGATGCTCTGATTTCAGAGTGCGAGACATCCTCCTGACAGCCCCTATCTGGCCCCATTGTTGTTAGGGTGTTCCTGGAGGGCCCCTATCTGGCCCAATTATTGTTAGGATGTTCCTTGGGGTAAATATCCTCAGTCAGTGGATGAAGATTGAAGAAGTTTTTACTGTCCGCATCACAAAAACCATACTCATTGCGGGAAGTGCCATTTAAGGCTAATGAGCTGCTTATGTAAACAAATAAATTTTCAATGAATCTTTCAGTGTATGTTCTAAAATAGATGAATAACTGTTCTATACAAATCTAATTTGTTTATTTCAAACTTATATCGAAACATCAACAAACTTCTGCAACAACCATTGTAAATGAGAAACCTTTGAGCATTTATTTAAAACATTGCTAATGGAAAGTAAATTTATTAACATCAATCATTTCAGCACAAAATGAAAAAAAAATCTATTACACAACCAGAACTTCACTGAAATCACAGAAGGCAGTAAATAATAATTGACCGACTAGTGAACACAATGAGAAAAACAAAACAGAATGACTTTCTACCACCTATCAATGGGTCCTCTCCAACATCATTTCTTCCATGGTATCAGAGGTTTTACATAAACACAATTGTGTTTCTTATTCATTTTTGTTCGATATTAGAACTATAATGATCTTGAATAAGTTATTTTAGACAAGCAATGTAATTTTCTAATGTGTTAAGTATTTCTTGAGCCAGTAGTAGTTATAATTTATTAAACATGATAAAGAACATGTGGTAAAGGTACATGTATATTCTAAATTTCAAAAAAAGGGAGTAATGACAGAAAAATGTTACCACTGTTTCCACAACATTGTAATCAGGGTTCATACTTAAGTCAATATTCGAAATTCAAGTACTATTAATGGCTACTTGCAAGATTTTCAAGGCCATATTTTGTATTTATTTAAGGTTGATATATCTTAACAACATGATACAAACAAGAGGGCCAAGATGGCCCTAGTTCGCTCACTTCAGAAGAGTCGGTTCATTCAATCTTTACCAAACGTCAAACTTGACCTAGATATTGTCCAGACAAACATCCTGGTCAAGTTTCATCATTATTGAACCAAAACTCTCGCATATGGAGTGTTTTTGTTTTTGTAAGATTTGACCTGGTGACCTATATTTTGAGTTGACCCCCCTCCCTTCCCAAACATCAAACTTTGCTTACAAAAATAAATATTATGACCAAGATTCATAAAATCTGAAACAAAATTGTGACCTCTAGAGTGTTTACAAGGATTTTATATAATATAATGAAAATTTGGACAATGTAAGGGCAATAATTATGGCATTAATTATGTGATATATATAAAACCAATCTTTGTACCAAGTTTCATGTGATTGGGCAAAAATTGTGACTTCTAGAGTGTTCACAAGCTTTTTTTAATATATAAATATAAGAAAACTGCCCCCCACCCCGGCTGCCATGTTATTCAACTGACCGGAACCATTTTCAAACTCAACTCTCATTTCAAGGAAACAAATGTTCTGACCAAATTTCATGAAAATTGGGCCAAAAATGGGACTTCTAGAGTGTTCACATGTTTTCACTATGTACATATAGAGAAAATTGCCCCGCCCACTGGCGACCATGTTTTTTCACCGGTCTGGACTATTTTCAACTCGTTCGAGATATCAATAAAACCAATGTTTTGACTAACTTTCATGATGATTGGGCAAAAATTGTGACTTCTAGAGTGTTTACAATATAAAGAAGTGAAACTCCAGCTGCTGGAGCAGTATTGAATTATTATCATAAACAATCAGTTGGTCCTTTATTTAAGGCAAGTGACCAATTGCCCAAACAGTACAAAACAGCACAATACAAAACAACATAAACACAAATAAGAATAAAGCTGGGGTCACCGCCTTGGAACGGTCAATGCAAAGCATTGGGGGTTTAAACCGGTTTTAGAGCGCTCAACCTCACACTTGGCCCAGCAATATTCATGTTACATTTAATTGTAAATAAAAATTAACCTCATAGCATGGTAACTCAAATTAAACAATAATAAAAGGGAATTCAAACGCATTCAATTTAATTTTCATTTAATTAATCAATGGTAGGAAAGATACCAGAGCAAGAGAGTTACAACTTTTTGAGGCACGATGAAATGAAACTACTAACAAGTATCTACTACATTCAAGGTTTCTCTATAGCCAAATAAGGAAAACTGCCCCCCCCCCCCCCCCCCCCCTGCAGCCATGTTATTTAACTGACCGGAACCATTTTCAAACTCAACTCTCATATTAAGGAAACAAATGTTCTGACCAAATTTCATGAAAATTGGGCCAAAAATGTGACTTCTAGAGTGTTCACATGTTTTCACTATGTACATATAGAGAAAAATGCCCCGTCCACTGGCGGCCATGTTTTTTCACCGATCTGGATCATTTTCGAACTCCTCCGAGATATCAATAAAACCAATGTTTTGACCAACTTTCATAATGATCGTGCAAAAATTGTGACTTCTAGAGTGTTTACATGGTTTCTCTATAGCCAAATTAGGAAAACTGCCCCCACCCCCCCCCCCCCCGGCAGCCATGTTATTCAACTGACCGGAACCATTTTCTAACGCAACTCTCATATCAAAGAAACAAATGTTCTGACCAAATTTCATGAAAATTAGGCCAAAAATGTGACTTCTAGAGTGTTCACATGTTTTCACTATATACATATAGAGAAAAATTCCCCGCCCACTGGCGGCCATGTTTTTCACCGATCTGGACCATTTTCGAACTCGTCCGAGATATCAATAAAACCAATGTTTTGACCAACTTTCTTGATGATTGGGAAATAATTGTGACTTCTAGAGTGTTTACAAGGTTTCTCTATAGCCAAATAAGGAAAACTGCCCCACCCCCCTGGCAGCCGTGTAATTCAACTGACCGGAACCATTTTCAAACTCAACTCTCATATCAAGGAAACAAATGTTCTGACCAAATTTCATGAAAATTTGGCCATAAATGTGACTTCTAGAGTGTTCACATGTTTTCACTATATACATATAGAGAAAAATGCAAGCCCACTGGCAGCCATGTCTTTTCACCGATCTGGACCATTTTCAAACTCGTCCGAGATATCAATAAAACCAATGTTTTGACCAACTTTCATGATCATTGGGCAAAAATTGTGACTTCTAGAGTGTTTACAAGGTTTCTCTATAGCCAAATAAGGAAAACTGCCCCACCCCCCTGGCAGCCGTGTAATTCAACTGACCGGAACCATTTTCAAACTCAACTCTCATATCAAGGAAACAAATGTTCTGACCAAATTTCATGAAAATTTGGCCATAAATGTGACTTCTAGAGTGTTCACATGTTTTCACTATAAACATATAGAGAAAAATGCAAGCCCACTGGCGGCCATGTCTTTTCACCGATCTGGACCATTTTCAAACTCGTCCGAGATATCAATAAAACCAATGTTTTGACCAACTTTCATGATCATTGGGCAAAAATTGTGACTTCTAGAGTGTTTACAAGGTTTCTCTATAGCCAAATAAGGAAAACTGCCCCGCCCACTGGCCGCCATGTTTTTCAACGGACCGGAACCACTTGTGAACTCGACCAACATATCATTAAGGCAAACATTTTGACAAAGTCACATGGAGATTGGGCATGAAATGTGACTTCTACAGTGTTTACAAGGTTGTTTGTTTTTTTTAACCTTTTGACCTAGTTTTTGACCAAGCATGACCCAGTTTCGAACTTGATCGAGATATCATTGGGACAAATCTTCTGACCAAGTTTCATGAAGATCGGACATGAAATGTGGCATCTAGAGTGTTTACAAACCAAATGTGGACGATGGAAGGACGGACGGACAAAGACCGGTCACAAAAGCTCACCTGAGCAATCAGGTGAGCTAAAAAGTTAATAAATTGAAATGAATGTGACCAAGGAAGTCAGTAGCATTTTATATAAAAAAAACTTGCTAGAAATCCATATAAAAGGACATGTTCTTCTGTGAAAACACTTTTTACTTTACTTGTTGTATTTTATACTGTTTCTTTGTTCAATAAGACAATACTGCATTTTGACCATAATAAGTTAGTATAAACAATTGATGCTAACATTTCCACCTAGTAAATATTCACAAAAAGATGGGACCGAACATGAAATTTGATGGGTACAAAAATATGCTGAAAGTCCCCTAACTGGCTTAACAACTATTAAATGAGCATTCTGGTTGAAAGGCAATATTAAATACAAACAAATAACATGTTGAAAAAGTTTGAATATTATAAACTATCAAAATTATGCAAAAACATTAAACAGCCCTAAATTCATACATTGCAGTTTCAGGTTTGAAACTCGGCCCTACCTGTAAAGCATGTAAGGTGTTAAATATCTCAGATATCAAGCAGATCAGACAGGTTTGTATGTAAATAATAGGAGTTCAATATCAAAATGGTCTTGTCATATAACACGAGCTGTCAGAGGACAGCACGCTGGACTATTCGAGTGCTTGACAGTATAACATAAGCCATCATGAAGAGGGGGGTATAATGTGGGTGTGTGGTAATTTAATAGATGATCTTTCTAAATAAAGAAAAAAACTTTTTGTTTGTTTTTTTGGGGTGGGGGATTCTGGGATGGGGCGTAGGGGATGGTTTGGATGGAGTCCATTGTGGTATGACAGGTAAGTGTTGTTTTGTCAAAGTATGAATCAAATGTGATCATAAGTGAAGAAGTTATGGCAATTTACGCAAAATTTATTAATTTGACCTTCAGAGTCAAGGTCATTCAAAGGTCAAGGTCAAACTCAACTTGCCAGGTACAGTAACATCATGATAGCAAGAAAGTATTTGAAGTTTGAAAGCAATAGCCTTGATACTTTAGAAGTAAAGTGGATCTAAACATAAAATTTAACAAAATTTTCAAAGTTACACAGACAAAAAAAGGCCATAATTTCGTGAAAAAGCCAACCAGAGTTATGCAACTTGCCCTGTACAGTCCCCTTACGATAGTTAGCGAGTTTCCAAAGTCTAAAAAGCAATAGCTATGATACTTTAGGAGTAAAATGGACCAAAACACAAAACTTAACCAAATGTTCAATTATCTAAGTATAAAAGGGGCCATAATGCTTGATACAGTTGTCTGCTCTTGTTTATAGATTGGGTCATGTTGGTAAAGAAGTATGCAAAATATGAAAGCAATATGTCAAAGGACATAGGAAATATTTGAGGTGGTACGCAAACTTTAACACAGATTATCAAAAATATGCATATTCTAAGTGAAAAAAGGGCCATAATACTTACAAAATGCTTGATACAGTTGTCTGCTCTTATTTATAGGTTGGGGTCATGTTGGTAAACAAGTATGCAAAATATGAGAGCAATATGTCAAGGGACATAGGAAATATTTGGGGTAGTGCGCAAACTTTAACATCTGCATGCTAACGCTAACGGAAACGCCGGGGCGAGTAGGATAGCTCCACTATATATATTTCATATATAATAGTCGAGCTAAAAACCGGTGAATAACAAATGTACACCAACAATATTCAAATTAAAGCACATCTTTGGTTAAAAGGGCACACGACTTCAGAAAAAAAATTAATTAATGATATACAGAATATAGATATTTTCTAAACTTATTAATGTCTTCTGGGAAATGTTGGTCATCAAACGGAAATGAAAGTGTGAGAAACAATTATAACAAATCATGCATCACAACGTTCGAGACAGACCATTGAGCAAACATCCAATAACAAACAATAATCTACAAAAATCAAATCGCTTGATATACAGTATTATCATAAACAAATAAAATAAAATGGTGGGTAATTGTTTTTATGAATTGCAATTCTTATCGTTGAAATCTATTAACCCATGCAGTTTCATGTTGAAATGTTGTATCGTATCTGAAATATATCTCTGTAAAATTCCATCAAACAAAAACAACAAAGGGCAATAACTCTTATTTAACCCTTTCCCACATAGATACATATTTTGACACACTTGTAGTCCCTCAGAATGTTAAATTTAATTAAATACTTTTCTTACTAGATTCAAGTTTTAAAGGCTTCATTTCCAATCCTTAGCTGCTGATGAGCAGCAAGCGGCATAAAATCTGAACAGACTGAGAGTTACTGGCAGGCTGTTGTGGTTTTATGCTGTTTGCACATAACCATTTTCAGTTTGCTTCTGAGTCGGAAAGGGTTAAGAAAGGCACTTCTCTATATCAATACATCAGTGAAGTTTCATGTTGAAGTCTTGCATGGTATCTGAGATATAGCCCTGAAAAGTTACATCAAATAAAAAACAAAGAGCAATAACTCCTATTAAAGAAAGTGTAGGGTTATGGTTCATGTGCATAGTACTTCACATTGATATCTATACTACTATGAAGTTTCATGTTGATAGCTTATATTGTTTATGAGATATAGCCCTAAAATGTTTTGTGGCAGATGGAAGGACAGACTGACAGACAGACAAAGCCAATTCTTTAGTCTTCCGTCTTTGGCGGGGGATAACAAGTCTCTCCTGAGACCACAAGAAACTAAACTGTCCATAGAAGGTAGTGTTCACAAGATTTAACAATAGACTTATAAATATAACTGCCCTAACACTTAGCAGCTTAATAATTTAACAAACCACAATAACTCAGCAATCATAACAAAAAGCAATGTTTAATATTATTAGCACATTTTGAGTGATAAAATAGTTTTACTGTAGCTGCCCTGCCTCATGGTGAGCATGATTTCAAATGTTCTGGAACCATACAGGCATAACTTACTTTTTACGAGCAATAATTAGTTGAAACAAAAAACAGAGCAGGTTTAATGATAATTGCACAAGCATAACTTCCAGAGTTTTTACTAAGTTCTTCTATCGCTTAACCAGCGATATGATTATGATGATTATGTTTGAGACACACATGACAGAGATTCAAATGTTGCCTTTGGGTAAAATGTTCTGAGTTTATAGAAGGTTGGGCAATAAATGATGTAACTTTACCCTTAAACATGACCATTGACCAAGTGAATTACTTTTTCAACACACTTGGCCTATTTGCATGAAGAATTGGTAATAAATGTGGCCTCTAGGGTTTTCACAAGGTTTCTTTTTAATTTAACTGTGTAAACTTTTTTTTACCCAAGTGACATAGTATGGAACTTGGCAGAGATAACATTTAAAAAATGTGCTGACAAAGTTTTAATAAGATTTACAAAAAATGTAGCCTACAAAGGTTTCCTAATTAAAATGCTAAAAGACTAAGGGCAGGCAAAGGGCTATATTAAAAGCTCACCATGAGCATGTGGTGCTCAGTTTAGCTTACAATATGTTAATACAAATTGCGGATTTCCAGATTTAAAAAAAAAGATCATCAGTTCACATATGTTTAAAATGCCAATTACACACGAAATACATTTTATTAAGAAATATCATGGGACAAATCATTGGTTCATTATCATAATCTAAGTTTATAATGGTTGATGAATAACTCGATATATACATCATACATGCGTAAAACATGAAAGACAATAAGTAGTAAACACTGTGTAAATATAGCAAAGCATTTTCACACACAAATTCAAAAAAAACATTCTTAACTTGGTTTTCACTTCATGTAAGTAATGACCAAACAAAGTTGTTCAGGTGCAATCTATATATAAGACAGTTTAAACACACAAACAAACGTTTTTTTGCTTACTATGCTATCCAGTGAAAATTCAAACTGAATGAACACAATTCAACACAAATGACTTAAACAAAGTTCTTCACTTGTATTGCTTAAAGCCAAAGAATACCAAGGCTGTGACAATAACATTTCTTCTCATTTTTCATGACTTAATGTGATAATATTTTAACGAGTATTTGCCGGTGTACTTATTGCAAGTCCACTCTACTGTAAAACCAAATAAGTATCTGTTTACATAAGGAAAATCAGATCACCCAATCACTCAATTCATGGAATGCTGTCAACTTGCAAAAGAGATTATGTTAAGCACTTCCATAAATGTCAAAAATGATTCTTTTATTTTCATTTCTTTTCTCTGGTTTCCTTAGATCTCCAGCTGAAAATATTAAAACTTTCGGACACATAGCTTTAAGTCCAAAAATGTCTAACGTGCATTTGCAGATGTTAATCTATCAGATTACAAGAGATAAATATCAATGAACAGGATTATTAATACTTGTACCAAAAGTTTGCTCTCTAGTTATGCATCCAGATAAATATAACAGTCAAAGTTGTGTTTTACACTTATACATGCTCTGCTCCTATTGCTTAAGCCAATAATATCTATAATAATTTGGTAAACAGTTCTGGAAAACTGTTCAACAAATGGCAAGAAACATTCGAAAAATCAATGACAACACCCAAATTAAACGTGACTAAACACAAAATTAAAATTAGAATATTCCAATGACATTATGTAACAAGTAAAATAAAACCTTGGATTTGTCTTTTGTTTTACAAATTTTATAATAATACTACCTTCTCTAATGCATTTCATACTTAAAATAATAAAGATACAGAAATGTAATACAGAGATCATAAGGTCAAAAATTATTGTGATAGTGTCAATTTGTTTCAAATAATAACAATTAGATAGGTTTATGCAAACCGATAACAAACATCCTTACCCTTAAGCATTATTATGCATCGAACATCTATGCAAAGATTGTTAAATTCTTGTAAAACAATTACAGAACTAAAAAAATGAAAGTAACATTTAAAAAAATCATCTTTATTTCACCCAAGACCGTCGTAAATCAGTTGACTCTAACATGCGTGCGAAATCCTCAAAATGTTCTTCGCAGACATCATCCTGCACCATGAAAGCCATGTGACCAAACTTGAGGGCAGTGTCTGTGTTCTCCCTATCATCGTCAAACAGAATCACTTGTTCTGGGCGGATCTTGAGATGCTCCTTCTTGTACAATTCTGTCAAAATAGATGCAATGTGGGCCTCTTTGCCCAAAAATTCATTGCTGTGCTTTTCACGAAAGGACGCTGTGTTAGCTTGAACCAGAATACGGTCAGCATTCCTGAAATAATATCAATATATATGACCAAGATTACTCAGCTAAAATCACAACAAAAAATTGCTTCTTATCATAAGCATTTGCAGTGACATTCACATATTTTTTTGGTATCGAAAAAGAGCCAATCACAATTTGAATGATCATAACTACTGATGGGGGATTTTACATGACAAAAAACATCATGTATTTGTTTTAATATTTTGGAATGTATACAAAGTAATAGTAATGGTATTTAAAGTTTTTAAAGGGATCTTTTCTCGGTTTGGTAAATTGACAAAATTGAAAAAAGTTGTTTCAGATTCGCAAATTTTTGTTTTAGTTATGATATTTGTGAGGAAACACTATTACTGAACATTTACCATAGTCCAATATAGCCATTATATGTATCATTTGACGATTTGAAAACCTAAAAGTTATAAAGCGTTGCAACGCGAAAAGATTGAATAATTTGGAGAGTTCTGTTGTTGTCGTTTAAATTTACGAAACTACGAAGATTGCTTATATAAGGTATAAAATACTAAAACTGCGCATAACCGGCGGAATAGCCGAGAGGGCTAATGCGTTTTTACTTCAGACTAATTCCAGGACTCCGGGGGTCACTGGTTCGAGCCCTGTTACCGGCTACTTTTTTTTCCTTTTTTTAATTTTATTCTTGGTTTTTTACTGGAGCTTTTAAGATCCAATGTTTACATTTATCATTATAAAGCATTTAATGACAAACTTCAAAATATGCCGAAATCTGTGAAAAGGCCCCTGTAAGAGCTAGTTTATTTATTAAATGACCACACCGATTTAACCAAAGATGATTTGGGCTAATCACACTGGTCACATGTCATAAATCGTCTCCACATGGGCATTATTTTTGGCATATTGATAGCAAAATAGATGATAAAGATGACCATCTGTACCATGTCCATATCTTAACTTTGCCCACTGTGTGTGCTTATTTTAAGGTCCTACTTGCCTCTTCACAAGGTCTTTTCAGCCCTACCTAACTCTGTGACCTTTCAGGAGAAAATACATAATTTTTAGCGAAAGTAAGCCAAAAGTATTGCATGCGGGTCATGTGTACATGCTTGGTCAGAAGTCGAAGGGTTGGTCAAATTGTTCGCGTCCGTTAGTCATAAAATGCAGTTGCGTTAAGTCTGTGTCTTGTGGTGGTGATCTGTGGAAGGTAATGTAGAGTATATAGTATGTGGTTGTTGTGTATTTGTCTGGAGTGAAAGTGGAAGGATTAGTCGAGTTACTTGCATCTCTCAGTCAGTCGTAGAAGGCAGTACAGTAGCTTCTCAAAGCAGTTCTCAGTGTGCAGAGTAACCCGCCCCCACACAAGCCCACCCACGCCAAGCGGGTCAGACCCCGCCTGCACATTGCCCTGCCCTGTGCTCCCACCGCCGAAGCCTCTCGAGACAACACACCCTCATCCACCCTCTCACTGCCCCAGACAACAGATCAGTCCATGGTCGACCATGGAGTTTCACAGAACCCCATCCGGAGATGCCGTTGCCCATTCCCACCCGCCTCCCAAACATCCAGGCCGAGCATCAAACTAGACAGTGTTTGTTTTACATTTATATTATTATTTACTGATTTAAACTGGTAGGTTTTTAAGAGATGAAATAATAGAATATGATGTATGAAGAACATTATTTGAGTATATGTGTTTAGCCTCTTATTATTATTATTATGCAGTATTCTTGTTATCTCAAGGATTAATATTATTCATTGTTATTGGCATTGTTATTGATATCTTATACTTGTGTGTGGTTTTATTGCTCACCGCCCCAAGAGAGGTGTTAGTGGGGGTTAGAGCAGGATACAGAAGACACCCTGATTCCAGATGCGCCCCTGGTTCTTTTAAGTGCCCAGTGTACAGCAACGATACACTGCATCCCCGTTTAATGTCCCTCGTGGAGGTGTGATAAGAACGTGATGCTTGTATCGGTATAAATATTACTCTGCTGCCTTGTGTCTTATAGTAGCGGATCCGTGGTCTAGTGGTAACACACTGGCTTCACAATCCAGAGATCGCTGGTTCGATCCCCCGCTGCACCTAACCTACTAACTCGTCTTTCGCATGAGACGTTAAACCGAGGTGCAGTGTACTAGGTGCTATACACCAGGCACTAAAAGACCCAGGGTCACCTCTGGAACGTGGTGTCTTCTGTATCTTGCACTATCCCCCGTAAACAACTAACACGTCTTTCTGGGGGCGATGGCCATATGGGAGACAATCCCGGAGCACTCGATAAAAAAAAACAAACAACATGTGTCTTATCATAATATCACACAGGCTCTCTCTGTTGTGCTTATGCTATTGTCTGATGTTGTGTGGTGTTGTTAGGGCCAGACTACTTGACCATAGTAGAAATGGGCCGAGTGTGTGTGATTGGACCGAAACGACTATTTCATTGGGCGTAAAGGGGGAGACAATTTCTGAATATATTCGTTCTTGTGGAGACAATGTTCAAGCTTCATTCTTTCTTTTCCAGCGGGGTTGTGTGGTTATATTATCTTGTTATAAGAGAGAGCGTGCACGTTCATTTTGGTGTTTAGATTATTTATTGTGACAAAGGCAGCAGTCCTATGTATTATTGTATTTCGGCTGGGGAAGAGCGTGAACTGGGATGATGCTTACCATTCATGAAATTCGATACGGCCACAAAGGTTCATTAGGAATAGCTAATACAATGGTTATCTGACAATGGTATTTTTACCCACTTAACATGGCCTTGGCCTTTAAATTAGGGCATGTTGAACATTTATGGTACCTTTAAGCTGATAAGTAATGAGGTTAAGTCCGGACTTGCTAAAAAGGCTCAGCAAGCTGGCTAAAAAATATTGTAACATCTTACCATACTTGTTGTTATAAAATTATTTAAAAAATTTTTAAGCAAGGTACCCAGTACAATAAAACATGTTTATTGTAATATAAATATGCTATACAATAAGATAGTCGATTTGTGGGTTATTTTCATAAAAATATAACAATTCAAATATTTTTTTAATACATAACCATGAATCATTATAAACATAATTATCAACCCTTTGGTCTTTATATGTTTTGCCTCAAATGTTTATTGTCTGTTAACACCAAAATAAGCAATTGTGCTGACTGTTGATAGAGTCACACCGCCATCTTAAATGCATACCGGGTAGATCTTCTTGAGTTGAGTTCTGATTTCAAGATTTGCATATTATAAATAGCCTTTAAACTGAAATTGAAGGGTGTCAAGGGGGGGGGGCAGTTCTAATGAAAAACATTCCATATGGAAAGTATTCATAAATAAACAATTATGTGTTAGGCCACAATTAAAATATTGTTGGTTTGCCCTTTACCGACCCTAGACTTTACCGGTGGGTAGGTAGGTAGGAAAACTATTTTGTTATATTTGAAAAATTATATTTTTTATACACTTATAGTCTATGAATATTTAAAACACTGTTATTAAAGCACTGTTGCATTGTACAAAGCCCTATGTAGCTTAACCATATCTTGTTTGCTTTTTTCTTGTATAAATTGATATCAAATGCATGCTTGTGTGTTATAACATCAAATATGTGTTCAATGTTAATTGCTCAAATGCATTTTTCATTACTTAACTGTCGGACTGCTTTTATTTTTAATTTAAAATTAAACCTTTCCTTTTAGCATACAACAAGCATTGAATGAGTGTAGAAATTTAATGAAATAAATCAAATTCAGATGTCATGGCAAAAGACCGTCACAATTTACAGGCCAGACTTGCATACCAGGAGAAAAAATTCTCAGGCCAGTTGAAATTTTCAAAGGCCTCAATTTTAAGTGTTTGACCGGGGAGTGCATAGAGCCATTAGTCTCGGCATGGCAAAGTAAATTCACAAAAGGGCAAACATAAGCATGAAAACTTGCGGAAATAAATTAAGCGTGTTAGTTTTAGTTTGTGGATATTTGTATGCTTTAAACATAATATACTTGAGTGTTGTTAATGTTTTTAGCTAAGAGAAATTAATATATTACATATGTTTACCTTTAAATATCCATTTCACTAACATGCCATTACAGTAAACTGTATAGAGTGGCAAACATAATAAAGCAGAATAAGCGCATGAATCTGATTAAACACAGATCCACTTATATATACATGTAAATCGAATCATGTTTGTCTTTTTTTTGCATTTTCAAACGAAATCCTGTAACTGTTAGATATATTTTTCTTTGCGAGTAGACTGCATTCCAATTTTCAAACACTTGTTCTGTGACATTCAGTATATACATTTCCAAAAAAGAGTTTTATTGTTATCTAAAACGTATCCTCCATCACAGAATGACACGCGCTTTTCATTAATCTTTACTAATTATATGACATTGTTAATTTAATAATTATTTTTCCTTTTCGCTGAGCATCATTTCTTTTTATTGTCCGCCATCTTGGATCACGTTAACAATATGTGTTTAACAAACGTAAACTCGTATATGTCCGACTACTTTCGCGAACCAATAGTAAAGTACGATGTCATTCTGGGAGACACCATTTTCACCGATCGCGATGCCGGTTTATATAGACACTTGCATTACTGCGCATTCTGGGGCATATGAAATTCCAACCACAGAGGCGATAAAATGGTAAGGGATATAAATACGCGCACAAATAAATATTGCAGTCGGCTCTTTATTGATGGACTAAAAAAAACGAAAATTAAAAAAAAGGGTAAAAAGTGGGTTGGTCGGTAAAGGCCAATCAAACTTAATTTTAATTTAGGCCTTACTTAGAAGCAATCTAAAGGAGGATATAATGTTTGTATGGAAAAATGATGAATTACAAAATTTATACATTTTTGTGGCATTTTTGATCAGCAAAATAATGGTGAGCTGCGTTAATTGTGCAAACATTGTATCATTTGATTTATATAAAAGTTCATAATGAACCAGACTATGCTATATGTGAGTCTCTGGTAACAGAGATCACATGAAATCAAATGTTCTCAGAGAACATTGTATAATTTAATTTCATGTGATCTCTGTTACCACGACTCAACACAACAAAAAAACGACAATAATGATATTGTGTTTCTTACTATTGTAAAAAAAAACGAGGCGTAACATGCAATCTAGTTCTTTTTGAATGCTCTGACTTTTTATGGGTACATAGGTACAGCTCAGAGTTCTTCTGATTAAGCTAAATTATTTGTAAAAAGTATAAGTCTCATGTTTGTCTATAAAATTGAATTCAATCAACTTAAAACAGCGTAACAAACACAATACCTGTTTTTGACTATATCAATTTGTGTGCTGTTTGCAAATAAATGCTCAAAACAAAAAGTTGATAAAAAAATGTAATCAAACCAAAAGTCAAGTTTAAAATTGACGATTTGATCTATCAAGGTTCAAACGAAAGTCGGTGTATAACGATTGGTTTATTAAAGAACTATCTCACTGGGGATTCCGGAGATAATTGACAGTGTATTTTCAAATTCTGTATACTTGGCTTTTGCCATAGCAAAAACTTAATTTTCTTGAATTACATGATTAATTTGCGCATTAGTGAGGTATATGTATATAATAATGTAAGATCTGTTTGTGTTTATTCATGCAAAATAGTTTATGATGCTAATATTACCAATTAAAGCGAGGCCTGGACTCCAAGCAGGAGACTGGACATGAAATATGCTGTAACCTGATCAGTCTTCACGCTATATATTTTAGCCAAATAGCCCTTCGGGCTAATAAGATGGAATTTTTAATAGCCCGAAGACATGTTCAATAGCCCGAGGAGGTCAATTTAAATTTTATGACTTTTTTGGCTAGGAACACAAAAATAGTTATTAACAATCAGAAAATCTACTTCCATTAGTAAAAACAGATGCATGTGATTACAGTAATAAAGGGTATAATGTTTCTTTTTGAAATGCATTTTATACAAAATGCACCAGATAATTATGCTGTTTATTGTAACTTTATTATTACACATGTTCTCATTCAATGATTCCATTAATCAGTTTGACCGGTGTTTGGTTTTATTTTAAAGCAAATCAAATTATTATCATGTTTAAAAAATATCCCAAGAACTTCAAAAATACATCAGCCTATTAAAATAACAGATTATTATCGTATTATTACTAGGACAATCGCCGGTGAATTTCTGAATTGTCGGCATGTGACTTCAGAACAAAAGGCCACTGGGTGTGTTAATTGCCCAATCTACCAAGTGACAATGTCTGCTTCTTTAATTTACTCCCGATGTTTTGATAAGCATGTGTCAACCATGAAAAGTATTGTATATTTGTAAACAAATTATAAGTAGCAAAATAGGTCACGTAGCAGAACGAGATTACAGAATAAACGAAAGAACTACAATTATTAATAATACATTGAAAAAACTTATTCTGATACGCAAAAATAATTGATTAAAACACATGGAAACCTAACTGTAATAAGGAACAATTTGTTTTAACCCAATGCGTACAATATCCCTTACAGACTCTTTTATTTTTATTGAAACTTAATTGTCCATTTTTCATGAATTATAAATACATTTTCGGAAAACACTTCTGAAATTAAATACGCTTCTAGATTGGTCATTATTTTAAAACATTACGAAGTGCCCGATGCGCAAACATCCCGGAACGTGATCTACACATGTTCAGTTTGAATAACCTCATCTTGATTGGGCATCAATTGCATCATTACTTTAAATAGCAACATAACCGGATGTTTTCACGACAGTTTAGAAAAATGGCGGCCGCATGCTTTCAAACGTATAACGTCATTTTAGGCATTTAAATAGCAAATTTAAACGTGCTTCTTAAAAACCAAATAAATCAGGTTATTGATATGATGCTCAAATATTTAATCGACCAATCTGGCTATTTTATAAGCATTTAGGATCGACCGACCGGCCCAACAATCGACTCAGGCTTTGGGCTTATAGGCTAATTCAGGGTTTTTTTTGGGTTGTGGGGGAAGGGGCCTTTAGCCCTTATGTGGGGGAAATTTTTCGCGGGATTTTCCACTTTGGGGAAAAATTGTGCGCGTGGGAATTTTCGCGGCGTTTCCCTTTTTGGGGGATTTGTTTACTTACTCTCTCATTATTACAATACATTTGTACATGTTTGCACTATATTCATTGTTTTTTTCATAATTTAATACGTTTGGCAAGATTCAATTGAAATAGAATTGAGATATTATAATCATGAGACACATCTTTCTATTAAAAAAAATAATAAAATGTTTTTTTGTTTATTTTTCAGGGGGAATTTTTGGTTCTGAAAGGGGAAAAAACCAGCCTAGTTTGATGGGGGAAGACGCCGATATTCGGCGTCCGTTATATAAGGTAAAAAACCCCTGTAATTCGAAGACTGAACCTGATGCAACTCCCAGCGACCCAGAGGGTCAATAGATTGGAGTTTAATTTTTGCAACAAACATGCAAAAATGTGGCTTTACCTGCGAAATAATTTTTGAAGCAGCTCTTTTATGACCCAAGACTGCATGAAAAAGGTTACAATGCAAACATTAATATCACGGTCGAGGCAAGTTTGGATTAAATCTCGAATGCACTGTCTCACTGACGGCACAAGTTTGTCAACACTGTCCTTCCATACACCACCTGAATGGAAATTAATCAGTGTCTGGTCAAAGTCAACTGCCACAAGTTTTATTCCCTTCTTTTGCATCGCAGTTGCCAGTAGGGCAACACCAACTTCGCGGGAAATTCTGCGACGACTCATTTTATTTGTCCAAATTGTTCTTCGGGTTCGACATTTTGCTTCATGAAATGGTTGGCTTGATTGCCAATGGAATAGAGACGTACCCTGATTTAAAATCTACATAAACAATAATATAATTTTTATCTAAATCATGCTAATAACCATTAAAGAAATATATGTATTTTTAATGAATATGAAACTGATCATAAATTGTAAGTTGGATTAAAACTTAAATATAAATCGATTATGATTTTAGCGGCAAGAACAAATCAAGTGAAGGTCAGATACTACACTACACGTTTGAGAGTTGTTTCTGACCCATGAAGAATATTCCCACCAATAGAATCTCAGAATGCAACCGAGCATCGAGAGCACCTGTCTGACATAGCAACAAGAACTAACAGTGATTCTAAGAACATTTCGTCTTTTAACAAATGGATCAAACCAAACGACCTCTTTTGATTCCACCAGAGTTTGCAACATACGCTGAACAACATGGAATCTTTGATTTATACAAGGCAAGACCCATGCGTTTTTTGGTTATTGTATGCATTAAAGCTAATTGTCCAATAGCAACATTTTTCCGCGATGTTCGATATAACTAAACATATCGAATTTTTTTTTATCGCTTTGACATTGCTTATGACAATTACATATGATAAACATCAGGAGAGATATGTCTTAATGTATATGCATAATGTTGTCCTGGATGAAAATTTGCATACGCTGATCCAGGATGGCACAATTTAACATTGCCACGATGGTTTAAATGATGATTTTCTAAATAATTGTCATATATACTCAAACCCGGTGAACTCGCGGGTCGGGTTGAGTCGCGGTTTTTCATTAGCTCCCTCTGGATTTTGTTTATAAACATACCTTCGTGACCTGCTTGTCAAATCTGACGGAAAACATCTCTCACTACAGATTGAAATCGATTTTTGGTTATTAAAAGTCGTAAAACTCAGACTTTAACAATATTTGAATTTGTATAGTTCAGTTAATTGTCGTTACAACAAATAAGACATTGCCTGAAAATAACTGTGCTATTAATTTTATTTGATGTCTTAAATTCCATATTTAAATTGTCATATACTTTATTGATTGTTACTTTGAAGGGTATGTCAGAGCTTTGATAATTCATGATTAATTTAAAATTGTGTTGCAGTATAAATGTAAAAATAATGTATAAATTATGTTTCATCAAGCAATACAACGTGCCTGCCTAAGAAAATTCATTGAAATAAATGTGAACTCATAAAAGTAATAAAGCGCAGGTAATGCTTTTCCTTGATAAATATGAACATGTGTTGATTAAAAGATATATGTGTCACCCAGTTAACTGATCGCATTGGTAAGTTAACTGGTTACCTCTTGATTTGCTTAAAAATTAGGTTAATTGCTGTGATTGAATTTTTTACTATCATCCTTTTGTGCTTGTTTTAGCTCTTAAATAATGTTGAAAATGATAATTGGACACATACAGTTTAGCAAAACATAAACTATTGCCAACTGCATATTTTTGCCCCTGATTATTATCAAAATCTTAAAGAGAGGTGTTCTCAGTTTTTTCATTTTTATTCCAGAGGATGCTGGAGAAAGTTATTATCAACAAACCAGCTAACCCCCTGGCCTTCTTGGTAGAAATGCTGAAGAGGGACAACAATGATGGTACCAACCTTCACAAACTTTTATGACACAAAATGTTTAGTATTATTGCAGACTTTTTATGCCTCCGAAGGAGAGCATATAGTGATCAGACCGTCCGTCCGTCTTTCCGTCACACTTTGCGTTTAGGTTTCCCGTTTAGGTTTCCAAAAATGCTCTTAACGTCCATTTCGCATCAGATAGCAACTTGATACTTGGCATGCATGTGTATCTCATGGAGCTGCACATTTTGAGTGATGAAAGGTCAAGGTCATCTTTGAAAAAGGGTCTGGAAAGTCGAATTTTACTGATAATATGGCAATACATAAGAGGGAACATGGAATCCCTGTCAGACATAAGTCAGGGAATTTCACTCGGCAATGTCAGTGATCACCCTGACTATTCACCCAATATATTCTGTGTCATTTGTTTTTTTTATTTAAACAGTATATGCTTGATTATTTTTGTAAAGATTTGTTATCATTTTATAGATTATTAAAAAATAATAACAATTTGTTGCCTATTTAGTGCCTCAGGTTGTGATACTTGGACCACCTGCCTCTGGAAAGAGAACTATAGCCAAAATGGTGTCAAGCAAGCTGCGGACTGCGCATCTTACCCCAGAGAACCTGGTGTCGGAGGCAGAAACTGACTTCAAAACTGAGGCGCAAGGTTTCATTAAGAAGAATCAGGTATTGACAAGCTCCACACAAGTTCAGAAACCATTACTGGACACAAATTCTGAAATAGTAGTAACTACTGGTCATTCAACTGCAAATTATTACTTGACCTGAGCATTTATGGGCCATGGTGGATATTGTTGTTAGAGCATGTGCATTTTCTCTTCATTAGTCTTAGGTGTGGGAGACTTGCGGATACAATATATATAAGAATGTGCAACTAGCAGTATATTGTAGATATGATTAATCAATGTTTTTTTTAATTTTTACCAAAAATGTATGATATATTCCTCAAATATTAAAGCTACATTAACACTCACAATCAACAAATACTTTGTACAAAATGTCGAAGAAATAAAGTGAACACATAAAAAAAACAGTGTTCCTAACGGCAGTAGCCAAAATTTCAATGCTAGATGAAGTTTGGTAACATAAATTTAACAAGATTAAAAATGCTTGTGAATATTTTTGTGTAACAATATATTCCATGTGAATTTCCCGACGATATCTGAACATTTACAAGCATGAACAAGATAGGCTTGGGGCAGTGTAGGAAGCATGACCTAGTTCTCATCAGCTGCCGTCTTTTAGCTCACCTGTGCACAACATGCTCATGGTGAGCTTTTGTGATCGCTTTTTGTCCGTCGTGCGTGGTCCGTTGTGCGGCGTCAACATTTGCCTTGTTAACTTTCTAGAGGCCACATTTATTGTCCAATCTTCATGAAATTTAGTCAGCAGATTGGTTTCAATGATAACCCTGAATGAGTCAAAAATGGTTACGTTTGCATGAAAAACATGGCTGCCAAGGGGCGGGGCATTTTGCCTTATATGGCTCTATATGGCTATAGTAAAATCTTGTTAACACTCTAGAGGCCACATTTATTGTCTGTTCTTCATAAAACTTGGTCAGAAGATTCATCCCAATATCTTGGACGAGTTCGGAAATGATGCCGGTTGGTTGAAAAACATGGCCGCCAGGGGGGCAGAGCATTTTTCCTTATATGGCTATAGTAAAACCTTGTTAACACTCTAGAGGCTGCATTTATTTTCCAATCTTCATGAAACTTGCTCAGAAGATTTGTGCCACTGATATCTTGCTTAAAACATGGCTGCCAAGGGGCGGGGCATTTTTCCTTATATGGCTATATATATGGCTATAGTAAAATCTTGTTAACACTCTAGAGGCCACATTTATTGTCCTATCTTCATGAAACTTGGTCAGAAGATTCATCACAATAATATCTTAGACGAGTTCGAAAATGATGCCAGTTTGTTGAAAAACAATGCCGCCAGGGGGCGGGGCAGTTTTCCTAATGTGGCTTTAGTAAAACCTTGTTAACACTCTAGAGGCCACATTTATTTTCTGATCTTCATGAAACTTCCTCAGAAGATTTGTGCCACTGATATCTTCGATAAGTTCAAAAAGGTAACCTTTGCTTCAAAAACATGGCTGCCAAGGGGCGGGGCATTTTTCCTTATATGGCTATAGTAAAATCTTGTTAACAAATGTTAAATGTGTTAAATGTGTTTTATTTAATTAAACGCCTATATCTATACACAAGTGCATATTCAGTGGCGTTTTACAATACACTGAAAAACATAATAAACACGTACAGAGCATAAAATCACAATCAGTTTACAAATAAAAAAATTGCAATAATCAAGCATTTAAAAAAAATGAACATATAAACAACGTAATTATGATTAAGATATATAAATCATTCGTCGAATAAATAAAAGTGTAAAAAAGTAAACTATTATAAATTAATACTATATAAATTAACATAAATATTTTACTAAAACACGCGAAGAATAAAAGTATATTTATGTGGTAGTGAACATAATCATGCATGCATACTCGAAGTAAGTAATGCGAAGGTTACAGAAACATTGAGTTAAAATCACTAAAAAAGTATGTTTTAAGATTCTTCTTAAAGGCGTTAATATTGTCAGATTTACGAATGTACGGTGGTAAAACGTTCCACAACTTTGGACCAATTGTGGAGAAACTTCTGTCGCAAAATGTCTTTCGTTTGTTGAACGGGACTACATAACACCCATCCAGTCTGTCAGCGGACCTCATACCTGTGCGACTGGATGTATACGGTGTCAGGAGTTCTTTTAAGTACTCCGGTGCTCTTGAAGTATGGCAGTTATACATATAACACAAAATTTTGAAGTTAATTCTGTATTTAATCGGTAGCCAGTGCAAGTCAAATAACGCCTGTTTGGAACTGTCGAATTTCCTCCGTTGTAGAACCATCTTTGCACACATATTTTGAATACGTTGTAACTTTGTGAGTTCATGATCTGCAATACCATATAGGATAGCGTTGCAGTAATCCAGATGCGAAATGACAAGTGAAAGAACTAAGATTTCAGTAGCTTGCTTGGTGAGATATTGACGAATGCGTTTAATGCGAAGAAAGTTTATCATTGCAGTTTTACATTTGCGTGTAACATGTTCATTAAAATTGAGTGTTTCATCTAAGAAAGCACCTAAGTATCTTATACAAGGAACTTTGTGTACCGTGTCACCAGCAATATCTATGGTTTGTGTTGCACATTTGTTTAACTGTTTTCTGCTTCCAAACATTATAAACTCGGTTTTAGACGTATTCATTTTTAATCTGTTTTTGTTCATCCAGTCATTTATCACTATTGCCGAGTGTTCGACTTCTCGGATTGTATCGGCTTCGTTGGAGCTAGAAGGGCAAAAACACTTGCTAGCGATGTGATCGTCTGCGAATCCATATAAAGCTATGGACGGGGGGATAACATCGAACAATGTGCCGGCGTAAGCGAGGTAAATCCATGGGCCTAAACAACTTCCCTGAGGAACACTACAATCTAGAGCACGGCATGACGACAGCGTACCGTTGATGCTCACTCTACAGCCACGCGGTCTTAGGTACGAGCCCACCCAGTCAAGGGCTGTACCTGAAACACCGTACTGGCAACGCAGGACCTCCAGAAGTACATCATGGTCCACAGTATCGAACGCGGCACTCAGGTCGATGGCTATGAGGGCCGTCACTTCCTGTCGTTCCATTCCTGCTAAAATGTCATTTACGACCCGCAACAAAGCAGATTCACATGAGTGATCGGGGCGATACGCAGACTGATATTTTGGAAGTAGTCCGAATTCATTACTCTGCTGATTTAGTCTTTTCAAGGCTGCTTTCTCTATAAGCTTTGAGATAAATGAAAGATTACTGACCGGTCTATAATTTGACAACACAAGCTCAAGACCTGACTTCTTTAATAAAGGCCGCACAATCGCTTCTTTGTATTTTTTAGGAAAAACACCTTCTGACAAAGACAGGTTAATGAGTTTAGTTAGTACGGGTAAAAGTTCCGTGGTATATGTTTTCAATAACTTTGTGGGCAAAACATCAAGCTCAGATGATGTGGTATTAAGCTGACTTATTAATTGTTTAACTTCATCTTCGGTCATATCTTTGAAACTAATCAGAGGAGGAACAACCCGTGTGGGTGGTGTGAATTGTTCAAAATCACGTAAAGAGTCGCGAATGACTTTAATTTTATTCATGAAATAATCTGCGAATTGGTTTGCTAGATCTTCATCAGGAACCTCTGAAGGTAATGGATTTTCAGGCTTTGTTCCACATAACTCCGAAACTAAACTAAACAGTTTTTTCGAGTCACCTTTAGCCATTAAAACTTTTTCACAAATAGCTTTCCTTTTCGCGCGGTTAACGCGGCACGTATACTCGTTACATAGGGATTTGAAAGTTTCAAAATTCGCTTTCTCACGATGAGATCGCCATATTTTCTCTGCTTTTCGTAGTCTGCGCTTTAAATCCAATATGGTGTTATCAAACCATGGTTTTGGCGCTCTGCATATGATCGTTTTTGTTTTTAAAGGTGCATTATTGTCTAATACGCTTTGCATTTGGTTTTCAAAATCCTGCACAAAGGAATCTACGCTATTTTCATGAACTACAATATTTTGCAAATCTTTGGCAAGTTTATCAGTATCAATACGTTTGAAGTTTTGATATGTAACCTGTTGAGACACAACGTTTTCTTTCAGTAAATCTAGATGCACTTTGACGACACAATGGTCAGAAATATACGGTCCTGGAACACATTGCTTAACGGTTATACCGTTTTCTATTTCCGTCATTACTAAATCAAGACTATGGCCAGCCGTGTGCGTTTCAAACATTACATGTTGTTGTAACCCCATAGCGCTAACGTGGGTATTGAAGTCCCTAATCAACCTGTTGTCCTCTTCAATATGAAAATTGAAATCGCCCATGATTAGTAAATTAGAGAAATCAGGCAAGGTGTTTTCAACATAATCACAAAAAGTGGTTATAAATTGGTTGTATGTTGAAAGTAACGGGGGCGATATATACCAATGACATGGATTGTTATGTTCTTAAAAGCCAATTTCCATAGGCCATATTCAAACGCGGAATTTTGTCTGTGCGATAATTGTATCACATCAATTGTATTTCTACAAACTAAGGCTATGCCTCCACCGATTTGATTTTTTCTGTTTGCAACACTCAACTTGTAGCCATTCTGATTAAGATCGGATGTCTCAAATTGATGGGGTTTAGCATCAGAATACCAAGTTTCAGTCAGAAGAGCAAAGTCAGATTTTTCCTCCCGTAGATATTGACCTACTAGTACGTCTTTGTTTACAGCTGAGCGACAGTTCAATGTGAAACACGATATTTGTTCTTGAAACTGCTTAAACTTGTTAATAATATTGGGATACAATAAGTTGTTTACGTTGATACCGTTAGGTTTTGGGCGCAACTTCGGTTTTCCTCCGAGTTTTCCTCGCTGTCGTTTTCTACCTACTGCGATGTTGTGAGATCTGATCACGCTAAACACTGCAGGGTCAAATCCATTGAAACGTACGCTATTGTTCTTGGGTCGAATAGCTAGAAGTTGATCGCGGGAATAGCTGTACTTCACGGTCGATTTGTTTTGTATATGTAATACTGTAATGTCCGAAATATCCGAAATTGTGTTCTTTTGAATATCCAGACTTTCTCCAAAAGCTAACCATTTAAGCATTGATGCCAATGCTACGTATAAACATATTAACACTCTAGAGGTCACATTTATCGTCCTATCTTCATAAAACTTGGTCAGAAGATTCATCCCAATAATATCTTTGACGAGTTTGAAAATGATGCCGGTTGGTTGAAAAACATGGCCGCCAGGGGGCGGGGCATTTTTCCTTATATGGCTATAGTAAAACCTTGTTAACACTCTAGAGGCCACATTTATTTTCCGATCTTCATGAAACTTGCTCAGAAGATTTGTCCCACTGATATCTTGGATGAGTTAAAAAATGGTAACCTTTGCTTGAAAAACATGGCTGCCAAGGGGTGGGGAATTTTTCCTTTTATGGCTATAGTAAAACCTTGTTAACACTCTAAAGGCCACATTTATTGTCCTATCTTCATGAAACTTGGTCAGAAGATTCATCCAGAGCTCCAGATAAGAGCCGTACAACTGTAAATACGCCTTTTTCATGATTTTTATAAACTGGACGTACAATTACAACATAAATATCCATTTCACGCATTTACGAAAAAATCTGGCCGTACCGATACGTCTGCGTCAGCGCGGCGTGATTTGTTGGTCTCTAACCTAACGGCGCTTTTCGTTAATTTAAATTACCGAAAAGTTGTAGACAGGGTTCATATATTATTGTCTATTCTGTCGCATGATTTCCTGTAACTTGTAAATCCGTCAAAAACGATATGTCTGCACGCAATTGAATGCCGGCTTAACCGAAAGCGGCTCAAAACAACACTTTGTTGTCATATAATGACTACATACGGTGTCTTCTAACCATCCTGACATTAAATCTGTAAACCCAGAAAAAGACATTGTCCCCCCCTATATTAAACAATTTGATTGCATCTGTGGCGTAAAACGTTAGAAAACACGATGGGAAACAGATGAGACAGTGAAATAAGTGTTCATTTACTTAGCTTACTAGTTGGCTTGTGTTTTCTTGTCAAGAAAAAGGAAGAAATAGTATTGGTCATGAGTTTTAATGTGTAGTTGTATTAGCATTATAATTCAGAATGGAAAACCTAATACAGTAACTATTTAAGAAGCTACATATATTTATTATAATTGCTGCAAATGTTTCTGTAAAGTCATTTATACACCCTTATATATCCAAGAACACGGGTAGTACAGTACTACCTGTATTTTTGGATATGGTAGTACAGGTACTAATTGATTTTAAGCGTTACTCCTTTTCTTTCTGTCAGTGGCAGTACCGTTACTAATTTCACAAATCCTTATCTGGAGCTCTGTTCATCCCAATAATATCTTGGACGAGTTTGAAAATTATACTGGTTGGTTGAAAAACACAGCAGCCAGAGGGCGGGGCATTTTTCCTTATATGGCTATAGTAAAACCTTAACACTATAGAGGCCACATTTATTGTCCAATATTGATGAAATATGGTCAGAAGATTTGTATTAATGATATCTTGGATGAGTTCGAAAACGGTTACGTTTGCTTGAAAAACATGGCCGCCAAGGGGCGGGGCATTTTTCCTTATATGGCTATATAAGGCTATAGTAAAATCTTGTTAGCACTCTAGAGGCCACATTTATAGTCAGATCTTCATGAAACTTGGTCAGAAGATTCATACCAATAATATCTTGGACAAGTTAAAAAATGATGCCGGTTGGTTGAAAAACATGGCCACCACGGGGGCGGGGCTATTTTCCTTATATGGCTTTAGTAAAACCTTGTTAACACTCTAGACGTCACACTTATTTTCTGATCATCATGAAAATTGGTCAGAAGATTTGTCCCAATGATATCTTGGATGAGTTTGAAAATGGTTTTGGTTGCTTTAAAAACATGGCCACCAGGGGCGGGGCATTTTTCAGTGTATGGCTTTATATGGCTATAGTAAAACCTTGTTAACACTCTAGAGGCCACATTTATTTTCCAATCTTCATGAAATTTGGTCAGAAGATTGGTCTTAATGATATCTTGGATGAGTTTGAAAATAATTATTTGCTTGAAAAAATGGCTTCCAAGGGGGGTGGGGGCATTTTTCCTTATATGGCTATAGTAAAATCTTGTTAACACTCTAGAGGCCACATTTACTGTCCGGTCTTCATGAAACTTGGTCAGATGATCCATCCCGATAATATATTGGACGAGTTCAAAAATGATGCCGGTTGGTTGAAAAACATGGCTGCCAGGGGGCAGGGCATTTTCCTTATATGGCTATAGTAAAACCTTGTTAACACTCTAGAGGCCACATTTATTTTCCGATCTTTGTGAAACTTGGTCGGAAGATTTGTCCCAATAATATCTTGTTATCTCAGGTGAGCGACTTTGGGCCTTTCAGGCCCTCTTGTTTTATTCGTTAAAATTATTTTTCAAAATATTTTACGAAATATTCGTTAATTTTAAGTGTTTATGTTGCTTTAATGACAGTCCACAAAATCTGAAAGAAAGACAACATATAGACAGGAATAAAACTAAAAATCATTGTTTTTATATTGATGTTGTTTTCTACATTAAATTAAAATACTTTATAACATGTTATGGGCAATAGATATTTGTTAAAATTTTGTTGTATAAATATTGAACAAATTTGAAACTGACCTAGTGATTAATGTTGTGCTCTATCTTTAAATATGAAAATTACAACCACTTCTTGTTAACTGCAGACAATTCCAACTGAATTGTGGGTAAAAATTATTGATGAGAGGATGAAGCTATTTGATTGCGTAAAGAAAGGCTGGGTGATGGAGGGATTTCCACAGACAAGGGAACAAGCATTAGCACTCCAGGCACTCGGAATTTACTCCAAACATTGTGGTTGGTTTGTTGTAATACATGGTTGCGAATTATTTTGTACATACACTGAGTATTGACTCCTATCAATGTTGTCATTTTTATGCCCCTTTTTGAAGAAAAGGGAGGATATAGTTTTTGCACTGTCCGTCAGTCTGTCTGTCAGTCTGTCTGTCAGTCTGTCAAGGATTGAGCATGGTGTCCTCTCTCTAGTTAATGTGGCTTTCTGATTTGTTTTGATATTCTAAGACATTTGTATGCCCCCCCGTAGGAGGGCATATAGTGATCGAACTGTCTGTCCGTCTGTTTGTCACACTTTGCGTTTAGATTTTGAAAAATGCTCATAACTTCTATGTTGCTTAAGATTGCTTTCATATTTGGCATGCATGTGTATATGGACAAGGCCTTTCCATGCGCACACAAATTTTGACCCCTGTGACCTCGACCTTGAACTTAGGGTCCGCGTTTAGGTTTCCAAATCTGCATTTAGGTTTCGAAAAAAGCTCATAACTTCTACCAAGTGTTTATAGGGGGCATAAGTCATCCTATGGTGACAGCTCTTGTTTTTATATTTATTTATCTTGATAGTTATCAAAAATAATAACAGGTATTGCAGCTTATATTTATGCAAATGCCAATTAATCTTAAGCTAACTGTAATTGTTGATAACATAATTATGAGAGATTTATTTATCTTGTAATTTTTTCAAGTGAAATTGACAACACTTAATTTTTGTTGACAACATGTTCATCAATATTATATATCATATATTGTAGTGACTTTGTTATACCCCCATTACCATTGGTAATGGGGGCTATATAGGAGTCACTTTGTCAGTCGGTCTGTCTGTCTGTCCCGAAATTTCATCCGATCTTCACCAAACTTGGTCACAAGTTGTATGTAGATGATGTATAGGTCAAGTGTGAATATGGGTAATGGCGGGTCAAAAACTAGGTCACAGGGTCACTAAGTGTGTTTTACACCGAAAGTTTGTCTGGACCATAACTATGTCATTTATCGTTAGATTTTAAAATAACTTGGTACATTTGTTTACCATCATGGGACGGTGTGTCGTGTGAAAAAAATAAGTCAATATCTACAAGGTCAAGGTCACACTTAGAGTTCAAAGGTCAAATGCATGTCCAGGCCATAACTTTATTATTTATTGTGAGATTTTAAAATCATTTGGCAAATTTGTTCACCATCATTGGACGGTGTGTCGCACGAAAGAATTGCGACAATATCTCCAAGGTCAAGGTCACACTTGATCAAAGATCAAAAATGGCCATAAATAAGCTTGTCCGGCCAATAACTATGTCATTCATAGTAAGATATTAAAATCATGTAGCACATTTGCTCACCATCATTGGACGGTGTGTCGCGGGAAAGAATTACGTTGATATTTCCAAGGTCAATGTCACACTTTAAGTTCAAAGGTCAAAAATACCCATAAATAAGCTTGTCCAGGCCATAACTATGTTGTTCATTGTGAGATTTTAAAATCATTTAGCACATTTGTTCACCATCATTGGCCGGTGTGTTGCACGGAAGAATTACGTTGATATCTCCAAGGTCAAGGTCACACTTTGAGTTCAAAGGTAAAAAAATGGCTAAAATGAGCTTGTCCGGGCCATAACTATGTCATTCATGGTGAGATTTTAAAATCATTTGGCACATGTGTTCACCATCATTGAACGGTGTGTCGCGCGAAAGAATTACGTCGATATCTCCAAGGTCAAGGTCAAACTGTTAGATCAAAGGTCAAAAATGGCTGTAAATGATTTTGTCCTGGCCATAACTATGTCATTCAATGTGAGATTTTAAAATTACTTGGTACTTATTTCAAAATCATTTTACAATGTGTCATGCAAAAGAATTACGTCAATATCTTTAAGGTCAAGGTTACACTTGGAGTTCAAAAGTGAAAAATGGCCATAAATGAGCTTGTCTGGGCCATAACTATGTCATTCGTTGTGAGATTTTAAAATGACTCTGTACATTAATTTTGTTCACAGTCATCGGACGGCGTGTCATGCGAAATAATTTAAGAGTTCAAAGGTCAAAATGGCCATAAATGATGATGGCATAATAATTCTTAAAAATCACCATTTAGATTGTCTTGTTTTGTGAAGACAGCATGCAAAATAGTCTTTGTCAATGCAGTATGTGGGGGTTTACATCACGTCTGTGACAAAGCTCTAGTTTATTATATATTTGTAATTAATATATCATTGTTAAATTTTTTGTTTATTTAAAATCAATTAATGAGAGTTACATAAAAAAAGTTAAAAGTTATGATATTTTTGGTGCATGCTGAAAACCCCAGTTTCTTATTTTCCAGTAATACTTGATGCCCCTGACACCGTTCTGATTGAGCGTGCCCAAGGGAAGCGGGTGGATCCTGTTAATGGAGGTGAGCTTTTACCATGCTTTGCTTTTCAATCGACACTAGGGGGTTTATAGTCATTACAACTGTGAAATTCTTGCCTAAAGAAGTATATTTCATGCATGTAATATTCACACATATTTATTTATATACACTTCAACACCGTTATTTCAAAGTCGTCGGGACCGTTAAAAAAACTTCGGATTAAAGATAATTCGAAATAAACATTTGACAGATGACTTCTTTGATTCTGTCATAATAAAATGTTGTGGAATTCGCATGGTTCGGTTACAAGCTACTATTAATAATTGTTTTACTTAAAAACGTAAACTAGTCAGATGGCAATAGATTTCTACTTGTAACAAACGAAGGAATAAAACGATTCTTGTTCTTCTTTTTATGTTTTCTCTAAGTACAGAACATATTAAATATAATGAATATGCACTTATTATCAGACCATATTAAATATAACGAATAGCACAAATTATCATACATGTAAATACAGATGAATACATTTTCGGAAAAGTATTAACATTTTTTGAAAATTAGACGCGATGTCTCTCTGAACACTGGACTTAGCAGCACTAAACTGGACGCGTGTAACATATTTCTCCAATGTGTCAAGGACATTGAAGCACTCACTTCCGCCCGTATTTGCTTGCAGAAGGTAGAGTTTATATAAGATGAATTTCATTGGACCACATTTACTCAGACCTAACGTGACACGTTTATTTGTTACTAAAGAATGCAAAACTACATAAATAGTAATTATCGGCTTTTGACGACATTATAAAATTAACGTCTACGCGCAGACGACAAAGGAGTAATTATCAGCTTTTGGCGCACCACGCCCAGACGACAAAGTTGTGAAAGTTTGCTTAGCGTTTTGCAGCTTTGACTTCGGAATAAAGATTGATGATTAGGTGCGAATTATATTGTCGGGACCGACAGAATCACTTCAAATTAATGATTTTTTCGGTTTAACGAAGTTCGGATTAACAATGAAATTTTACATTAAACAAAGAAGAACCAAATTCGGGACCGGAAAAATACTTCGAAATAACGGTGACTTTGGATTATCGGTGTTCGAAATAACGGTGTTGAAGTGTACTTTCCCTTGGATTTTTTTTATTGATTTTTTTATTTTTGACATTCAATACCATAATTATTTTGTTTGTTATTGAAATCAAATTAATTTGTAAGTAGGAAGTAGTATATACTTAAAATTGATTCAGAAAATCATTTTCTTCTTCAATATACAGTGGATTGAAAACGCTGGTATATTGACCTTTCATTTAATTGATAATTATATGAATGTTTGTGAACTTAAGATATCTACCACACAACATTTGACTGGCCAAATAACCCCGACATCCAGAACCGTCTGAAAGAGGTTGAAGGTTACACAGAGGAAGACATGATCAACAAGCTTATCGTCTTTCATAGACACTTTGAAGGCATCGCTGAGTGCTACAAGAAATGCTCCAAAACAATCAATGCTGATCAGCCAAAAGCAGATGTATTCCAGCAAGGTAATTTGTTGCTTTGTAATTCTGCATGGAGGGGAAATATAGGACTGCAATGGTCCCTACGCTGTGTGCATTAAAAACTGATGGTTTGTGGAGGAACTTCCACGTTATTTAAGGGATTAAATTCAAAATTAACATACAAATGTCAATGTTGTCACCAAAAGTAGATGAGCATTACACTTTTTTCATGCCCTTTGATCAACATGTTCCATGTGCCATTAAACATAGTTATTTTTATAGCATTAAAAAAATAAAAATAATTAGAATAAAAGGTTTCTGAAGCAATTTAATCTAATAAGTGTTCCATTACCACGATGATGTCTAGATGTGGGCAAGATCATTTTCATCCCTATTGACCCACACATTCCTAAGTAAATAACACTTGAAATAGCTGACAAAAATGATAGGGTGTTTTAGTCAGTGTTTTGCTTAAAGTGAACATAGAATGAAACTTTCTTATTTTTGGTTTGCTCACACTAGTTAGTATTGCATACAGCACTCCATTGTTTATTTCTTGGTACATGGCTGTGGTATGATTTTCAGCTCGGCTGTTTTCGGAGAAAACCCGAGGTATTGTCATAGCCAGCTCGTCGTCCGCCGTAGGCGTTGTGCTAAAACCTTAACATTGGCTCTAAAATCAAAGTACTTCCACCTACAACTTTGAAACTTCATGTGTAGATGCACCTTGATGAGTTCTACATGCCACACCCAATTTTGGGTCACTAGGTCAAAGGTCAAGGTCACTGTGACCTCTAAAAAAAATCAAAAAAATCTGACAAGCTTTTGCAGCCGAGCGTTGGCACTCGTTATGCGGTGCTCTTGTTTACATTACTTCTTGTGAATACATCATTATTGCATGCTATCTTTTCAGTGTATACATTTCTAAGTGGTCAGGCACGCTCCATGGCCCCACACACTCCTCGTATTGTGCTACTGGGCGCTACTGGCTCTGGGAAAGGTGTGCAGGCGTCCCTGCTCGCAAACAAGTACAACATTGTAAATGGTAGGGCCGGCTTTTATTGTTGATGATGATGAGAGGAATCTTTTGTCAAAATATCAAAACATTTTTCTGAACAATATGGTCTGATTTGATTGTACAGCTGTAGTGTTGTCCTCAATCAAATCTTCTATTCTACTACTACTTAGCTAGTCCAATTTTGTTGAGGGAAGGCATTGTTAACCAGGCAATTGGAATCTTTGTTATTATCAAAACATTAATTTTGTTTTCATGAATTAAATGTATATTTAATGGTTGTTTTTATTCCAGATTGTCTAAGTATTGCATACACGTCCTATTTTCTTACCCCAAAGGGGTCTTTCAACATTTTAGCAGGGCGTTTTGTTTTGTCATTCATTTACATGACAAGACTGGAAATCAAGTTCTAATTTGTAATTGAATCTTGAGAAGACTTCTTTTAAATCATTTGTGCTGCAAAAAGAGAGCCAATTATATGCAAACATCTACAACGTCACGTGATGTGCACAAAAAGCATGCAAACCATTACTGGAACTTCTATGTATTTTTTACTGAATGGTACAAACTGGAAACAGTGAAATGCAAACATACACTTGCCAGAGACGGTGATACTCTTGCATGCCAATTAGCAAAACATTAACCTTGGTAATTGACATCAGATCAGTTATCAAATCATTGACTAATACACATCAGTATTCTGAACAAAACTTTCATGCAAAAAACGTGTAGTTGTGCTAATGATTTTCTTCAAGTTCAGAACATTCTAATACAAATTTTGTATGTGAATATTTTACAGAATTTAATAATTGATTAATCGTTCCAATGTGTACATTAACAAAAGCAGTGTTTTAAGCTATTTCAAGTTACCCTGTCAGTTAAAGAGACAGGAGGAAAGGAACCCTACTAGCCAAGCTATCATTCCAATCCTATAAACTTTAGATGCTTGTACATTATGTTGTAAAACACATTATTGAATAAATATGTTTAAACCAAAGAGACAAAAAAACATTTCATTATTTGATATCAGAAAGGGTAACTCCTGACCAGACACATAGTATACTCGGGACAAACGCTTCCTGCATATAGCACAAGACACATTTGTGCATGATTGATATATGCTAAATTGATCAGTTTGTTTAGTGTGTGGCTTTTTTCAGTTTCTTGTGGTCATCTGATGAAGCAAGCAATTGCAGATGAAACGAAACAAGGCTTGACTGCTAAAACTTACATTGAGAAGGGAATGATGGGTAAGGAAAACACAGAAATTATTGTTACAGATTTATGTATCAAAATAGTTAAGTCTTTATAATATCGGAGTAATACGTACATTATTGTTTATTGTGTAAATTCCAGAATCACCCATACCATCCACCAGCAAATATAAGGATTGGATGTTTTGTCACAATTCATGTTTTCTGTAAATGTGGCAAGTGGCATTATAACATTATATTATGACAAAAACAAATTAGTAAGGCTTACTAAAGCAGGGGGTTTTCTGCAATGCAAAAATACCCACATAAAACAGATCCCAAAGAAAATGGACCTGATCCAAAATTATTAAAAAATCCCAATTTCCAAGAAAGAAGTCTCATGTGACTTATGATTATTAGACTCTATATCTCAACTTTATTGTTTTAACATCCTACAAAATATATAACTTTAATTTAGTCCTTTTTGGCTATAAATAATTCCAAACTTTGCCATTTTTATGCATTAAAAAATCCCAATTTTTACCGGACTCCTTTTCCCAAAATGGCTAGAAAAACCCCTGTAAAGCTAAGTGCAAGGAAGCTATGATGCCAACGTTGATCAGGACCATGGTCAGAAAAGAACACATTTTAAAGACATTTGCGGTATTAACATTAATTTATGAGTAATTAAAAACTTATTTGGCAACAGTTACAATATACTAATATGTCTGCTGTTTCAGTGCCAGACAACATAGTGATGTCAATCCTGACAGCCCGTCTAGCCCAGCTGGACTGTGTAAGTCGTGGCTGGGTGCTCCATGGCTACCCACGCACTAGGGAACAGGCTGAGACTCTGTCCAAAGACGGCTTTGTACCCAACAGGTGACCAATAGAAAGTTGTATGTTTTTAATTAAGGTCAACATAAGCTATTGTGATCACCTTATGGTTGTCGTTGTTAACTTTTACCTGATTCCCTCTCTATAGGGGCCACATTTTGTGCTCAATCTTGAAAACACTTGATCAGAATGTTAATCTTGAAAATATACAAACCAAGAACCACCTTGGGTCATGTGTCGCCAAAAGCTAGGTCAAATCTTAGAAAAAGCTTGTTTTTGTATTTGTAAGTTTCTTACCACTCTAGAAACCATATTTTTGGCTCAATCTTGATGAAATTTGGTCAGTATGTTAACCTTTGCAATATCTAGGATTGAATCTGGGTCTATTTAACTGGTGGCTGTGGCATAATGTATATATGTCAGCCTAGCTACTGGAAGGTCACAGGTTTGATGTTAACTGTGGCAGCGTTCTTTAGATTTCTGCCATATAAACTAAGAACTGGTTCTAGTCCCAAGAAATGGACTCAAGAGCGTTAAAAATAAGCCTTAGGCTTTCTATGAAATTTAGCTGAAATAAATAGGTTTTAACTAATCTTGGTCCAATTTGTCAAAAAACTGGGTCACCAGGTCAAACCTTGTTACCACTCTAAAGGCTAAATCAATGCCTCAATCTTAATGAAACTTGGTCAAAATAATTATCTTTACAACAAAAAGGCAAATCTAAAATCAGGGTCATATGGGTCCATAAACAAGGTCACTGGATCATATCTTTGAAAAGCTTGTAAACCAATATAGAAGCTACATTTATGACTCATTCTTGAAAAAAAAAATAAAGACATTATCTAGGGCAAAGTTTAATTTTGCTCATGTGAGTGTAAAAACTAGGTCATCTTCTCAACTCTTAGACAACCTTTCAAAAAGCCAAATTATGATTAAAACTTGATACAACTTGGTCAGAATTTAAATCTTGACATAAACTAGTATAAGTTTGATTTTTTTGTATGTGTGTCCAAAAACTATTTCACTTTTATTTCACGTTTAAAATTCTTACAAAAATGTTCTTACCAATATAGAAGCCACAGGACTTAATGTCAATAAAACTTTGTCAGAATGTTAAATTTGGACAAAATAATCAAGCAAATTTGAAATCTGGGTTACAGGGGTCAAAAACTAGGTCATCCTGTCAAATTAAACAAAAATTATATACCACTCCAGAATCAACATTTATGACAATAACATGTACATTGTAGTGTGGTGGATATTTTTTTCCTTAATCTTTTGGAAAACAATTGTTTGTGAATATTCTACATTCGCTTTCATTTATCAAGAATAGTTACACTGAAAGATTGATGAAAGTAATGGAAAACTGTTGCAAACATCTCATATTTTCACTGACTTTCAATATATAAACTGATAATATTCGTGTAATATTTTTAATTTTACCAATAAAATTCTGGATTCCATTGTAAAGCATATAATAAAATGTGTGCATATTGAAAACATTATCGTTGTAATTATTGCAGAGTATTTTTCCTGGATGTTCCCAACGACTCTGTGATGGAGCGCCTCACGCTGCGTCAGACAGACCCAATCACTGGGGAGCGTTACCACATGCTGTACAACCCGCCACAGACGCAGGAAGTGAAGGAGCGACTTTTGCAGCACCCGTCTGATACAGAGGATTCCGTGCGACAGAGGCTTGCACAGTACCACACATATGTGGAAGAGATTGCAGATTATTACGTAGATGCACAGCATATCAATGCTGATCAGGACCCGCACACTGTATTTGAATGCATTGAGAGCATGGTCGTTAACCCACTGCCTAAACACTTCCCATAGACTTTAAGGAGTTGGGGGATGGACAATATTTAAATTTTAACTGAATTGTCCTGAAAGCCAAATGACAGTTTATGTTATTTATAAAAAAAGATTTATGAATGAAAACATTTTCAAAGAAAACTATTGTTCAACAACTGTGATATAAGTTATATATAAATGTCTCATTCTTAAGATGCCTTTTTGTTGTGATTGTTGTAAGAATTCATCTGATTATAGCAATAAATTAAACAATATAAAGGAAACAACATTGTTATTGTATTGTCACTTTTATAATGGTTTCAGTCATATAATCACTTCAAAGATTATTTAAATATGTATTAAGTCGAACAAAGATTGGTAATGATGCAAAGTTGACTTCGTATTATACTCACTGAAGAGTCATTTGAAAATAAAATTGAAAAGTTTAGTATGCACTCAATGATGGAATACTGCCAACAGGTTAATAGTAAGTGCTGAGTCACAGGGAGTATTAAAATGTTTTCTGAGAGCAATATGACGAGTAATGTGTACTAACAGTAATGTGAAGTACATGCAGCTGAATTGTAACATGAAAACTACTGGTAATGTACACTGAATTTTTATATGAAGACTACCGGTAATTTACACTGAATGGTTACATGAAGACTGATTTACACTGAGTGGTTACATGGAGACTGATTTACACTGAGTGGTTACATGGAGATTAATGTACCCTGACTGGTTAAATGAAGACTAATGTACCCTGAATGGTTACATGAAGACTAATGTACCCTGAATGGTTACATGAAGACTAATGTACCCTGAATGGTTACATGAAGACTACCGGTAATGTACACTGAATGGTTAAATGAAGACTAATGTACCCTGAATGGTTACATGAAGACTAATGTACCCTGAATGGTTACATGAAGACTAATGCACACTGAATGGTTACATGAAGACTACCGGTAATGTACACTGAATGGTAAACATGAAGACTAAAGTGCACTGAGTAAAATTATGAATCAAAATTACCTGACAACCCCATAATCGAATATATGTCAGTAAAAGCAAATATATGAATTTGTACAATTATTTGTGGGTTAAGCATGTTAATTAGGTCAATGTATTGGGACGCATAGTCCGGATCATCACATAATGCAGGCGCCAGCGCGGATGGACCTTATAAACTTTTAAATACATACATACTTTTCACTGCCCTTATGCATATCGGATTATGGTATTAATCTTAATTTTTCCATAAGTAAAGAGGTTTGGATATCTATTCGCTGATTCTGAAGAACTGGTTTGGAACATTTTTAGAGAAAAATCTTCAATTTCTGTCCAACAAGCTATCTAAACAAAGCAAGAGAATGTCCAAAACATGCCTGTATGGAATTGCCCTGGTGTCATGTATAAATTACTTCATTTGCCATGACATCGACTGGGAGAACCTTACTGTGTACATAAGTGCCAAGGACAAAGAAGGTCATCAAGCACTCCTTGACTTATCGGTTGACTTTAATCTTACACAAGTCCATGACAAACCTACTAGCGAGAACACCCTCTTGGATCTTATTTTACAAAGCCCTCACTCATTGAATAGCGAACATCTTATGCTCCTGGGATGTCAGATCATGAAAAAGTCTGTGCTGACTCAGACACCAAACCGTTCTATGCAAAGAGGTCGCCCAGACATTGTTACCTGTTTTCTAAATCAAACTGAGATCTTTTTAAGGCGAAAGCTGCCGAAATATCGCAAAACATTACCGCCATGATCATCAACACTTTACCAGTCCATTAACTTTTGGATTTTTTTCAAGTTAGATTCGACTGCTACCATCCCCGCAAACATTACTTCCAAAATGAAAACTCCATGGATCACGCAAAAAAAAATCAGTCACAAGGAAAAAAGCACACTTATATTTGGTTTCCGGACGTTTCCCAACGTTTAGGGAGGAAACGTCTGGGGAGGAAACGTCTTTTGGGGGGGGGGGGCGTCTGCCACCCCTTATTTTGAAAAAAAAGCTAGAATCAGACAGGCATAAAGGGAACAAAGCATTTCTGGCCCTATGTCAAATAAAAGAAACATTATAACATCGGTATTGCACCTCTTAGCTCTAGTTGTCACTTAGTCACCGACTCCAAAGGCAGAGCTGAGATCTTTGTAAACCAGTTTCAACTTGTTTTCACCAAGGATGATTGCTCACAACAGACACTTGTAATTTCAGGTAATCTAATAGAAAACAACCCTTCACTTGTGATTGGCCAAGAAGGTGTACACAGACCACTTTACAACATTCAAAGCAGTAGGTTCTGATGAAAAACCCAACACATTCATACAGGCCTGTGCTATGGAACTGGTCCCAGTTGTTAATTATCCCTATCTTCTATTAATAAATCAACACTGGAGTACTGCATAAATATTGGAGATATGCCAACATAGCACCAGTATACAAGAAGGGACACCGTCACGCAGCGGAGAGTTACCGCCCTGTATCCCCTACCAGTGTCATCTCCAAACTTCTCGAGCACAACTTTTATGAGCACAACAAACAAGCCGGTACCGTCATTTTGGACTTAAGTATATAGGGCCTTTGGCACGGTCCCACACCGACGCTTGCTACTGAAACTCGAGAACTACGAAATCAGAGGTAATGTCCTCTCTTGGATCACAAAATTCCCACAGCTGTCGAGAAATGTGTGTGGTTGTTGACGGGGAGAGAACACATCAAGCACCAATAGGCTCTGGAGTTCCTCAAGGGACAGTGCTATGACCGTTGAATGCCTCCTTTAAAGACCTAGCTATAACCTCATACAAAGTGACCTAGGCTACCTTCAGAAATGGGCAAAGGAATGTGGGAAGGAATTCAACGCAAAGAAAACATGTCTTCTCAGTCCAAACACAAATCGATCATCGTCTACAGTATTCACAACGAAATCCTCAAAAGAGTACCAGAAAACCCCAACCTCGGTATTACGCTATTAGAAGAAATGGAATGGGAAATCTATTTCACCAATATTACAAAGCGAGCCAGGATCTACTCTTGGATTCCTTAGAACAAAAACAGTCACTGTAATTGAAACTTCCGCAAAAAGACACAACACCTATATAGCGCTTGTCCGTTCAACGCTCAAATATGCCAGTGTGTTTAACTTTTTATATTTCATACCAGCAAACAGGCATTGACCGCCTTGAGAGTGTCCAGCGATCAGCCGCAAGGTTCATCACCAAAGACTGCCGCTCCAGACTGCCTAGTTGTGGGGCAGATATGTTACACAAGTTGGACCTCCCACCACTCCAAGACAGACGACGCGTGCACGGGTTCACTATGTTGTTCAAGGAAGTTAAAGGGCACGTACCGGCACCGCTCATTACCATTGAACACTACCTTGAGCCACTAAGGCCTTAAGTTAAACGTATCATCAGGGCTTAGCATTACGAGGACTATACCCATCGAAACATAATACTAGTAAATAACATAGTGGACAATAATTTCAAATGCTACCAAACGATTCCAGAAAAAAAACTGTCATATTCAAAAACTTTTGTTAACACTGTGCTTTACTGGAATAAACTCAGCGATGGCATTGTGAACTTTTCAACAATAAATATTTTCAAAGACTATGCAGGGCCGGATAAAGCACTAGGCTAACATGAACACCTGCAGCCTTGGGCCCCCGATTTTTCAGGGGCCCCAAACGGCAGGCCAGTTTCTCAATGTATGATCTTTCTTTATTACGCCATTTAACGACTCTATCGGGATTGCAATATAATTTTTCTGTGTTCTAGTTCCAGTTCTATCTTCCAGTTTCCCGATGTATATCCAATTGTAACCGTTTAGTTCGTTTGATTAAATATGCTATCAATTTTTGTTCTGTATTGTACATTGTATATCCAATCAGAACCATGCATTAGTTTCTCTGTTTATTATACGACTTGCATGTATGGTCATGACAACATCTTTACCGTTTAGTTCACTTTGATTTACTATGCTATATGGATGCACCAGTGGGGGCCTCTTAAGATATGTAGGACAACATTGCTTCTTTGTGTTATCGGGCCTCTTATGTATATCCAATAGGAGCCATTCACAGGCTTCATTGTGTTGTTAACACCGTGACACGGTTTTCAAGCTCAATTTGCCCTATGTTTATATCCTGCACAATTGAGTTCACTCACCATTCCTCGATAAGTCCATGGACAGATTACCACACTTACCTATAGGATATTTCACCGAATCATAGGATAAATTACCACACGGGTATCTCACTGTATCTGAATATTCTACAACTCGTATCACAGACACAAATAACAGGTTAAATATACAGAATTTTTAAAATATTTATTTCCTTTTTCGCCACACATTCTACAGCATAATTGATTGTATCGCTGTTGAACTTCGCAAGCAGTTGAGCGCATATTCTGGTCTGCACAAACTGTTTGGTTTCATGACAGAGTTTAAGTCTCTCATCTTGGGTGATCTACAGAAAAGTGCAACGCATCTAGTGGAGTCTTATCCAGATAACATTTAGGCGTTTTTTGTTGAATTGTTCGTTCAGTTTAAAGCCATCTTAGAATCGGACCAAAACAGAACCATCACCCACATGAGTAAACTGCTGAAGTTGGATGGAGGTTAACTACAGACAACTTTTCCAAACGTTGCCATCGCTGTATTACTGTCAATGTGAGCGGTCTATTTCAACATTATCACGCGTGAAAAACAATCGGAAAAACACCATAATTCAGGCAAGGTTGACAGCATTGGGGCTACTGTCTATGGATAGTTCCTAAAGTCGTATTTTCAACCAATCAAATAGCGGAATGTCAAGTTCTCCGAGAACTAGACTTCGCACAGCTGATCGAAGTCAGCCATTGGTTAACTTCCCACAATGAACAGCTTAATCCGGCCCTGAGTGTATGTGTACATCAATATTGTAAAATCGCACACTACACTCCGTCGAGTAAAAGCCAGATGTGGTATCGTCAACGTACTCTCCAGATTCAGATCAAGAGAGAAATTTTAAAGCAGATAATTTATTACAATGTATAGATATTCAACCTATAATATCGTAATTATGTCTGATAAACTAGTGGAAGCGACTTACTTAAGACATGTTTTTCTTAATTACGAGATACAAAGTTGTAATTATGAGACAATAACGGTCGTCATTACGAGCTAATGGGTCGTATTTACGACATGGCAAGTCTTAATTACAAGACAAAAAGTAGTAATTGCGAGATATTAAGTCGTAACTGCGAGAGACGTCGTCGTAATTAAATGATACTAATGCATAGGTACGCAAGTATGTGTGCAGTATATTTAGTTGTTTTCTTTTTTAAATTACAATCTAGTAACAATACGTTTCAATATCGTATATGATCCTTGACATATTTGCAATTAAATTATCGCTTATTAAAGTCTATTGTGTACAGCCGTTTTGAGGGTGTTTTTTTTCTCAACATGTACTTAGACGCACGTCTTACTATGCTCGCTGAAGCAGCTTATTCTTACAGTATTTAATCTGCAAATATTTGCTTTTGCGTCACAATCGCTATGGTCTTTCTACCGAAGCTGAATAACTTTTTTAGTTTTTAGCTAACCAACGTTTTTTTCCCGTTCAAGCAGTTTGACGTCAATAAAGCTTAGTACAATAATTAACCATTGTTAGCAAATTAATTTATCATTTTATTGTATGCGCTGAGTTATATGCTTCATTTACATGGTTCATATTAATTATTGTTTTATTTTTATTTATTTTGTAAAATGTTATATTGTCTGATATAGTTTTATTAGAACGAAATCAGTGTCGTGTAACCATCAATAAAAAAAGCCGCTTTTATAACATGTTGTTCTGTTAACAACACCGATAAGTCTTTCCATCCGGGTCTTTTCCAACAATTTTTCAGCATGGGTCGCATGCACAATCCCGGGTAAAAACAATTATGAAATTAAAATACTGTCAAGCGCTACGAAGTCCTTATATCCATTTCTGTGTGTCCACATAAAAATATTGAAATGTTTTGTTTTCTAATAACCCGTAGTTTCTCTCTCAAAAGTGTTCAATATCGTGACGAAATCCCACGTGTATGCGCCTGTCTTATTTTGTGGGTGGAGAGAACGTTAATACTTCTTCGAAATGTTGACGCCATGGAAAAGGCTTCCTTTCGACACACTGTAATATTGATTTGCTTGCATTTCAGGAAGGGTATTTCCCAGTCAGCACTACCATACAGACGTTCAGTTCCAACAGTAAGATGGCTAATTATTTTGTAAAAAAATAAGACTGAAACTTGACGAAACACATGTATTCGTCAATCAAGCCCTCTAAATGAATATCATGAGACGTCACTGTATCGCAGTAATTGTCAAAAATAAATAACTAATTTGTTAAAGCGCCAATGTATTTCATGAAGTTAAAATTCAATCACTTAAAAAACCATTAATTCACCAAACAATCACGTTTATTTCTCTTAGATGTGAGAATTAATCACTAATAGACATATAACCGGAAAGGAGACGTATATGCAGAAAGGTTATAACCTGTCAAAATCTAGGTCACTCAATTATATCTAACTAATGTTTTACTTTAAGGATACAATTTCAAGAGTTGTGGGAAACAACTGCCATAAAAATATTAATAGGGTACATAATTTTTTATCACTTATTTCTGATAAAATTTCATCAAAGAAGGAAGTAAGTTTTAGCTCACCTTATTTGTCCTATCCTTATTAATTAGAATTAACGTTTTGTTCAAATTATTTTAATGGCTGATTAAAAAGATATAAACCCAATCAAAAAATGAAATGAATCAAGTTACAGGGGTTTTTCAGCACTGTCTGCTCCTCCGGAAAACGGAGGCACTCCCAAAGCAAACGGACCCGATCCCAAACCGAAATAAAAAAAATAATCCCAATTTAAAAAAAAAAATTTTTTTTTTTTTTTTAAGAATGAAGTGTCTTATAACTTGTGTGACTAACCAGTGTTTGTTTTGGTCAAAAATATCTGCTATAAGGCAGTGCCCCAGATAATTATTTGGGAAATAGGGTTTTCACTCATTGATTTTGAAAAATAGGGTGATTTCACTCTTGAAATAGGGTGAAATGAGATATAAAAATGCATATCGTAAAATCATTGCCGTTTTACTTCTGTTGAAGCTGCACGCCTGTATTGATTCAATAAAACTATAAGCTATCATCATTTACTTTAATTAACTGAATGTTTCATAACACATTCAATCCTTGAAACTGTCCATAATATAAATTGTTAAACAGAAAAAAAATGATAACACAAATTAGTCGGCACTTATTGGCTTTTTCTTTCTTGATTCGAAAACATTTGCGATTGGTTGATATTTTTGCACAACAATCGCGGACGTCTTTCGACCTCTTAAGTTATAGACTTTTCATTACGCATCCTTATAGAAGATGAAAGTACAGACGCTTTACATAGACATACACAATGAACGACGGATTAAGTCAGATTTAAAACGCATGTATGTCGTAAATACTTTGGTCAGACGCTTTATTTAACAATGAAATCTAGTCTGCAGAGCGTTTGGATAACTGACTGTTTTCCTGCGCCATCATCCAGATGCTTGCTGAATGAAAGCGTTGCTGCATTACGATAATAATTCTAAAGAGAAAATACCTGAAATGAGCAAAGCATTTTCAATTAAAGCTAGCATTTTCGATCAAAGCTATTGTATCGTACGCATCAAATGTGACGAATTTGCGTAAAAGTCAAATCTGATTTGTTTTCAATACGCATGATATTGTATTTCGTTGCGTTTTTAAACATTTTAATAGGGTGAAAGACGCAGATACGCAGCTTATCTGGGGCACTGGCTATAAGGTTTTGACTGTTCAGTTCTTATCTCAGAGTGTAACTGTAACTGAAAAACAAAACTGCAGTACTTGAATAAATGTTAAACATGCCCAATATTGCATCTGTTTATTTAAAGAAGACAAAATAACAAATAAAAACAAATTTATTTGTTAAACCGCTGAATTATTTAAGCAGGATAAATTCACAATTTTTTTTCAAATGAGCTGTTTCATCGAAGCAAAAATTCCCAAAATGGCCAATTTTGTCGATAAAAAAATTCCCAATTTGGTCAGACTCCTTTTCCCAAAATAGGCAGAAAAGACCCTGCGATATTCTAAAACAGGGATACAAGTAAATAGTTTATAAGATTATATATCCCTTTATTAGTTTTTAAATAAAATAGATCAGTGTTCCAGGTATCCTTGTGTGTTGTCAAAAATGATTTGTAAAATGTTTGTGATTTATTGTTTTCAGTGGCTGAAACTGACATCTGAAGATGTTCAAGAGCAGATTGTCAAATTGGCTAAAAAGGGATTAACACCCTCACAGATAGGTGAGAATAAAATATATATAATTATTGTATCCTCTCAATTACATCTGTATTGTTATAGTCAAAATACACAGCAGCAGAATACATGAATGACTTGTTCTAGGTCAGTGAATCAAGATTTAGTTTTGTTTTCAGCTTTAGCTTCTTGTGTTTTTTGGGCAGTTGCCAAAAACTGATACAATCATTTTCAATTTAAAAGCTTTTTTCTGATTATTTTTTCAACATCATGGGTTTATAGTTTCTTTAATTTAAATTCTTAATAAATAATTAATTATTCGCTTATATTTTTCTTTGGTATCTTTCAGAACTATGACTGTGTCAGTACATTATAATTATGCATGTTATTGACTTCCTTCACTCCCTTCGAGTTAACGAACAGCAATTAAAATGAATTTATGGCCTATTTCCATAAGAGTGCTTTAGCTGGACTATAAATGGGAGCAGCAATTGTCCAGCCCAGCTTAGCTTTACGCTCCTGGATCGAATGATCGGGGGTATATTGTTTTTGGCCTGTCTGTCATTGTATGTGTGTGTGTCCCAAAACTTTAACCCCGGTCATAACGTTTGCAATATTGAAGGTAGCAACTTGATATTTGGCATGCATGTGTATCTCATGGAGCTGCACATTTTGAGTGGTGAAAGGTCAAAGTCATCCCTCAAGGTCATATATATGGCTTCAAAGCGGCGCACTAAGGGGCATTGTGTTTCTGTCAAACACATCTCTTGTTGTTGTAGGTGTTATCCTGCGAGACTCCCATGGAGTTGCCCAGGTCAGATTTGTCACTGGCAACAAGATCCTCCGCATCTTGAAAGCCAAGGGTCTGTCCTCAGAAATCCCTGAGGATCTCTATTACCTGATCAAGAAGGCTGTCAGCATCCGAAAGCATCTAGAAAGGAACAGGAAGGTTGGACAGACTTCATTACATTGTCAAAATGCTTTTTATATGGCATAAGTTAAACCTTGTTAACACTAGAGGCTACATTTATTGTCGATCTTCATGAAAAGTGGTCAGAAAATTTAATGATATCTTGGAAGAGTTCAAAAATGGTTTTGGTTGGTTGAAAAACATGGTTGCCAGGGGGCAGGGCATTTTTCTGTTTATTGCTTTAGTACAACCTTGTTAATGCTCTAGAGGCCACTTTTATTGTCGGAGCTAAATGAAACTTGGTCAGAATATTTCTGGTTGGTTGAAAAACATGGTCATTAGGGGACAGGGCCTTCTTCCTTAAATGGCTAAAGTAAAATCCTGTTGACACTCTTTTAAGGGTATAAATATTGTTTTATCGTTCTATGATATGAAAGTAAGCAAAATTTTATATGAAAAACATTACTTATTTTCAATTTTATAGTCTTTGTAAGCGACATGAATAAACAACACTAAATTGCCCAATTAAATCAAAATTACATGATTTTCTTCAAATTTTAATGTGGCCTATTTTGCTTAAATAATTTGCACGTTTTTCGTCTCAGCAAAAAGTGTCTACCAAAAATGTGGTAAGAGAAGAGACATGGGGGAATTTCATATATTTACCAATTCTGTTGTTTGTAAATTTTATTAATAAGGTTTGATAACAACTTTATATATACAGTCTTCGAAATTAGCTTTGAAAAGTTACATGCCAGTCGGGCCAGTTACTTAAGAATTTTTACATGCCCAACATATTTTTTACATGCCCAAACTTTTTAAACCAAAATTATTACAAATCACAATATTTTAAAACTTACATGCTACACATAGTAAAGCAGAACATTTGTTTCAATAGTGGTGAATACAATTACATCTAATCAATCACTATAATTAAGACGGTCGATCATTACACCAGTGCTCTTGAAAAGAGCGTTCTCTGGTGTCCTCGTACCATTTCTTGGCTTTCTTTTTCTCTAAATCATTGTCAATTTTCTATTTTGGAAGTGCTTTATCGGGCTTAGCCCCATCAACATACCTAAGATACTGCCTCTATGTCGACAATGACATTTGTTTACATTGACAAAAACGGAAGCGTATTACTTAATTGAAATGATCGATTCAAAAAGCATCTTCTCGATTAATGTCTAGAGAAACCGTCGATAAGAACCGAATGTGACCGAACTGCATCGGTCAAATACAATAACGATGACGTGTGCAAGCAGGTGCGTGTTGTTAAACCAATCGAATTTCATTGTTTTACAACTTACGGCAAGGTGTTTGTTCGCAAAATTGAAAAATAGATCTGCAAATATCAAGAACTGCTTACGATTTTTTTTTATAAACTGTCAATTGGCTTCAATAATTTACATGCCCGGCGGGCCACAAACGTGAATTTTTGTATGTGCCCGGCAGTAATTTAACTCGCCACGGGCGATCGGGCGTGTGCTAATTTCGTAGACTGTATATACATTTTAGTGTAGGATTCTCTTAATTTCACTTATGATGGAGATTTATCTAAAGCAGAATATAATGGACTATGGAGGACCTCATTCCATTGTTCTGCCCCACCGTTTAAAAATATGCATAATTTTTTGTTGCTTTTTCATATATCAATGCTTTCACATTATTGTTGCACAAAACTCGTTTTTATTGGCTATTGATGATTTTATAGATTAAGATGCAGTATAACTTTATACTAAAACTGTATAATTTTTTATGAAGAACTTATCTTGTTGAATATACAGGGTTGTCATTATGATTGTAAACAAAGGATTATTTTGGAATAGTAACCAATATCGGCCGGGGGACAATGGGGCCGAAAACGAATTCTAGACATTTTAGGGACAAAAAACTGCTATTCTCATAGCATAAAAAGTTCAAATGAGGTCTAAAAAGAATAGAAAATTTTATGATTTTCACATTTTTAGTATACTGTACAATGTAAAAACATGTTATATTGATAGATCTTTGCATGTTCCAATTCTATCCATTACCCGATAATCCAGTATAATTACAATTTCTTTTTTTTCAAAACCAAATTACGGCCAATATTGACGATGAATATCGTCCGCCATTTAACGCAAGTGCAAATACAAATTGAATTGTGGGATTGGGGAATTCCCATTCAACATGCTTGAATCATGTGACGCGATTTGCGAGCATTGAGAGCCATTTATATTTAGTAATTACGACAAATCAACGACTCAATCGAAACTGTTACATGTACCTCCTTTCAGAAAAGTTTGCGAAAGTGAAAGTGAATATCTGAGAATAAAAACGCGTCTTCAAATTTTACGGAGTACTTTTCATACCGGGATCGCGATATAACTTGTCGGGTCATTCATGCATGTAGACCTATATGTATGCATAGTTTTGCAATCTCAAAACATGTTATTTACCTACATGTGTACTTCTTACATTATGTGTTATAACCATTTGTATAACAAAATGCATTATTTAATTGAAGTATTTTAAAATGCGTATAATTAAATGTGTTATCCGAAATCATTTTCAGATTGCATTATTCATGGAAAAAAATAAGAAAATTCTAGCAGCAGAGACACATATATCTCGTGTTTTTCGTGTACAGATGATAATCATGCCAAAATTAGACTTCATGTATAACATCACGTAATTCTTCCCCGGGGAAAGCGTGGACTTTAATATTTAGATTCTGAATAACAGCTTCTTAGCGCAGCGGTCGCTAATATATTTTATTTTGGTAGAAAATCGAAGAGCATTTTAAAATATGTGAAAACCTTTTCTCTAACTAAAAAAACTAGTAAATTACGCTCTACAGTGCTACATTCGTTGAGATACGGTCAGTAATAATCTGTGAAATGTACAGCTATTTGATACAGTTTCACGTGGGGTCGGCATGTATTTGGCTGCCTGTGCGCTGATTGGTTGACGTGCTTACCAAGAAGAATTTGATTGACAGCTAGATAAATCAATTTTGGCCACTCGCTGAGAAATTCATTGAAAACAGTAGCTCTTATGCGGAGTTAAGGGACTGACTGAATGACTGGGCGTCGCTCTACTATACTACTGTTATTCCTTGTCAATTATTGTCGGTTTGCGTGATCAAAAATTTCCAATCGCAATTTTAAAGATTGGGGAAAAACAACCGATTTTCTGGCGATTTTAACCGATGAATTCGATCTGCAATCGGTTAATAATGACAACCCTGATATATCATGCTGAATGGCTTATTCATTTAAAATAATGTAGTAGAAATAACACATTACATCACATAAATTTGCAAAGTTAACGAAAGGTCATGACGTGGCCCCTTTTTGGACCCCAAACCCACTGCCCCTTGTCAGGCGTCCTTGCCATTGTGTTGTTAGGCAGAATCTCTGCTATCAACTTTATGAAATATTCATTGATTAATGTTGCCAACATTTTTGTAAGGTAAAATTCATGAAAATATATGACAATATAAAAAGAATACCTTAGGTTTGTCAAATCCTTCAAATTAAGATATGTAGTAGTTGATATTAAAACTTTATGTCCATTATTCATGATAAAATGCATCATGGCTAAGAAAAAACACAATAGCAGATTTAAAACAAAAGCCCTATAAAGTGACATTTAATTTTGTTATGTTTGTTCCAAACCAAACAGAAAACTTATGTGGCTTATGGTAAGCTTTTACAAAACCATGCAACTCTCTGCTGCTTATAAGTGATATATTTTAAAATATTGCACCGACTTAATCTACTCCAGTAAGTGACTGCCAAAAAAATGCTTAACTATAGAGCTTCATTTGTCATTCAAGATAGTACCCAGAAAAAACATTGTCTTTTGAAAACTGACAACTATGAAAACTTGTCGCCTGTTTGCGACTTGTCGCCATGATGAGTACAGTGGAAACCATTCTCTTTCTTCAAGGAAGAGACGTTTTCTTGTCAGTACCTATGTGTTTTGCCTTAGACAAAAACTGAATATACAGTTATATTGTAAAATGATCAATGCATTTGTGTGATGTCCTGTAAATACATTGTTATGTGGCTGTTTTCAGGACATGGACGCCAAGTTCCGCCTGATTCTCGTGGAGAGCAGAATCCATCGTCTGGGTCGCTACTACAAGACCAAGCGTGTACTGCCACCCACCTGGAAATAGTAAGTCAATCATAGCAAATACACGAGGTGCTATCTCAGTGTTAACCATTATCTCCTCATTTAATTTCATTTGTGGCTTTTTACCTGCTTTTATGCAAAAAAATTGCATCATAATTTAAACAGAAATACTAAAAAAGCAAAGCAAATGAAATACAAGAATGTTGTTATCCCTAATAAATTTTCAAATATTCTGGATTGGCTTTCGCTTGTAATGTATTTTATTATGTCAAGAATCCCATCCTTCGATGCTTGTACAAAGTTCTGTTGTGTGGTTTTCAGCGCCTCTGCCACAGCAGCTGCCATGGTCCAGTAATCTGCAAATACCTTGTACAGTGAAGAAAAAAATAAAGAGAAAAACTGTCTAAAATGCTTGTAATGTTGTTTGCTTTGTGTTTGCCAAAATCATATTACTAGAATTGCAAAAGAACTGTTGTATGCATAAGAGTATACAAAAATGATAACATCAACATGTGGCAATTTGTTTTAGCTCACCTGAACATGAAAAGGTCTTTGGTAGCTATTGTGGCCACCATTTATCAGTCGTCAATTACTGAGGGTTTTTAACTTTCAGCTTATGTTCGCTCTTGAGGCTGCATTTTTCCTCAAATCTTGATGAAACTTGGTTAGAATGTTTGTCATAACAAAAGCTAACCCAAATTTGAATCTGGGTTAAATGCATCACATAACTGAATCACAATGTCAAATCTTAAAACCCCCACCTTGTACCACTATTGAAGCCACATATATAATTACAACTTAATGAAACTTGTTAAGAATTTGTATCTTTAAATCAGAGGCGTCGGAGCTGGGGCGGCAATATTTTCGGCAAAAATGAAATTTCGGCAAAGACCTATTTCAGTTTTTAGCCGGATTTTTTTCGAAAAAATCTCGGCTTATAGATTGATGTTGTCGGGGCGGGCGGGGGGGGCGGGCGGGGTGGCGGCGTGCTCGAAAATGTTAAAGTTCTTATTTCATGGTATAACTTTGGTATGCTTGGACCTAGAGTCTTCAAACTTGACATGAAGGTTGGCCAGGATTAACAGATGACCACTGGTCATTTCAAGGTCATTCATTTGAAGGTCAAGGTCATTGTGACCTTCAATATAAAAAATGTTAAAGTTCTTATAACTTTGGTATGCTTGGACCTAGAGTCTTGAAACTTGACATGAAGGTTGGCCATAACTAGTTAGTAACCACTGGTCATTTCAAGGTCATTCATTTGAAGGTCAAGGTCACTGTGACCTTGAATGTAAAAATGTTTAAGTTCTTATTTCATGGTATAACTTTGGTATGCTTGGACCTAGAGTCTTCAAACTTGACATGAAGGTTGGCCAGGATTAACAGATGACCACTGGTCATTTCAAGGTCATTCATTTGAAGGTGAAGGTCACTGTGACCTTCAATATAAAAATGTTAAAGTTGTTATAACTTTGGTATGCTTGGACCTAGAGTCTTGAAACTTGACATGAAGGTTGGCCAGAACTAGTAAGTAACCACTGGACATTTCAAGGTCATTCATTTGAAGGTCAAGGTCACTGTGACCTTGAATGTAAAAATGTTAAAGTTGTTATAACTTTGGTATGCTTGGACCTAGAGTCTTGAAACTTGACATGAAGGTTGGCCAGAACTAGTAAGTAACCACTGGACATTTCAAGGTCATTCATTTGAAGGTCAAGGTCACTGTGACCTTGAATGTAAAAATGTTAAAGTTCTTATTTCATGTTATTACTTTGGTATGCTTGTACCTAGAGTCTTCAAACTTGAAATAAAGATTGGCCAGTACTAGAAGATGACCACTGGTCATTTCAATGTCATTCATTTGAAGGTCAAGGTCACTGTGACCTTAAATGTTAAAATGTTAAAATTGTTATAACTTTGGTATGCTTGGACATAGAGTCTTCAAACTTGACATGAAGGTTTGCAAGCACACTTAGATGACCACTGGTCATTTCAAGGTCATTCATTCTAAGGTCAAGGTCACTGTGACCTTGAATGTAAAACTGTTAAAGTTCTTATAACTTTGGTAGGTAAAAATGTTAAAGTTCTTATTCCATGTTATAACTTTAGGTATGCTTGTACCTAGAGTCTTCAAACTTGACATAAAGGTTGGCCAGTACTAGAAGATCACCACTGCTCATTTCAATGTCATTCATTTGAAGGTCAAGGTCACTGTGACCTTCAATGTTAAAATGTTAAAATTGTTATAACTTTGGTATGCTTGGACCTAGAATCTCAAACTTGACGTAAAGGTTTGCAAGCACACTTAGATGACCACTGGTCATTTCATAAGGCTGTCTGGATTTCTGTGTAGGTATGTGAAAGCAAAACAATAAATAGTATTATTTCATCTAAGTTTATTTTCTTACATTTGATAATGAAATTGATGGAAACTTCAAACAATATCTTACTAATTTGCTAATAAAAAAATTGAGATCAAACTTTCCTAATTGTCAATTCAAGTTCATATTTGTGACCTTAAATGTTATTGTTGTTCATGTATATGCATGCATTCAAAACATAACACAAGGTTTGCTCATGCCTTGAAAAGTACTTACATTTCATTTTGACCTTTGAACAATATTTCAGTAATTTAAGTATTGCATTGACAAAAACACGAAAGGTACTTTCCTGTCATTTAAATCAAAAATCCGGCTTCAATGCGGTCATCTCCGACCGCGGAAACTCTTGTTTATTATTTCAATACCCGTACATTTGAAAATATCTTTACCATGAAGCAAGGTTATCATGCTTTCGCGGTTATGACACGTCTATTGTTGATTGTTATCACCCGCCCGCGGTAATGTACGTGCCAATTATGTTGTTTATTGATCGGTCTCTTTTATAACGATAACCCCTTTACGCCAAGTCGCAAATGAATGTGTACAGTATAAGAAAACACGGATGTCTACATTTGGAAAATTTTAAGTGTGATGACCTTGTGGTACCTATATGGTTGCCGGCTAGTGTTCAGTATTCAATGTAAAAATGACCTTGTGGTACCTGTATGGTTGCTGGTCAATGTGAAAATTAAAAAAACAACTAAATAGATAAATTATCATAATTGATTGCGATAGCGTTCACATTTGATTGTCCTGTGATATTATAGTTGTATGTTTCATGCGATATGGTAATATTGTTACTGTACATACATGTATAAAAAGACATCGAATACAACTTAATACTAGCATCTTAATTTGACGTAGCAGTTTACGTTACATGATCCCTATTGTTGTGTCGCCTGCTACAAAGTACAAACTGCGACAAATAGGGATCACTTCTCCATCGTCTGTCTGTCTGTCACAAAATTGTGTCATTCAGAATATGCCTGTAATAGACGTGTATAAGGTCAGGTATCGGGCATAAAAACGCACCAGAATGCGCCAGTTGATGCTAAAATTTGGGGAAAAAAACCGGACCCCACCAACGGGAGGGGATACACCCTCCCATACCCACCCCCTCCGCCGCCCCAATGTCAATTTGCTTCCGACGCCCCTGTCAAATTGACTATAGGCCAAGATAAAATGTGTTACGTTCGCCACCTCTTTTTTTAGGTGGCGCTCAGGCCCGGATGTTATGAAATTTCGTGGATAATTTTACAGATTGATTAGGTTTTATGTTTATTCAACATATTTTGCATTATTTTTAAAATCGGGCAATGTAGTGCGATTCAGCGAAGATTAATTAATCAAAAATGTACAGAAACATACATTCTCAACCCATTTAAAAACATGAGAACCTTTATAAGTTGTGGCATGGTGGAGTTTTTAAAAAGCATTTCGATGCGTTTTCTTTGAGACGATACAATTCCCCCCCCCCCCCCCCCCCCCCCCCCCCCCATTTAAATCTCTAACGATTGCGTACAACATACATTAGATGCTACATGCACAGAAATATTGGCTTCTTGCCGACGTAGTAGATAATTTTGAACTTTCCAAAAGAGATTCCTTAGAGACAATATTAAGGAGATCTTTTTGAAAAATGCAAATTTTTCTATTAGATCGGCTAGAAACCGATGTTTTTGAGCACGCATGAACTTGTACATGTTCAAAGCAATCATTTAATGTAATGAATCAATTGGCTGGGAATTTGCTCGTCACACCGGCAAAAGACATCGATTTGCCTTTATGAATTCTACCATGCCACAACTTATAAAGGTCCTCACGTTTTCAAATAGTATGTGTTTGTACATCTTTGGATGAATTTATAATCGCTGAATGGCACTAAATTGGTCCGATTTTTGAAAGTGATGCGAAAAAAGTTGAAAAAACAATCGCCCTGTAAAATTATCCGTAAATATCAAAACATCGGGGCCTGAGCGCCACCTCGGAAGTAGCTTTAGCTGATTTATTAATGCATATCAAATAAGAGGTGACGCGCTTGATTAACGGCCGTGAAATTATCCTAAATGTGTCATCACCATCTGACACGTTTTGTTTTTCTTTTTTTATCGAGTGCACCGGGATTGTCTCCCATATGGCCATCGCCCCCAGAAAGACGTGTTAGTTGGTTACGGGGGATAGTGCAAGATACAGGAGACACCCCGTTCCAGAGGTGACCCTGGGTCTTTTAGTGCCCGGTGTATAGCACCTAGTACACTGCACCTCGGTTTAATGTCTCATGCGAAAGACGAGTTAGTAGGTTAGGTGCAGCGGGGGATCGAACCAGCGATCTCTGGATTGTGAAGCCAGTGTGTTACCACTAGACCACGGATCCGCTACCACCATCTGACACGGTCCCAGATGAGGATAATTATACCCCCACAAACGAAGTTAAGAGGGTAACGGATCCGTGGTCTAGTGGTAACACACTGGCTTCACAATCCAGAGATCGCTGGTTCGATCCCCCGCTGCACCTAACCTACTAACTCGTCTTTCGCATGAGACTTTAAACCGAGGTGCAGTGTATAGGTGCTATACACCGGGCACTAAAAGACGCAGGGTCACCTCTGGAACGGGGTGACTCCTGTATCTTGCACTATCCCCCGTAACCAACTAACCCGTCTTTCTGGGGGCGATGGCCATATGGGAGACAATCCCGGTGCACTCGATAAAAAATAATGAAGAAGAAGTTAAGAGGGGTATATAGGAGTGAGCTTGTCGGTTTGTCGGTCCGTATTAAGTGTCCGCTCTCTAATTCAGGTTGTTTTCATCTGATCTTCACCAAACTTGGTCAGATGTTGTATCTAGATGATGTCTAGGTCAAGTTCGAATATGGGTCATGCCGGGTCAAAAATGAGGTCACGTGGTCACTTAGTGCGTTTTAAACATTGAGCATGGTGTCCTGCTCTCTAATTCAAGTAGTTTTCATCAGAGCTTCACCAAACTTGGTCAGAAGTTGTATATAGATGATGTGTAAATCAAGTTCGAACATGGGCTATGCGGGGTCAAAAACTAGGTCACGGGGTCACTTAGTGCGTTTTAAACATTGAGCATGGTGTCCGCTCTCTAATTCAAGTTGTTTTCATCAGAGCTTCACCAAACTTTTTCAGAAGTTGTATCTAGATGATGTGTAGGTCAAGTTCGAACATGGGCCATGTCGGGTCAAAAACAAGGTCACGGGGCCACTTAGTGCGTTTTAAACAGTAATCATGGTGTCCGTTGTTTTTTTTGTGAAGACATTTTCAAAATATTCTGTGTCAATGCGGAATGTGGGGGTATTCGTCACGTCTGTGACAAAGCTCTAGTTGCGGTAAGTTTCATGGTTGTGGCTCCTATCTTTTTGGAGATAAAGCTAGACAGAGTAAAATTCTATGTAAAGGGTTTTTATGCCACTGGTAGGGCTTTTCACGGCCGTTAATCACGCGCGCCACCTCGTTTTTTGAGATGCATTATTAAATGAGCCATTTCTACCTAGGAAGTGGACGCTCAGACCCGGATGTTTTGAAATTTAATTTGAAATAGAATTGCATTGCCCGATTGTAAAAAGAATGCAAACTATTTTGAAAAAAAGCCTAATCACCCTGAAAAATTATCCATAAAATTTTAAAACATCCGGGCCTGAGCGCAACCTCGGAAGTTGCATTGGCTCATTTATTAATGCATCTCAAAAGAGAGGTGGCACGCGTGATTAACGGCCGTGATATTATTATATAGCAGTCGCACTGTCCGTCTGGTATTCTGTTTTCCGGAGTTTTTTTTATACATAAAGCTTTACGATATTGAGCTGATTTTATGGATGCAGTAGGGTCATAATTGTATTTCACAAACCCAGCTCTTGTTCGAATTAAAAAAGCCATAACTCGGTTATTGACAAGAGGAACAACGTGGGTGGCAATTCAATTTGGATTGCCCTCATCATATATACACACATCTTATTCATATATACACACACACACACCAAGTTTCAATTAAATTGGCCATAGCAGTTCCAAGATGTGGTTCCAAAAGTGTGCTTATTTTCAAGTAATTAATTGCTATGACTCGATTATTTGTGAGTCGAAAGCGAAGGCATTGTATCATTATGTTCATCCTCCTTTTATCAATGTTTACACTCATACATAGTTTCAATGAATTCGGCCAAAGCAGTTCCGAAGTATAACTCCGGACGTAAGTTTTCCAGAAGTATGGACAGTAGGAAAAAACAGATGAACTTACGTCAAAAGAATAGCCCTCACCCTGTGGAAAATAAAAAGTATCGAATTGATACAGGGAGCTTTAAGGAAGTGCAGAGTTGTTGCCCTTAAATGAATTTTCTTGTGCAGGTCATTACGCTCTTATTATGGAAAGTTACAATTAAAGTATAATAACGAAACTTCTCTTATTAATACGCATGTCTTTTTCTTCTCTTTTTTTGAGGGGGTGGGGGTATATTGCAGTGAATGGATTTACGTGACTTCTTGCAGTTTGTGCCGATATCTTAAGGTATACGAATAAATCCTTGAATACGTCTGAAAATGGTGACAAATGTTCACGTTGCGTGAAGCATAATCGTGCAGTGTACATGGATTTTTTTAACAAGAACATGTGCTTATTAAATAAAGTAATTCGGATGTTATTTCACATTGCCATAAGAAGCTTAAAAATCTGTCTTTTATGCACTAGTTGAAATTCTTAAGAAAAAAATGCTTATTGGAAAAAAGCAGCACCGATGTGCAAACTTCAATTAACGTTTAATAAGGAACCGAACAAAGTCACGCGAAGATATATTGAGAGTAAAGTGCAGCGTATATGGGTCACAACTCTAGCGTTTTTATTTAGTCCGTAACTTTTTTGGAGTATTACTCTGGAAGTATTAAAGGTTGATTACTTATCTTAGTATATTGCCTTAAACGAGCCCTAAAATATATCCAGAAATTCAGATGCAATTGTTCGTTATTTTTTATGTGTGGAGCATAAATTTTTCAGTTTTAAGGGATCAAAACATTTGTTACATTATGTATATCACTCACTTTGAATTGATCTGAATGTAATAAAAGTTCATTTAATTAGGAACACTGAGATGCAATGCAGAGTGCAAATAAATGACAAATCTTTTTTCAGTATTAGCCTTTGTTCTTTGTTTATTTTCTGTATCACAAGAATTACATACATATTGTCAATTTTCCCCTACTTTGAAGGTCTAGAGCAATTGTTTGAGTCATGCTCATTCCAGTATAGACAACTCCCTTACTTGAATCTAAGGAAAGGGGAGAATTGCCGTAGAATAATCCCCACACAAGTAATGTGGCCAGATGGGGAATCTACAAGTACATAGACTCCCACAGCTTTCATATCGCGTTCCAATGTAATCTTATCAATGTCCCAGTGATGATGACAGACTAATCAGCACCTTCTTCACTTGTGATATCTCATCATTGTCCCAGTGATGATGACATACTAATCAGCACCTTCTTCACAATGTGCCAGTGATGATGACAGACTAATCAGCATCTTCTTCACAATGTGCCAGTGATGATGACAGGCTAATCAGCACCTTCTTCACAATGTCCCAGTGATGATGACAGACTAATCAGCACCTTCTTCACAATGTGCCAGTGATGATGACAGACTAATCAGCACCTTCTTCACAATGTCCCAGTGATGATGACAGACTAATCAGCACCTTCTTCACAATGTGCCAGTGATGATGACAGACTAATCAGCACCTTCTTCACAATGTCCCAGTGATGATGACAGACTAATCAGCACCTTCTTCACAATGTCCCAGTGATGATGACAGATTAATCAGCACCTTCTTCACAATGTCCCAGTGATGATGACAGACTAATCAGCACCTTCTTCACAATGTCCTAGTGATCATGACAGACTAATCAGCACCTTCTTCACAATGTGCCAGTGATGATGACAGACTAATCAGCCCCTTCTTCACAATGTCCCAGTGATTATGACAGACTAATCAGCACCTTATTCACAATGTCCCAGTGATGATGACAGACTAATCAGCGCCTTCTTCACAATGTCCCAGTGATGATGACAGACTAATCAGCACCTTCTTCGCAATGTCCCAGTGATGATGACTGACTAATCAGCACCTTCTTCACAATGTCCTAGTGATCATGACAGACTAATCAGCACCTTCTTCACAATGTGCCAGTGATGATGACAGACTAATCAGCCCCTTCTTCACAATGTCCCAGTGATTATGACAGACTAATCAGCACCTTATTCACAATGTCCCAGTGATGATGACAGACTAATCAGCGCCTTCTTCACAATGTCCCAGTGATGATGACAGACTAATCAGCACCTTATTCACAATGTCCCAGTGATGATGACAGACTAATCAGCCCCTTCTTCACAATGTCCCAGTGATTATGACAGACTAATCAGCACCTTATTCACAATGTCCCAGTGATGATGACAGACTAATCAGCACCTTATTCACAATGTCCCAGTGATGATGACAGACTAATCAGCACCTTATTCACAATGTCCTAGTGATGATGACAGACTAATCAGCACCTTCTTCACTTGTGATGCTCATATTCGATCCAGTTGAGAAATGTAAACCTTTGGCTTTTTAATTTGTTAATAAATATCAATACAACAAAGAACACAATAGTATGTTGGATTTCTTTTTTTATTCTAGGTACAAAATGTTGCACATATAAACTTGTAGAAAAATCTATTGAAACGACACAGCCTAATCTAATGTTAAAGCTTCAAATGCATCATCAACAGAAATACATCATCAGGGGTCTCACTTGTTGTTTCCCTCCATTTCGATGCCAATATATCTTAACACAAAGTTTGACAGTTTTTCTTTTTTTCTTTTCCCTATCACACCCCTGATAAGACAAGTGTGCAAGCTTTGGGAGTTCTCAGTGAAGAAAATACAGGTTCCATGTGGTATTAAAATTAAACTGATGTGATTCTTGCTAAAAATGTAAAGCATAACGTTTTGAAAGATAAAATGTATAAAGAAAAGAAATTAATGCAATATTCATAAAAATAAATTGTGACAAAAGCAAATGAACTATTTGCCATGCATTCAAAGATTCAATATCACAGACAACAAGATAATAATTTTACAAAAAGAGAACTTGAAATAATTTAATAAATAGAGAATTCCTGGTAGTATATATCTGGGCAAACTACTTGACTAGATAAAATGAAGTTGAGGTTACTGCTCTTATTTAAAAAATATGCTACTCTTAATTAAAATATATTCTGAATAAAAAAGATACTCAGATTTTTTTCCCTGCTTGGGTTGGGTGAGGCACTCTGTACCAAATATACTTGATCAGGATGCAATACAGAGTCTTAATCCTTTGCATGCTGGGATATTTGTCGTCTGCTAAATTGATGTCTGCTGAAATTCTAAAATAATAATTTTCTTTCACTTTTTTTCAAAGACCTATATCAGAATAGCAAACAGTTTGGATCCTGATCAGACGCCACATTTTGTGGCGTCTGATCTGGATCCAAACTGTTTGCAAAGGCCTTTAAAATTGGGTTCCAGCACTAAAAGGGTAAAACCATGATGGGTATAAATGCAGGTGTACACTCATATACAGATCTTATAGAAAAAAATGAAGAAGGCTTTAATGAATTCATTTTCAATGCGAGATCACAATGTTTAAATGCACTTCTGACAATAACAAAATTGTAGCAAATTTACAATGTGTTTATGAGAAAAAAGATACAAATACAACATATAAAATCTGCCACTGGTGCTTATGTAAAGTAGGTAGCACCAAAGTAAACAACTGCTTTGAGTGAAGTGTACTGTGAAAGTGTGAAAAAAGATCTCTATTTTCTCTTACAAACATAAAAATCGTTTCCAAACTCCATTGATTTGGTTAGAATGTATTTTCAAAACTGTTAGTTGATACTGAAACTATGAAGCGTGAAGTATTCCGATACTTACACACTATACCAAATTATTAACAAGGCAAATATATCCCAGAGTTCAACTAACAACACTTAACACGTAGCTTACGGTTAAAATATGTCTTTTTTGTTAAATAGTTTTCTTTAATAAGAAGTTCTAGAGAGTTTTGTTTTATTATACATGAATATGTTAGTTTACTATGTTAGTAATTTTGAATCATTTGCTTGTGTTTATTATACTGATAGATTTAGGGCCAACATATGGGGACACTCTTCCAGTCGAGCTATACATCTGATATACATACAATATGTTGTGAAATTACTGAATACTAACATAGTATTTGAAGTCACATTTAAAGTAAGGACAAATCACTTTTTGGCCAGAACAAGTCAATTTTGAGAGCTCTGGCAGAATAGACAAGTGGATGTAGAAGTAAAGTTGAGCCATGCAAAACTTTTTAACAGACATTAATATAAGCTTAACTGTGTTTGCAACAAATTAGTAAATAATTGTGCAACACTCCAAGGTTTCATATACAATAATCTGCCTATACATTAACAATATAACAAAACTGATATAAACACTTAATGAAAATTGGTACATTTGATTTCCTTGCATGTTTGTGTATACATGGATATATAAACAAGGGCTGTTTGTAAAACATGCATGCCCCCCATATGGGCTGTCTGTTGTAGTGGCAGCCATTGTGTGAATACAATTTTTGTCACTGTGACCTTGACCTTTGACCTAGTGACCTGAAAATCAATAGGGGTCATCTGCGGGTCACAATCAATATACCTATGAAGTGTCATGATCCTAGGCAAAAGCGTTCTTGAGTTATCATCCGAAAATCATTTTACTATTTCGGGTCACCGTGACCTTGACCTTTGACCTTGTGACCTCAAAATCAATAGGGGTCATCTGCAAGTCATGATCAATGTAGCTATGAAGTTTCATGATCCTAGGCGTATGCGTTCTTGAGTTATCATCCGAAAACCATTTTACTATTTCGGGTCACCGTAACCTTGACCTTTGACCTAGTGACCTCAAAATCAATAGGGGTCATCAGCAAGTCATGATCAATGTACCTATGACGTTTCATGATCCTAGGCCCAAGCGTTCTTGAGTTATCGTCTGACAACCACCTGGTGGACGAACCGACAGACCGACATGAGCAAAGCAATATACCCCCTCTTCTTCGAAGGGGGGCATAATAAACAAGAGCACTGCATAACGGGTGCCACGCTCGGCTGCGAAAGCTTGTCATAATTTTTTTTTTTTTTTTTAGAGGTCACAGTGACCTTGACCTTTGACCTAGTGACCCAAAATGGGTGTGGCGTGTAGAACTCGTCAAGGTGCATCTACATATGAAGTTTCAAAGTTGTAGGTGGAAGCACTTTGATTTTAGAGGCAATGTTAAGGTTTTTGTTAAAGTTTTATATTAGAGGTGACAGTGACCTTGACCTTTGACCTAGTGACCCAAAAATGGCTGTGGCATGTAGAACTCATCAAGGTGCAACTACATATGAAGTTTCAAAGTTGTATGTGGAAGCACTTTGATTTTAGAGCCTATGTTAAAGTTTGATATTCAAGGTCACAGTGGCCTTGACCTTTGACCTAGTGACCCAAATATGGGTGTGGGGTGTAGAACTCATCAAGGTGCATCTACATATGAAGTTTTAACGTTGAAGGAGCAAGCACTTTGATTTTAGAGCCAATGTTCAGGTTTTAGAACTACGGCGGACGTCGGACGAGCTGGCTATGACAATAGCTCGGGTTTTCTCCTGAAAACAGCCTCGCTAATAAAAATTGGTATATTTGATTTCCTTGCGAGTTTGTGAACAGCTTTAGGTATTAATAACTCCATAAACACATTACTCATTTATACAAGAGTAAGATTACTGAGCTTCCCCTGATTTTAACTGTTCTTTGGAAAAACGCATCATTCCTAATTTAATGTCTGAATTTGGCTACTTCACAATTAATGCATTTTTGCAACTTTAATTTTCTTTAATGAAATCAATTTATTTGCAGCAATTGTGCGTAGCTAATGTTTAAGAAAGCCCAGCTTTCAATCCAATAGATTCAATATTTTATTTATATGCATCATGGTCCCTCCACTGCAAGCCTAGGTAGAGCGAGCAATCCCCGGCACCCTCTGCAGCAGCCGTCCGGCCCAGCCCAGGATCATGTTCCACAGGACACGTGCCACTGTGACACGCTTCACCAGCAACCTCCACACTACCATGAACACAACCACTTGGAATAGCATATTCAGTCGCTGCAACCTGTGTGAATGTAAAATGTTAGACTAACCCTTTCAGTGCGGGAACCGAATTTTGAAGGCCTGTGCAAACAGTTTGGATCCAGATGAGACGCCACAGAACGTGGCGTCTCATCAGGATCCAAACTGTTTGCTATTCGGATAGTATTCTTTGAAAAAAATCAAAGAAAATGCTAATTTTAGAAATTTAGCAGACAACATTTTAGCAGACAACAAATTTCCCAGCATGCAAAGGGTTAAAGCTCGTCACAGTGATAATGAACACTCCCTGCCATCGCACATCTTATTTTGAAGCAATTTATAAGAGAGGATGTTTGCCACGCTGTCCCGACATAAGATGTTTAGAACAATGCTTGCTCTACAAGTTCATCATAGAATTTTCTCCATGTTTTAACTAAATACTATTTAGTTAGTAATTAATACTAATAAAAATATTTAGTTCAAGGGGAAAAACTTTTTTTTAATTTGCAATTTTTTATATTGGGTAATTGAAATTACACATGCTTAACTTACTATAATAAAGAATATTGCATAGAAGTTTCAATGATGTGTATTAAAATTGGAAACATATGGGGTGATTCTGGTAAACATTCACTACTTCATCACCATTTAAAGGATTAACATATGCACAAATCCATACATTAATGACGATTAAGAAGACATAGAAAATGTTGTAATTGTTGTGGATAATGATAATTTTCCTCACTCTTTAAAGGGATCTTTTCGAGGTTTGGTAAATTGAAAAAATTGAAAAAAGTTGTTTCAGATTCGCAAATTTTCGGTTTAGTTATGATATTTGTGAGGAAACAGTATTACTGAACATTTGCCATGGTCTAATATAGCCATTATATGCATCTTTGGATGATTTAAAAACCTAAAAATTATAAAGGGTTGCAACGCGAAACGATTGAATAATTTGGAGAGTTCTGTTGTTGTCGTTTAAATTTGTGAAACTACGAAGATTGCTTATATAACGTATAAAATTCGCGTGTTAGGTATGCTTGGCAGGATAGCTCAGTTGGCTAATGCGTTTTTACTTCAGGAATCCGAGGGTCACTGGTTCGAGCCCTCCTGCGGATTACTTTTTTTTCTTTTTTAAATTTTATTTTTGATTTTTTACTGGAGCTTTTAAAATTAAATGTTTACATTTATCAATATAAAGCATTTAATGACAAAGTTCAAAACATGCCAAAATCTGTGAAAAGGCCCCTTTAAATAAAAAATCTTGTTCTATTCCAACCAGCCACAGTAATAGCTACCTGACTAGTGCCTTGCGTGCGTTTGGTAATGCCGATATGTGTTCCTTGAGCACGTAGCGTTTGGTTCCCAGGCAGTAGGCCTCCATGTATGTGGGCCAGTGTATGCTCTTGGGATTAAAGTTGAAGTTCTGAAGTAGGGGAGTACATGTATAGAATAAGGACTTGTATTGGAACTTTTATCTTCAGCATCATTGATTGTTTAAAACCAATCTTAAGTAGCTTAACATAAATTTTACCATCATTAATTTTGAATTCAGAAAAATAATCAGTAGACAACTCAAACTTGTCTGATCGTGATGCTTATTTACATATACATATGTACATATATGTATTATTACAGCTTCTTGACAAGATGACATTGGGCTGCCTTCTTCTGTATTTTCTGAGTTCAAACAGCATAAGCTTCATTCCCCTTTAAGACTTGATATATGACGAGACTGGACTAGATGTAATAAACATTCTTCTGGTGTAGCATCAAACACATTAAGTATCTGCTTATAATGTTAATACAATCAACAAAGCATAAGAGTGCTTCAATCTGGAATGCCGATTACCAATAAACATTAAAATCAACTGATCAAAGCAGTTTCAAGAAGTATCATTTTTTTGTTCGCATAAAACCTGCACAGAGCCTATGCTGTACAATCACGATGGTGACCACAGAGCCTATGAAGTACGATCACGATGGTGACCACAGAGCCTATGAAGTACAATCACGATAGGTGACTTTTTAAGTGCTAAAGATGTTAGATGTAAGAAGCTGTAAAAATGTCAGGCATTACTAGAAACATTAAGGTTACGCTTTGTTTTAAATTGTACATTATAACTAGACTGTTTACAAAGCGTAAGTCTAAAGTTGATATTTTTTACTCTCAAGTCTCTTTTCTTGGTACTTGGCATTTTGGAGTAGACCTTAATAATGCACATAGAGTGCAAATCAAACCATAGACCTTCAGCTACCCATGGCAGACACTATCCACTACAACATCACCATTTAAGCTATCAATTCATACAATTAGGTGATAAGATTTTTACTGAAAGAGGCAAACATTAAAGTTTATAATCGAAAGTAATCCTTTAATGGGAAATCCAAAGTTTTTTTTACGTTGATACATATGTGACCAAAAGTTACCAAAGAAATTTGTTGAATTGATATCCTCTGCAAAATCAGCTTTGTATATGGATCAGTGCAAATCCCTTGATATACAGTATACTGATTACTCATTAACTGTTGGGTAATGATAAATAGGTAATAACAAGAGATTGCCAAGCAATATTGTCCCCTCCCAGTGAAACTCCACCATTGTCAGTAATTTTTTTTTTTTTTAAATATTTGTTTCCATAGCAACCAGAATTCTTGACGTAGGAACTGAAATGAAATGACGTGCATACTCTCCATATTGCCATCTATCCATGTTTCAAGTTTCATTAAAAAATATGAAGAACTTTTAAAGTTATCGCAGGATCCAGAAAAGTGTGACGGACTGACAGACTGACTGAAACACGGAGCGCAAACCATAAGTCCCCTCCGGTTTCACCGGTAGGGAACAATAAAGTGTAGGATCATTATTGTTGTGAATTGCAATTAACCTCATCATCTGTCATCACTTTAAATACAAATAGAAAGATAAAAGAAAGAAGATGCTACGAGTTCTCTCAAAGCAAACTCTGCAATCTTGCTACACCTTTTTGTCATCTGGGGACATCAATCTCTCCAACATGAGCAGATTGTCATGGCTGAATTCCCACTGTCTAGCTGTGAAGAACTCCAGACTGCTAACTGCCTTGCGTAGCTTCTCTTGGAGGCGCACAAACCTTTACAAAGCAAGGGTGAATGGTTAGTTTGTGTTTAAATGTTGTACAAATACCTTTACAAAAAAGGCTGAATAATTCAATTTTGTGCTTAAGTGTTGTTAACAAACCTTTAAAACGCAATTGTGAACTCTAAAATTTTGTATTGAATATTGTGCACAAACCTTTACAAAGCAAGGGTGAATGGTTAAAGTTTGTGCTTGAATGTTGCGCAAAAACCTTTACAAAGCAAGGCTAAATAATTCAATTTTGTGCTTAAGTGTTGTTAACAAATCTTTACAAAGCAATTGTGAATTCAAAATTTTTGTGTTGAATGGTTGCACAAACCTTTATAAAGCAAGGGTGAATAATTCAAATATGTGCTTGAATGGAGTGCACAAACCTTTATAAAGCATGGGTGAATAATTCAAATATGTGCTTGAATGGTGTGCACAAACCTTAATAAAGCATGGGTGAATAATTCAAATATGTGCTTGAATCGATGCACAAACCTTTATAAAGCATGGGTGAATAATTCAAATATGGGCTTGAATGGTGTGCACAAACCTTTAAAGCATGGGTGAATAATTCAAATATGTGCTTGAATGGATGCACAAACCTTTATAAAGCATGGGTGAATAATTCAAATATGTGCTTGAATGGATGCACAAACCTTTACAAAGCATGGGTGAATAATTCAAACATGTGCTTGAATGGTTGCACACACTTTTTTCAAAGCAAGGGTGAAAGATTTAATTGTATGCTTGAATGTTGTAAGCAAACCTTTACAAAGCATGGGTGAAAGATTAATTTTGTGCTTGAGTGGTTGCACAAACCTTTACAAAGCAAGAGTGAATTCTAAAATTTTGTGTTGAATATTGTGCATAAACCTTCACAAAACAAGAGTGAAAAATTCAATATTATTTGCTTGAATGGTGTGCACAAACCTTCAAAAAGAAGCATGAATTATTAAATTATGTGCTTGAATGGTTGCACAAACGCTTACACACAAGGGTGAATATTTCAATTTGATGCTTTAGTGTTTAAATCAAACCTTCACAAAGCAAGGGTGATTTTAACAATTTTGTGTTGAATGTTGTGCACTAACCTTAATTCAATTTTGTCTTTTAGTGTTCTAAACAAACCTTTACAAATCAAGGGTGTATGAATATATTTTGTGCTCGATTGTTGTGAATAAATGTTAGGAAGCCATGGAGCACTGGTAACTTGTATCCTTAAATGCTGCACTAAAATCATTTGAAAGCAAAAGGAAACAAGTAGATTTTGTTCTCAAATATTGCACACAAACCATAAGAAACAAGAGCTGTCACCATAGGATGACTTATGCCCCCTATAAACTTTTTTCGAAACCTAAACGCAGATTGCGAAACCTAAACCCGGACCCTAAGTTCAAGGTCAAGGTCACAGGGGTCAAACTTTGTGTACGTATGAAAAGGCCTTGTCCATATACACATGCATAGCAAATATGAAGGTTATATCTCAAGGGACATAGAAGTTATGAGCTTTTTTGAAACCTAAATGCAGATTTCGAAACCTTAACATGGACCCAAAGTTCAAGGTTAAGGTCACAGGGGTCAGAATTTTTTTGCGTATGGAAAGGCCTTGTTCATATACACTTGCATACCAAATATGAAGGTTATATCTCAAGGGACATAGAAGTTATGAGCATTTTTCGAAACCTAAACGCAGATATCAAAACCTAAACGCAGACCCTAGTCAAGGTCACAGGGGTCAATTTTTTTGTGCGTATGGAAAAGCCTTGTCCATTTACACATGCATACCAAATATGAAGATTAGATCTCAAGGGACATAGAAGTTATGAGCTTTTTTCAAAACCTAAATACAGATTTTGAAACCTAAACGCGGACAAGGTCACAGGGGTCAAAGTTTGTGTGCATATGGAAGGCCTTGCCCATATACACATGCATACCAAATATGAAGGTTAGATCTCAAGGGACATAGAAGTTATGAGCATTTTTCGAAACCTAAACGCAATGTGACAGACAGACGGACAGACAGTCCGATCACAATATGCCCTCCTATGAGGGCATAAAAAAGGGTTAATTATATAATTTTCTTTTAAAATGATGCCATGGGATAATTTAAACACAATTTAAGATGCACAAATAAGTAATATTTATTTACACAGGTTTTCAGTGAAAAGATGCAGTTGCTGACCTGAACTGTGTATATAAAAATGATGAAGCTAAAAGAATAATGGAGTTGGCAGACAAATATTTCCACAAAAATTGAGTTTACGATCTAACATCAATTATACAAAAGTTATCATACACTATTCTTTTATTCCAAGGGCACTTAAATAATGCAAATAACACAAACAATAATTTCAACTTACATCCTTCTTCGACCGGAAATCCACATGTACATATCCATCAAATAGGCTGGCAACATGTGGTCAAATAGCACATTTGTGTCGTGCCAAAGCCTAGAACAATAGCAACAGAACAGTCACAAAATATATTCATTAATCATTATAATTTGTTTATCAATATAATCTGTGACATGGAATTCTAAAAATAACAACATTGTCATGAGGTAGGCGCCTTCTTATGAAGATGTGCTAAATTATATTTCTAATAACTGCACACATTTAAACATATATCATAATGCACTACAAGAATAAACAAGCAATTCATTGAATTGATATCACCCACCAACTCAATATACAACTTCTTATAGAATAATATAAAAGCAATTCTTAAATAGCTCGCATTAAAACATTTAAAATGAAATACATTTTTTAAGTAACAGGATGGTATTTAAGGTTACTAGAATATGTTGTGTTAGCACAATTGTTGCCTCTAAATCAGCTCTACATGAATAAACTTCCCACAAAGTTTTAATTTATCTACCAAACAAGTGCTGTGTTTGTGAAACACAATGCCCCCTACTGCGCCACTTTAAAGCCATATATTTGACCTTTGACCTTGAAGGATGACCTTGACCTTTCACCACTCAAAATGTGCAGCCCCATGAGATACACATGCATGCCAAATATAGAGTTGCTATCTTCAATATTGCAAAATTTGACCTTGACCTTGAAGGATGACCTTTACCTTTCACCACTCACAATTCGCAGCTCCATGAGATACGCATGCATGCCAAATATCAATTTGCTATCTTCAATATCACAAAATTTGAACTTTGACCTTGACCTTGAAGGAAGACCTTGACCTTTCATAACTCACAATGTGCAGCTCCATGAGATATGCATGCATGCCAAATATCGCGTTGCTAACTTTAACATCGAAAAATTTGATCTTTAACCTTGAAAGATAACATTGACCTTTCACCACTAAAAATGTGCAGCTCCATGAGATACACATGCATGCCAAACATCAAGTTGCTATCTTTAATATTGCAAAAGTTATGAACAATGTTAAAGTTTTCGGACAGACTGACAGACGCCATATATTTGACCTTTGACCTTGAAGGACGACCTTGACCTTTCACCACTCAAAATGTGCAGCTCCATCAGATACACATGCATGTTAAATATCAAATTGCTATCTAAAATATTGCAAAATTTGACCTTTTACTTTGACTTTGTGGGTTGACCATGACCTTTCACCACTAAAAATGTGCAGCTCCACGAGATACACATGCATGCCATATATCAAATTGCTTTCTTCAATATTGCAGATGTTAAGTTTTCGGACGGACGGACGGACAGATGCCATATATTACCTTTGACCTTGAAGGACGACTTTGACTTTGACCTTTTACCACTCAAAATGTGCAGCTCCATGAGATACACGTGTATGCCAAATATCAAGTTGCTATCTTCAATATTGCAAAAGTTATGACAAATGTTAAAGTTTTCAGATGGACGCACAGACTGACAGACAGTTCAACTGCTATATGCCACCCCTACTGGGAGCATAATAAAGCTGATCAAAAGACTTCAAAGGAAGTAACAAAATGTTAAAGGAAATTGCAAAATGATAAAACTTTTCTGCATAAAGTCTCATACAATTGAAAGGATAAAATAGGGGTATGGATTTCCTATAATTGACTCGTCTGAGTCTGACCGACAATGGTCAGTTTTCAGTATTTTTCAGGATGGGTAAATTTATTGCTGAATAAAAACTTTGCAGAGGACATAACAATCTTTAACTTTAGGTCAAAAGTTATGAAACACATTGTATTACACACAAAATAGTGTGTAAGATTAAGATTTGACATTTTCTATCAACCAAACTAATCAGTTTAGATGTACCTCAAGTATATTCCCAGCATTGTTTGGGGCAATACAAGATATTTATCTGCCTATTTCAGATTGGTCAGTTTGATCTATGAATTGCAGAATTTGTGTATACACCAGCTGGCATTTTGTTTTTGGTAAGATGGTCTCTTCTAAACAAAAATCGAGTATAGCCCGAAAGTGTTGCCCTGATTAGCATGTGCACAGTGCAAAGTGTTGCCCTGATTAGCATGTGCACAGTGCAAAGTGTTGCCCTGATTAGCATGTGCACAGTGCAAAGTGTTGCCCTGATTAGCATGTGCAGAGTGCAAAGTGTTGCCCTGATTAGCATGTGCACAGTGCAAAGGCTAATCTGAGATGAGACTTAGCCCACGTGCATAAACCCCTGTTTTCCCAGAACTAGGCTTATTTTACCCATTTATGCCTAGTGTACTCTCCCATCCTTCTAAATTGGATCAATTTATTTCCAAAATTAGGGATGTCTAGTATATTTATTTCTATATTTAGAATATTTCTTACAGAAATTCATTTAAGCAAACAGCGCAGACCCTGATGAGACGCCGCATTATGCGGCGTCTCATCTGGGTCTGCGCTGTTTGCAATGTCCTTTTTTCAGGACGCTAGGCATAAATAGGTTAATGAGATGTATATGCCTGACCATGAACTATCTATTCTCATAAAGAAACAGTCATGTGGCATGCTAGTTCACTGTTTTATCTCTTAAGGTCTACTTACACACTCTTTGTAAATTTTGCATTTGGCACTCTTGCTATGTTTTCCAATGGATTCTTCATTAAATATTCATAAGACAGTCTCTCTGGAAACAAAGAAATGATTCAAAGAAACATAATACTAAAATATAGATCAACCTGTTCAATAAGTAAAGTCATATTTCTTCAATTTCAGTACCAGGTAAACAGAGCAGACAGTTTATTTAGACATATACAAGTACACCATCTTAATACATACAATATAGAAGTAAGTATGTCTCATTTTCAATACGTTTAAGTTCAATACAAATTAAACAAGAGCACCGCATAATGGGTGCCAACGCTCTGCTGCGGATGCATTTTTGAATAAATGAAAGCTTGCAGTGACCTTGACCTTTGACCTAGTGACCCAAAAATGGGTGTGGAATGTAGAACTCATCAGGGTGCAGCTACATATGAAGTTTCAAAGTTGTAGGTGGAAGCACTTTGATTTTAGAGCCAATGTTCAAAACCTTGTTAAGGTTTCAGCACGACGCGGACAGCTGCAAACTGACACTACGACGGACACGACACGACGAGCTGGCTATGACAATACCTCAGGTTTTCTCCAAAAACAGCCAAGCTAAAAACTACAAATTACAAGGGCCTGAAAGGCAAAAAGTCGCTCACCTAAGATACAAAGGGTGTGACCTGTTCTGTGCAGCCCAGGATAACATAAGAACAAATGTTTTGAACAAGTGTCATGAAGAATAAACTCTTAATGTAACTTTTAGAGTGCTTACAAGGTTTTCTATATTCATATAACAATAAATTACCCGCCGCCTGGTGGCAATATATTTCAACATAGCATAACTATTTTCAAACCAATCCAAGAAATCCTTAAAACAAATGTTCTGACCAACAAATGTTCTGACCAAGTTTCATGAAGATTTCACAATAATGTGACTTTTAGAGTGTAGACAAGTTTTAATTATAGCCATATAAGGAAAAAGCCCCTACCCCTGTGTGCCATGTTTTTCAACCAATCTGAACCATTTTTGAACACTTCCAAGATATCATTGGGACAAATCTTCTGACCAAGTTTCATGAAGATCAGAATATAAATGTGGACTCTAGAGTGTTTACAAGGTTTTACTAAAGCCATATACGGAAAAATGACCCGCCTCTGGTGTCCATGTTTTTCAACAAATCTGAACCAATTTAAAACTCGTCCAAGATATCATTGGTACAAATATTTTTACCAAGTTTTATGATGATCAGACAATCAATGTCGCCTCTAGAGTGTTAATAAGGTTTTACTTTAGCCATATAAAGAAAAATGTCCGCACCATGGATGCCATGTATTCCAGCTATCATTAGATCAAATGTTCTGACCAAATTTTGTGAAGATTGGACTATTAATGTAACTTTTAAAGTGTTAACAAGTTTCTACTATAGCCATAAAAGGAAAAATGCCCGTGCCCATGTAGGCCATGTTTTTCAACCAACCAGAATCATTATCAAATTCGTCAAAGATATCATCAGGAAAAATCTTCTGACCAAGTTTCATGAAATCAGACAATAAATGTGGACTGTACAGTGTTAACAAGGTTTAACTATATATAATAGCCATATAAGGTAAAATGTCCGCTCCCAGGCAACAATGTTTTTTAAGCAACAGAAACCATTTTTGAACTTGTCCAAGATATCATTGCGACAAATCTTCTGACTAAGTTTCATGGTGATCCGACAATAAATGTGGCCTTTAGAGTGTTAATAAGGTTTTACAATTGGCCTTTAAGGAAAAATGCCTTGCCCCCAGGCGGCAATGTTTTTTTCATCAAAACAGAATCATTTTCGAACTTGTCCAAGATATCATTGGCACAAATTTTATTTGCAAATTTCATGAAGATCAGAATGTGGCCCCTAGAGTTTTAACAAGGCAAAAGTTGGCGCTGTATGACGCACAACACACGATGGACAAAATGCGATCACAAAAGCTCACCATGAGCGATTTGTGCTAAGGTGAGCTAAAAAATATAGAAAACTTTCAAACATTTAGTTTTTAAATAACAGAAAGTTTTGTTAGTGATAATGATGTTCTTATTGATCAATTGATTGCGAATTACACAACTTGACAAGTTCGTTTTTTTCCAGATGGAGTCAGGAATTGGTGATACTTATACAAAAGTGTACATACAATTATACAGTTTAAACTAGAGATAATTGTATTTGATAAACCCATTTATTTGCTTACTAACACATACAATCAAGCAAATGATGGTTTGCAATAATTTCAAAAATTTATGAATAACTTGTTTCACCTTTAAATTAATCTGAAAAGAAGTTTATACTCAGATAACAACAATATCAAATGTGCGATACTTGAAAACCATTACTTAAGTTGTGTCACATGGGCATCAGACAAAGCAAAGTCACTGACGACCTTTAATCACTAACCAGTCTAAATTGTAAAATGACTTACTTTAGATCTCAGAAAAATGATTGAACTCTAACAAAGTTGGCTTAAACCAGGGCTGCTTATGCCATTCATAAATCATATGGAAAATGCTAAAATAAGCTTTGACTAATGCTCAATGAGATTAAATTGTACTTGCTATAAGTATACAGAATATAGGAATATGAGAATAACCTGCTGCAATTGTTTTTGTTATCACTTTTTTTTATTATTTGAACTGAAATACTGTTAGTCACCTATAACATTAAACAGCATGCAAGCATGATATTTCTCAACGGCTATTCTAACATATAATAACAGCCACTTACCCATTTGGCCCCATGTAAATCTGTTAAGTCCCCCAGATGTACAGTTAAACACCATCAGCGACTTTGGCCTGAACATACAATTTATGATAATGAACTTTACATAATGTTTCACAGTATCCCAAAAGCTCAAGAAAAGGAGAAAACAATAAGTCCACAACTTTTCAAAATTTGCCACACCAAATCAAAATTTTCTAGAACAAGAAAAATCCTATGTATATGATTCATCCTCTGAGTAATGGGGGTTTAATGCATGTGCGTAAAGTGTCGTCCCAGATCGTGCAGTTCTAGTCTTCAAAAGACTTGGAATCATATTTTTAGTAAACAAACATTTGACCAATTTAACATGTCAATATTTTCTGTTTGTTTTGTGAAGTCTGGATAAAAAGTGTGTTTTTAATATTAACCCTTAAATATTAAGACTTTAAAAAGCAAACAGATGGTCAGATTAATTCTTTATCAGTAAAAATCGAATCCACTCAAGAAGTTTAGGTCTTGGAAAGTCTGTTGCTATCATCATAATGCCTTAAATAACTTGATGCCAATGAACAGTTTTGTTTGTTCACAAAAACAGTCAAGGCTTTATGATTTCTAGTTAACTAAACAAGAGCTGTCAGCTTTGGTAGTGTTAAGTAAGTTTCCAGTAAATCGCCTGTAATTATGACAAAATAGATACATGTATATTAAAGGTTGAATATCTATAGTAGTTGTATAGTACATGTAAACTAAAAGATGATCATAAATCAGTTTTTTTTTAACCATGCCAAGAAATAAGATAACAACATTTCACCAATTAATGAAGTGGAATTAATTTAACTTTGCAAGCAAGGTCTGCATATAAGCTACCTACACAATACCTCTCTGCTGACTAAGGTTATTGAATAGAAACCATTTTTCTTCTTGCCCGATGCAAACCAAACCTTAGCATGCATGTCAGCTACCTACAAACAAAATTACGGCACAATATCTTCATCCAAGCTCAAGTTAGTGATCTTCATTTAAGCTCAAGTTAGTGATCTTCATCCAAGCTCAAGTTAGTGATCTTCATTTAAGCTAAAGTTAGTGATCTTCATCAAAGCTCAAGTTAGTGATCTTCATCATAGCTCAAGTAAGAGATCTTCATCCAAGCTCAAGTTAGTGATCTTCATCATAGCTCAAGTAAGAGATCTTCATCAAAGCTCAAGTTAGTGATCTTCATCAAAGCTCAAGTTAGTGATCTTCATCCAAGCTCAGGTTAGTGATCTTCATCAAAGCTCAAGTTAGTGATCTTCATCAGAGCTCAAGTTAGTGATCTTCATCAAAGCTCAAGTTAGTGATCTTCATCAAAGCTCAAGTTAGTGATCTTCATCAAAGCTCAAGTTAGTGATCTTCATCAAAGCTCAGGTTAGTGATCTTCATCAAAGCTCAAGTTAGTGATCTTTATCATAGCTCAAGTTAGAGATCTTCATCAAAGCTCAAGTTAGTGATCTTCATCAAAGCTCAAGTTAGTGATCTTCATCCAAGCTCAGGTTAGTGATCTTCATCAAAGCTCAAGTTAGTGATCTACATCAGAGCTCAAGTTAGTGATCTTCATCAAAGCTCAAGTTAGTGATCTTCATCAAAGCTCAAGTTAGTGATCTTCATCAAAGCTCAAGTTAGTGATCCTCATCAAAGCTCAAGTTAGTGATCTTCATCAGAGCTCAAGTTAGTGATCTTTATCAAAGCTCAAGTTAGTGATCTTCATCAAAGCTCAAGTAAGTGATCTTCATCAGAGCTCAAGTTAGTGATCTTCATCAAAGCTCAAGTTAGTGATCTTCATCAAAGTTCAAGTTAGTGATCTTCATCAAAGCTCAAGTTAGTGATCTTCATCAGAGCTCAAGTTAGTGATCTTCATCAAAGCTCAAGTTAGTGATCTTCATCAAAGCTCAAGTTAGTGATCTTCATCAGAGCTCAAGTTAGTGATCTTCATCAGAGCTCAAGTTAGTGATCTTCATAAAAAGCTCAAGTTAGTGATCTTCATCAAAGCTCAAGTTAGTGATCTTCATCAAAGCTCAAGTTAGTGATCTTCATCAGAGCTCAAGTTAGTGATCTTCATCAAAGCTCAAGTTAGTGATTTGAACGTGTTAATATGAGCTGTGCTCTGTGAAAAGGGGGCTTATTGCATGTGCGTAAAGTGTCATCCCAGATTAGCCTGTGCAGTCTGCACAGGCTATTCAGTGACAAAACTTTCCGCTTTTATGGTATTGTTCATATACAGAGAGTCTCTTCCTTGCAACAATCCAGTTAAGACAGAAAGTGTCATCCCTGATTAGCCTGTGTAGACTGCACAGACTTATCTGGGATGACACTTTACCCTCATGCATTAAACCCCCTTTTTACAGGGCATGGCTTATATATTTTTGGTAACACTAACCCTGATGCCACTAGCAGAAAATTCAAAATACATAAAAATATCTCCTTACAAACTCCAGTTATTGAGCAGAAACTCCATTTCTATTTATGCTATGATCTTGATTCCGCTTGCCTTAAATGCAAGTCCTAGCTTCATCAGCATGTAACAAACACAATTTCAGCATGATATCTCCATCCTAGCTGAACTTTAACTGTTAACACATTTTTAGCAACAGGGACCTTAATCCAGCTTGGCAAAAATTGAAACCCCATTCTCTGTTCACATGTCAGCTGGAGATAGGAGTTGTAACATGCGAATGTTTACCTGACTTTGCTATGTACACAAAAGAGCATAATTTTTCTTAATTTCTGGTCTGAGTTCTGGACCTTGGTCTATAACCTCCTAGATGATTCCCAAAACATGTATCAAGTTTCAATTGAATATCTGTAGTAAATACAGTCAAAACTGACATAATGGTCACTTGAGAATAACGGTCAATTGCAGACAAGAGTCAGTCTGGATTCTTCCGGACGAAAATCATTCCAAATTGGTTTTGAGAATAACGGTGAATTGTCCAGAATGGCCAACGGCCAGTATATTTCATTCCTATAGTCATGTTTGAACTGAAAACAACGGTCACAAGTCAGTTGTTTCAAGATGCGAAAATTAAGAACACAAACAAAACAGGTGCACATAACAATAAGAATGTGTATTAGAAGCAATTATCAGCCGCATTCATAACAACTAAGCATGAGCGGATCGTCTGTTCAGGAACAATAATACATTGAATTTCAATTTTAATAATAAACTTTTTTTTAACCAAAATTTGACGTCTTTTTCTTTGAATTAGAAGAATACAGTTATATCATACTTTCGGTTTAAGACAGGGAATATGCTTTTAGATTTGTTCGGTTGGGACGTCAATGAAACGTGCTAATCTTTACTTAAAAAATACATCCCAATGAATGTAATATGAACTCTCGGATTTACTGAATGAACGAGATACATGAGTAAACAGCATTTCTATCGCTGATTAAGTCATAGATTCAGTTTTAAAATAGTTATCAAATTAAATAGATTTATAAGACATTATTATGTTTTATTTAATAGAAATTATTTATGTTATTATGCTTAGGCATAAATATCGGCAATGAGCCTTTGTTTTACACTATGTGCGAACAACTGGTTGGGGCAACGATGTGGCAATGCTACCAATTGACCAACCATCTAAACAGTGGTGATCCGAGAATAGCGGTCACTCGTCCACAATGGTCACTTTGGCAATTCCCATATTTGCCGCTGTTTTCAGTTTTGAATGTATGTACTTGTTTCATACACACCTTTACCTGAACTTGATCTTGCCTATAACCAGATTTTTATAAGTGCAAAAGGGGGCATTGTCCTGCCAAAAAGCTGGTAACAGTTTTAACCAGTTAATGTAAATAAAGACAATGGACATTTATGTGTTAAGTTCAATATGTGTAGATGAAGAAGATATGGATATGAAATAGTTTTATGCACCTGCTATCGAGAATTGTTGAAATACAAACAGAGCAACATTTTGCTAAATTGTAAGAGAGTTATGGATCTTTGTAAGTGACCTCAAACAAGACTCCACACACACATGTTGAGATTCAATCGAACAGCCAGCTGTAGAAAAAGTGATATAGAGATATTCCTAGTTTACCTTAACCAAAGCATTACGTATCATCCACATTTGGGTGAGTAGTATAGCAAAGACTTTTCAGTGAACAATCAAGCTAAAAATATCTTATTGGAAGATCTGATCTGAGGTGAATATTCTGAACATCTATTAAATTTTGATCAAAGCATTAAAAGGCAATACAGTGGTAATCTTCCATACACATAACAGGGCAACAGATAAGGTTCGTTTTATCGTTTTTACGATTTGTATTTGACAGAAAACAAATTGAAATTAAAAATCAATCGTACAGAAAACGATAGCGAAAATGGAAAACTAATTGAAATCGATTCTTCGTCGATTTAGTTATTCCGTTTTCCGCCGTACCGCGTTTAATTATAATTAGTGTATTGTAACCTTTAGTGTGGCCGTAATATTTTCATTTAGTTCATAAAGACACCGTTTTAGGCCGGTGTAAATATAAAGTTACTTCCATCTGAAATAAGTTCGGGAAAAGGTTCTCTGTTAAACGCGGTCGGGTTTGGAAACTTTCATAAACGGCATGCGCGCCGAATATTTTACATTTCGGTACGAGACCCAAACCGTCAGGAAAAGACATTGTGAAGAGTATACTATCACATTAAATAGCGCAGGTGGTGACAGATTCTTAAATATTCGGCTCAAAACACCGCTGAGATTCCGTGTCTCAAAAACTAACAACATCGCGATTTCTACTGGTTTGTCGTTGATGGAGAGGGTTTGGCAATGTAGGTGAGCTCTGAGACTGAAAGGCAGGAGTGTTGAAACTGGTTAAAACAAAATGACTCCATCATCCATTTGTCACTAAACAATTAGTACTAATATCGCCAAACAACCATTGCCAGTGTGAATTTATAATGACTTAATTGGCATGAGAATTGCTGAGAATTACCAATATCCAAAATTAAGCACTAATTTGATCCAGAAATAAATGTATGTTTTGATCAAATTGTAAAAAAAACTAGTTGACAAATAGTTCTGAGGGAAAAAAACTAATTGTAACAAAAAGCTTGCAGTGAAAACTAATTGACACAAAATCTTATCTGTTGCCTTGACATAAAGATATTGAATAACTAAGAAAACAGGCTCCAATCACAATTGTTACTTGTTTTAAACGCATTCAATGGTCAAACTATCCAGCATCATTATATGGCTACTCACTTGTGTACAGCCGTATACCATCCCACTGCCAACAGCATGTTGGTTGCAAAGTCAGCAGGAATGATGTCTGCAGTGGCATTGAAGTCCCCCTTCATTATCCGAAGTACACCCTTGCCAATCTGTAATGCAAATGGTGATAAAAATAGATACATAACAAGAGGGCCTGAAAGGCCCAAAGTCGCTCACCTGAGATAACAAGATAGTATTGGGACAAATCTTTTGACCAAGTTTCACGAAGATCAGAAAATAAATGTGGCCTCTAGAGCGTCAACAAGGTTTTACTATGGCAATATAAGAAAAAATGCCCCGCCCCCTGGCAGCCATTTTTTTCAACCAACCGTCATCATTTTTGAACTCTTCCAAGATATTATCAGGATAAATCTTCTGACCAAGTTTCATGAAGATCGGACAGTAAATGTGGCCTCTAGAGTGTTAACAAGATTTTAATATAGCCATATAAGAAAAAATGCCCCGCCCCTTGGAAGCCATTTTTTTCAAGCAAAAATAATTATTTTCGATCTCATCCAAGATATCATGGAGACCAATCTTCTGACCAAATTTCATGAAGATAGGACAATAAATGTGGCCTCTAGAGTGTTAACAAGGTTTTACTTTAGCCATATATAGCCATATAGGGAAAAATGCCCCGCCCCTGGTGGCCATGTTTTTTAAGCAACCAAAACCATTTTCAAACTCATCCAAGATATCATTGGGATAAATCTTCTGACAAATTTTCATGAAAATAAATGTGAACTCTAGAGTGTTAACAAGGTTTTACTATAGCCATATAAGGAAAATAGCCCCGCCCCTGTGGTGGCCATGTTTTACAACCAACCAGCATCATTTTTGAACTCGTCCATGATATTATTGGGATGAATCTTCTGACCGAGTTTCATGAAGATCGGACTATAAATGTGGCCTCTAGAGTGTTAACAAGATTTTAATATAGCCTTATATAGCCATATAAGGAAAAATGCCCGGCCCCTTGGCGGCCATGTTTTTCAAGCAAACGTAACCATTTTCGAACTCATCCAAGATATCATTAAGACAAATCTTCTGACCATATTTCATCAAGATTGGACAATAAATGTTGGCTCTAGAGTGTTAACACAGTTTAACTATAGCCATATAAGGAAAAATGCCCCGCCCCCTAGCGGCCATGTTTTTCTTTAACCAACCAGCATCATTTTCAAACTCGTGCAAGATATCATTGGGATGAAGCTTCTGATCAAGTTTCATGAGGATCGGACAATAAATGTGGCCTCTAGAGTGTTAACAAAATTTTGCTATAGCCATATAAGGAACAAGGCTATTGTCAAGCAATATTGTCCCCTACCGAATCCACCATTGTCAGAAATTCCACCATTTTCAGAATTTTTTTTTTTGGTTGCCATAGCTACCACAATTTTTGAGGTAGGAACGAAATGAAATGATGTGCATAATGTCCACATTGCCATCTATCCATGTTGCAAGTTTCATGAAAAAATATTAAGAACATTTAAAGTTATCGCAGGATCCAGAAAATCACAATTTTCAGAAGTATTTCTAGTCTATTTGTTGCCATAGCAACCAGAATTTTTGATGTAGGAACAAAATGAAATGACGTGCATAATGTCCATATTGCCATCTATTCATGTTTCAAGTTTCATGAAAAAATATTAAGAACTTTGAAAGTTATCGCAGGATCCAGTAAAGTGTGACGGACGGACGGACTGACAGACGGAGTGCAAACCATAAGTCCCCTTTGGTGGAACCGGTAGGGGACAAATATGCCCTGCCCCTTGGTAGCCATGTTTTTCAAGCAAACGTAACCATTTTCAAACTCATCCAAGATATCATTGAAACCAATCTTCTGACCAAATTTCATGAAGATTGGACAATAAATGTGGCCTCTAGAGAGTGCACAAGGCAAATGTTGACGTTGCACAAAGCTCGACCGACAACGGACGACTGACAAAAGGCGATCACCAAAGCTCACCATGGGCACGTTGTGCTTAGGTGAGCTAAAAACATGGATACAGAAATATTTTTACACGAAAATTACAGAAATGTTAGGTAAAATGTGACTATTTGTGTATTTTAAGTCATAAGCCAGCTAGCATACATCACTTAAACACATGTTGTTATATACTTGTTTACTTCTTTACAAGTAACCATGATGAATTTATGCAAAAAAAAACCAACTGCATGCAGTGAAAAAACAAGAGCACCGCCGGGGGGGGGTGGGGGGGGGGGTGGAGGGGATTCTTGGGTGCGATGGTTGGACGGTATTTCAAAAATAAAATAATAAAAATAAATATTTGTGTTTTTAACCGTTTAAAAAAAAATAATTTGGGAGGGGGGGTGGGGTGGGGTATAGTGTGAGGGTGTGGTGGTCATTTGTGAGATGATCTTAAAAAAAAAATTAGGGGGGGGGGGCACGGGGGATGGTTTGGGTGGAGTCTATTGTGGTATGTCAGGTAAGAGTAGTTTTGTCAAAGTATTAATCAAATCTAATCATAAATAAAGAAGTTATGGCAATTTTAGCAAAATTTAATAATTTGACCTTGAGAGTCAAGGTCTTTCAAAGGTCAAGGTAAAATCCAACTTGCCAGGTACAGTAACCTCATGATAGCATGAAAGTATTTGAAGTTTGAAAGCAATAGCCTTGATACTTTAGAAGTAAAGTGGATCGAAACACAAAATTTAACCATATATTCAAAGTTACTAAGTCAAAAAAGGGCCATAATTCCGTAAAAATGACAACCAGAGTTATGCAACTTGTCCTTTTACTGTACCCTTATGATAGTTTGCGAGTGTTCCAAGTATGAAAGCAATATCTATGATACTTTAAGGGTAAAGTGGACCAAAACACAAAACTTAACAAAATTTTCAATTTTTTAAGTATAAAGGGCCCATAATTCCGTCCAAATGCCAGTCAGAGTTACATAACTTTGCCTGCACAGTCCCTTGTGATAGTTAATAAGTGTTGCAAGTATGAAAGCAATAGCTTTGATACTGTAGGAATAAAGTGGACCTAAACACAAAACTTAACCAAAATTTTCAATTTTCTAAGTATAAAAAGGGCACATAATTCTGTCAAAATGCAGGCCAGAGTTATCTAACTTTGCCTGCCCAGTCCCCTCATGATAGTAAGTAAGTGTACCAAGTTTGAATGCAATAGCATTGATACTTTCTGAGAAAAGTGGACCTAAGGGCAAAACTTAAGCGGACGCCAACGCCGACGCCAAGGTGATGACAATAGCTCATAATTTTTTTTTTTTAAATAGATGAGCTAACAACATAATCTAAAAGGTTAAAAACGTTCAAAGAGACCCACTGACTATACTAATTCTAAGCCCCATTGACAATGAATGCCAAGCCCCATTACCAGTAATAATGAGATGCCCCACTGACCATACTTATGCCAAGCCCAACTGACTAAAGTAATGCTACGCCCCACTGACTATAATTATGCAAAGCCCCACTGACTAAACTTATGTTAAGCCCCACTAACTAGACTAATGCAAAGCCCCACTCACAATACGAATGCTAAGGCCCACTGACTATACTAATGCCAAGCCCCACTGATAATACTAATGCCAAGCCCCACTGACTATAATAATGCCAAGCCCCACAGATTATAATTATGACAAGCCCCACTGACTATACTAATGCTAAGCCCAACTGACTTTACTAAGTACAAGCCCCACTGACTAAAATAATGCCAAGCCCCACAAATTATCATTATGACAAGCCCCACTAACTATACTAATGCTAAGCCCCAATGACTATACTCATGCCAAGCCCAACTGACTAAAATAATCAAAAGCCCCACTAACTATGCTAATGCTATGCCAAACTGACAATACTAATGCCATGCCCTATCAACTATACTAATGTCATGCCCCACTGACTATACTAATACCATGCCCCACTGACTATACTTATGCCAAGCCCAACTGACTATACATTACTAATGTCATGCCCCACTGACTACTAATGTCATGCCCAACTGACTATACTAATGTTAAGCCCCACTGACGATACTAATGCCAAGCCCCACTGACTATACTTACGCTAAGCCCAACTGACTATACTAATGCCAAGCCCCACTGACTACACTAATGCTAAGTCCCACTAACTATACCTATGCCAAGCCCCACTGACTACTAATGCCAAGCCCAACTGACTATACTAATGCTGAGACCCACTGACTATACTTATGCTTAGCCACACAGACTATACTTATGCCAAGCCCCACAGACTATACTAATGCCAAGCCCCACTGACTATACTTATGTAGGCCCCACTGTCTATACTAATGCCAAGCCCCACTGACTATACTAATGCCAAGCCCCACTGACTAAACTCATGCTAAGCCCAACTGACTATAATATGCTTAGCCCCAGTGACTTTACTAATGCTAAATCCAACTGACTATACTAATGCCAAGTCCCACTAACTATACTAATGCCAAGTCCCACCGACTATACTAATGTTTAGTCCCACTGACTATAATAATGCCAAGCCCTACTGACTTAAAATACTAATGCCAAGCCCCACTGACTATACTAATGCCAAGCCTCACTGACCATACTTATGCCAAGCCCCACTGTCTATACTAATGCTAAGTCCCACTGACTATACTAATGTCACTTACTGCTGCTAGGAGCCCAGTGGGTCCATTCACATTGTCCACCCAGCCCTGGAACATAACAAAGTCGGGTACAAGATGCTGCATTCATTAAATGATGATTACCAAGGTGAAAGCATTATCCGTACTGATGCATTGGATGGTTTGAATAAGTCTTTGTTCAACATAAGTTCAATGTGAAGGTAAAAGTCTGCTAAGGTGTAGTGAGTGTAATGAGTTTTACCAGTAAATAAAGAATAAAAACTTTTTACAACGTAGTATTGATGTTAGTTTAGTTTGTAAATGTTTATATTATTTTGATTGCATTGAAAGCCTTAGGTTTATTAAAATGCTCTTGAGTCCGTTTCCTGGAGCAAGAACCAGTACTTGGTGTCTTTGGGGGGATCTTAAGAACACTCCCTGTGTGTGGATCGAACCTGTGACCTCCCGGTCGCTGGTCGGACACCATATTATCACGCCATGGCGACCATCAAGTAAAGTGTTGAAAGTGTGCTGAGATTGTTCATAGATAGCTTTGTAGCAAGCAGTCTTGATGTGAGACAAAATACAGTATGGCATTTTGGGCAAACAAAGATTTGAGATCTTAAAAATTAGTCCAGGTCAAAAAGTATAAAAATGGCAGTTGTTGAAATAAGGTGATGTGTTATTGTTGACTGTATTCCCAAATCAAAGTCCACACACGTCAAGTTCAAAAGAAGGTCAAGTGATGTGGGATTGTTATTTAACTTCAAAGACACCACCTGTTCATTAATCAAAGTTTGTAAGTTTCCCACTGCTTGAAGGAAGAAGAATTGACGTGAGACCAAGTCATTTTGGGTCAACAAAGACTTGGGACTTTCTGAATAAGTCTCAGTCAAAAAGTTGCAAAGTGTAAGTTCTTGACGTTGGATGAACGGGTTAAGGTAATTAGTTTGTAAGGCAAAGGACACAATTGTAGAAGAGTGTCTAGTGATCTTGGTGTAGGCAAAACTCAAATCCAGAAAATTCTGAAGCATAAACATGAGATAATGAACTATTTTGAGAGGAACCTTAACTCTAAAAGTAAACGCCCCAAGTGTGAGTCGGATTACCCGTCAGTGAATGAGTTAGTGCAGAAAGTGGTTTATGTTTGGAAGTTTAAGTAATACATGTAAATATAAAAATAAGTTATTTTTTTAAGTTAGTGATTTGATTGTGTGTGTGTGTTTGTGGGGGTTGGATGTCGTCGTGATTACTGTGTTTTGTTGTTACTACTGGTATGTTCATTATCTGTCTAGTATTTTATTTTTTATAATTAGAAATAATACACTAATATAAAGACAAAACTGAGTTTTCAATCTTTTATCACATTATACATTATTAGTATTCACACATTTAAACAATAGAGCACATACGTAGATAAGGTACCTATTAAAAGCCTACTAGCATATTTTGCAAAGTTTCAATCGACCCTGCAAATAAAGAACACCTGAGAACAAAGACCACAACAACCAAATCCCTTCAGTAGTCTTTATTGGCAGGGTGGTATGTATAAGGAAAAATGTCCCAGCCTCTACCAACCATGTTTTTCAACAAACCGGAACCATTTTCGAACTCATCCAAGATATCATAAGAACTAATCTTCTTACCAAGTTTCATGAAGAGTGACCAATAAACGAAAATTCTAGAGTTTTAATTTACTACACTTACTATAAGAAAAATTGCCCTTGGTGGCAATGGTTTTTCACCATTTAAGAACTTGTCCAAGATATATTTGAGAAAAGTCTTCTGACCAAGTTTCATGAACAACAGACAATAAACGTGGCCTCTAAAGTGTTAACAAGGTTTAATAATAGCCATTTAAGCCCTGGTGGCCATGTTTTTCAACCGACCAGAACCATTTTTGAACTCATCCAAGATACACTGGGGAAAAATCTTCTAACCAAATTTCATGAAGATCGAAAAAATAAATGTGGCACCCAAAAGGGTAAACAAAGTTTTACTATAGCCATATAAAGAAAAATACCCCGCCCCTGGCAGTCATTTTTTTTCAACCAACAGGAACCTTTTTGTGTCCAAGGTTATATTGGGACAAATCATCTACCAAAGTTTAATGAAGATTGAACAATACATGTGGCCCTCAGAGTGTTAACAAGGCAAATGTTGATGCCGCACACGGACCGCAGACGGACAAAAGGTGATTACAAAAGCTCACTATGAGCACATTGTGCTCAGGTGAGCTTACCATAAGCGCATTGTGCTCAGGTGAGCTAAAACACTATTAAGCCAATGGAAATATTCCTACTGCAACCCAAATCTAATAGATAAATTCAAAAAATAGCAGGTGGCCAAATTTCAGGTATTTGTAACTATAATGAAATTATAAAGCAAATTCTTATTTTCACTGGTCAGTTCATGATATTGGACAACACGGACAACTGCTTGCAGCAACCCTGATGGCCCTTTAAAAGAAACAATAGTATTGCTATTGACATCATAAATTAAATAATCTTATCATAAAACATAAGCGAGACCTTACCCTGACTGGTTCCACATATGTGGCCCCCACTATGGATGGTCTGAATATGGCTACAGGCAGGGATCCAGCCTCCTCCTTGATCAAGAATTCGGCCACTGACTTTGTGTATGTGTATGTGTTGGGCCTGGAACCGATGATCTGAGGAGTCAGCGTATTCAGTGTCTCTGCATCCATCCATCTGGCAACGAGAAAATCACTAATGATTGCTCTTACAGAAAAATTAAATGTTTTAAATATGTGTATCAAAACCAATAATTTCCAGATTTCATTTAACAGTACACAATAAAAACCAACAAATGAAGTCTTCACACTAGTCTCCATAATCCAGTTGCAAAAATCATTATGCAACCATTGAAACAGGTGAGAGCTGGACCATTTACATAACACAATTTCCACTAGCCAGAGTTATTATCACGCTGTCTAGATAACAGTAAGCTTGAAGACTAAGTAAAATTTGAATGATCTAGTACAGATGCAAATTAGATTATTATGATTCAAGAAGGATGAAAACTAGAAGCTTTGAGAAGAGGAAATTATTAACTTTTACATTGTGACCAAAGCATTATGAGAAGTTTTATACTACACAATCTCACTATAAACTTGAATAGACTAGCATACAATTAAAAAGTTTTATTATTGGAAGTAAATCGGTGTAGAAATGAAAAAGTTAATGTAAAATAACATAAAACAAGAGATGTGTTTGTCAGAAACACAATGCCCCCTACTGCGCCACTTTCATTTTTATTTATTTTTTATTTGGCAGGTTCATTAATTGCCTCTTTTTAAAGCTTATTACTTCAATTGGATTTATTTTTTTTACCTTTGACCTTGAAGGATGACCTTCACCTTTCACCACTCAAAATGTGCAACTCCATGAGATACACATGCATGCCACATATCAAGTTGCTATCTTCAATATTGCAAAAGTTATGGCCAATGTTTAAGTACATAAAATAAAACTAGAGTGTTCACATATTTTCAATATATACATATAGAGAAAACTGCCCCGCCCCCTGGCAGCCATGTTTTTTCACCAATCTGGACCATTTTCAAACTCGTCCGAGATATCAATGAAACCAATGTTTTGACCAAGTTTCATGACGATTGGGCAAACATTTTGACTTCTAGAGTGTTCACAAGTTTTTGCTATAGCCATATAAGAAATACTGCCCAGCCCCCTGGCAGCCATGTTTTTCAAGGGACCGGAACCATTTTTTAACTCAAACAACATATCATTTAGACAAACATTTTTACAAAGTTACGTGAAGATTGGGATTTTTTTTACCTAGTGACCTAGATTTTGACCCAGCATGACCCAGTTTTGAACTCAGTCGAGGTATCAATGGGACAAATGTTCTGACCAAGTTTAACTGATTGAAAATCTCTGACCCAGCCCCACCCAAACCCCAAAAACTTTTGACCCAGAGGTCAGATAAAAATTCCAAATAGTGCAGGGTCGCACATATGCCCATATCTACCATGTGTGTAAGAATCAAGGTTGTAGTGCTTATAGTATAGGAGGAGATAGTGGCCAGGACGGACGGACAGACAGGCAGGCAGACCACAATATACCACAATATCCCCACTCTTTTTTTAAAGCCTGGGGATAAACAAGAGCACCCCATAACGGGTGCCACGCTCAGCTGCGAAAGCTTGTCAGATTTTTTTTTTTAAGAGGTCACCATGACCTTGACCTTTGACCTAGTGACCCAAAAATGGGTGTGGCGTGTAGAACTCATCAAGGTGCATCTACATATAAAGTTTCAAAGTTGTAGGTGGAAGCACTTTGATTTTAGAGCCTATGTTAAGGTTTTATATTAGAGGTCACAGTGAACTTGACCTTTGACCTAGTGACCCAAAAATGGGTGTTGAATGTAGAACTCATCAAGGTGCATCTACATATGAAGTTTCAAAGTTGAAGGTGGAAGCACTTTGATTTTAGAGCCAATGTTAAGGTTTTAGCACGACGCCTACGGCGGACGGGGAGCTGGCTATGATAATACCTCGGGTTTTCTCCGAAAACAGCCAAGCTTAAAATTAGATTATCAACTAGACCAATATGAGCTCTAGCCAACTATGAAATAGTACAGATATACATGATACACACGAGCATGCATCCAGGAGTTGTCTTGGCTTCAATGGCGGCTCATACACTTCCTCGTCTATTTTGTTCCTGTCGCAATTGGCATACGCCGTTGAGATATGCACAAACGAGACAAGCTTTGGCAAAGTCTTACAGAACTCCAGCATGCTGTGTACACCGCCTATGTTCATATCAACTGACAGTCTGAAACAAGAGCAAACTGACACAGATCTTCAGAATGTCCAGGTCTTCTCAATGCCATCAGAAACAATGAAGTCGTGTTCTGAGAAAACTGGGGATAATGCATGTGCGTAAAGTGTCACTTTCCGACTAAACAAGATTTTAGGTAAAAAGAGACTTCATTTAAACAAAAAATGTCATAAAAGCGGAAAGTGTCGTCCCTGATTAGCCTGTTCGGACTGCACAGGCTAATCTGGGACGACACTTTACACACATGAATTAAGCCCAGTTTTCTCAGAACAAGAAACAATGTAAGCATCAGTCTGTCTGGTTTCACTTTCTACCATCAATCAACAAACAAGTTAAACAACATTTTTAAGCCAACAAAGATTCAGATTTGTGCGGTAATGTCAAATCAAATGTTTACCAACTAAGCTTCTTTTTTTTTTAAATATCAATATTAATACTTGACACAAAATCCATTACTTAACAATGACAATTTCAATTAACCATCATAAATTAAAATAAGTTAAAAAGAAACATTTTTTTTAAATGCAAAACTGTATTTTTTACTATTGGCAAACATGAACTTAAAATACATATAATGACTTACTTCATTTCTTCATCAAACTTAATAGTAGCGGCAGAATGGAACACCACAGACACTTCTTTTGTAAGCAAGTCGTGGTCACCTTGGTCCAGGCCCAGATCTTCTTTGATAATGTCACCCTCTATGGCCTTGCATTTGCGTTTGAAGTCTGGATTTTGCGTCTTCACTTTCTCAAATAACTGAAATTGAACCTCATTTTGACACAACAACCCATTTTACAACTCTCTGCTAATGTAATACATTTGAAAATACATGTTTACACAAAATAATTCTTACAATCACACTCATTATCACATAATAAAAATTTAGTGACCAAATATCTTTCAACATAGTAGAATAAATAATTTGTAATGATGATTACATGTTTATAAACATTATGTCTTAAAATTGTCACACTCCTAAATAATTAATGCATATTCATTGTTTCTAGTGTAAACTTTTTAGTGATTCACAGTACCTGAGAATCCAGAATTTCATCTAATCTTTCTTGTGGATCTTTTCCCTTCTTGGGTCTTATTAGAAGATAAATACACTTAACTTCTGGGCATGATCGTATGAGTTTCTCAACCAGGATTTTACCCAGAAAGCCTGTTGCTCCTGTTATAAAAATGCTTTGACTAGCATAAAACTCTGGGATGGAAGGAACAGTTGACATCTGCAAACAAACAATATTTACAGTTATTTTTTTAAAGTGTTAAAAAATCATGAATGATCAAACAAAACAGTCCATTCAAAAAATAACTATGTTCTTGCATATTAACTGGAATATGGTTGCCAGCAAACAACCATTAGCCGTAGAGAGTATGTCACCTATGTAGCAGAAAGACACCTTCACCTCCAACCTGTTACATCTATCTAAAAGATCATTAGGGCATCCCTTTTCTTTCAAACTTGGGGGTATTATACAGCTCAATTCAAGATGTTGATTTTATATATATATTCCCAATTGATGGTTTCCATAATGAAATGAATTGCTTTGTGCTATTTATACCAAACATATAAAAAAAAACTTAATTCCATCGGTCAAGCTGTTGACAAGTTATTGATAGGAAACAATTTTTACATTTATTGTGACAATGACCTTGACAATTTACCTTATGACCCCAATTTCAATAGGGGTCATCTATTGTCCAAGGCAAATGCACATGGGAAGTATCAAGCCAATCAGTTATCAGTTGACAAGTTATTGATCAGAAATGATTGCAAACTTAGTGCAACAGTGACCTTTGATCTAGTGACCCCAATTTCAATAGGGGCCATCTACTGTCTAATGCCAATGCACATGGGGAGTATCAAGCCAATTGCTCCCTCCGTTCACAAGTCATTGATCGGAAACAATTTTCACTCTTTAAGTGATACAGTTACCTTGACCTTTGACCTAGTCACCCAAATTTAAATAGGGGTCATCTACTGGCAAAGGCCAATGCGCATGGGAAGTATCAAGCCAATTGATTAATTATTTCACAATATTGATTGGAAACAAACGGGTCTACCAACAGACAGATGGACATCCAGCAAAAAAATATACCCACTCGTCTTCCAAGGGGAGCATAAAAATGGTAGGCATCCATGAGACTGATTTCATAAGCAATTGTGTGTAAAGTACTTCATTTGATTTCCCAAACTAATTTGTTGCAAGTTAAAAATCTTAAAAATCAAGATATCTGTTTGTCAGAAACACTATGTCCCCTTTTGTGCCGCTTTGAAGCTATATATTTGACCTTTGACCTTGAAGGATGACCATGACCTTAACCGTTCACCACTCAAAATGTGCAGCTCCATGAGATACACATGCATGCCAAATATCAAGTTGCTATCTTCAATTTTGCAAAAGTTATGGCCAATGTTAAAGTTTTCGGACGGACAGACACCATATATTTGACATTTGACCTTGAAGGATGACGTTGACCTTCACCTTTCACCACTCAAATTGTTCAGCTCCATGAGATACATATGCATGCCAAATATCAAGTTGCTATCTTCAATATTGAACAAGTTATGGCCAATGTTTAAGTTTTCGGACGGACAGACGCCATAAATATTGCAAAAGTTATGGCAAAATGTTAAAGTTGGAGCAAACAAACACACAAACCAACCAACCAACAGGCAGGGCAAAAACAATATGTCCCCCACTATAGTGGTTAGGGACATATAATCAAAAGTGAATACAATGCAAAATTGAAACTGAAATGGCCTGATTGATTGTATGCAGATTATATCAAGCAAGGTGCGTGAGGCTATACACACAAACAATAAAATGCTGATAATGCGCTTTTTGAACGAAATTGACAAAATTCTTCTTTTTGGCATTTTTGGGGATGGTTATTGGGAATTCTGTAATTTTTCTTTAACTACGCAAATGCCCCTTCACTGATACATTATAAAGTAGAAAAAAAGTTGCTGACCCACTACATTGTTTGTTAACCCAATCTTACAACAAGACCCTGTTGCAACCTAAACCACTTTTGACAGTTGGAAAAATGGGGCTCTTAAGGAAATTACATCCTTCATATTTTCTGCATCGACTTATCATTCCATCTTCTTCATGATTCATTTCCAGAACAAGAGTCACCCTGACATATGTGTCTTGTTCTGACAAAACTGGGCATAATGCATGTGCGTAAAGTGCCGTCCCTGATTAGCCTGTGCAGTCCGCACAGGCTAATCAGGGACAACACTTTCCACTTAAACTTGATTATCGGTAAGTAGGGACTGCCTTCAAACTAAAAATACCATAAAAGCGGAAAGTGTCGTCCCTGATTAGCCTTTGCGGACTGCACAGGCTAATCTGGGACAACACTTTACGCACATGAATTAAGCCCAGTTTTCTCAGAACAAGACACATATTATTAAAGCCAGTCAGAGATGATAAAAAGTTTGTACTTTAGAATTGTAGAATACAGAAGAATTGTTGTTAGGCTCGTAAGTAAGGATTGGGATCCTTTTTAGCCTACATCTTCATTATCTAATCCTGACTGGACTTCTTTAGTACTAAAGTTTTTAATACACTTATAACATAAAAAAGATCGAGTGATATTTGGAACATCCAATACCTCGATTGAGATATAACACTAGTTAAAACATGTACTGAGCATGATTATCCCACACTTGGTCGAGTCTGTTTTTGAAAATATTTAATGCCTTAGCAGACACTACTTTGTAATGTAAATTAGTCCATACAGATATGATTCTTTGAGATAAACTTTTCAGTCTAAAATTTATCTCACAATTGGGATTAGCAAGTTTAAAACAGTGTGCTCTTGTTTTAGATATGTTGACGGAGAAAAAACATGCACATGATATATCATCTAGGTGATGAATGATTTTTTAACACTGATATCTCCGCTCCTACTTCTATGGGAAAGGCGGGGTAGTTTTAACATCTTAAATCGATCATTGTAGTTTATATTTTGAAGGCCTTGGACTAATTTATAACCACCACTGAACATCCTCTATACTTTCAATTTCTTTCCTTAGGAAAGGATACTAAACTGTGTTCCCATATTCAAGGTGTGGACTCACAAGTGTTGTATAATTTGACATAGGAATCCTTATCCAGAAATGCACAAGACCAAGGATACTGTTGAATTTTTTAACTTTACTGTAGACATGCTTATTAAATTTGAGATTGTCCTGGAAGTTGATAGAGATGTTACACTCCTCATTAACTGTATTCAATTTGTCTGCATTCATGTTATATTCAACTTTGTCATTTGACCTTCCAAAGTACACCACCATGTTTTTTTCCATATTCAATTTCATTTCTCATGTTTTTGCCAAGTTACTAATGGTATCAAGGTCATCTTGTAAGATTTTACAATTATCAGTGGTATTATAGATCTTTGTGTAGTCTTTGTGTAAAAAAAATTAACGTAGCTTTTAAAAAGACCTGGTAATTGTTGACATATTAAATGAACAATATCAGTCCGAGAAGACTACATGTACCTTGAGGAACTCCAGGTTTAACATCTCACCAGTTAGATGATTGACCTCTGATAAATACAAATTGTTATCTGCCACTAAGGAATTCATTAATCCACACTAAGATTGGTCCTTTCATACCATATGCCGATATTTTGGTTAATTTATAACCTTTGGTGACTTACTTTGTCGAAGCCTAAGCCAGGTTTTAATAAATCATGAATTCATATTATCAATAAAATATAACCAGTCTTTTAACTCATCAAAAAGTTTTAATACACAGAAACCTCTGGTGTGAACTCCAAATTTTTGATAAGATAATGAATGATTTCTGTCTAAATGTTCAATGTTATGTGATCAAATTTTATCTCAACTCCTACAAACGTGACATAATCTGATTTGCTTCGAGTGGTCATGTGCACGGTATGTATTTTCCATACACCCCCAGTAATTTCAATACACTGATCAACGTAAAAAAAGGTGTCTGTTCGATAAACTGCCAGATAAGTCTTGTAATTACACACTGAAATTATCATGGTATTCTATTTATCCTATGACATTAAAAAAAACACCTTTAAATTAGTGAAACAAGAGATGTGTTCGTCAGAAACACAATGCCCCCTATTGCGCCGCTTTGAAAATATTTTTTTATATTTTTTTTTACCTTTGACCTTGAAGGATGACCTTGACCTTGAAATTCCACCACATAAATGTGCAGCTTTATGAGAACGCCGCTTTGATTTTTTTTTTACCTTTGACCTTGAAGGATGACCTAGAAGGATGACCTTGACCTTGAACTTCCACCACTCAAAATGTGCAGCTTCATGATAACGCCGCTTTGAATTTAATTTTTTTTTTTTACCTTTGACCGTGAAGGATGACCTTGACCTTGAAGGATTACCTTGACCTTGAACTTCCACCACTCAAAATGTGCAGCTTCATGAGAACGCCGCTTTGAACTTTTTATTTTTGACGTTTGATCTTGAAGGATGACCTTGACCATGAACTTCTACCACTCAAAATGTGCAGCTTTATGAGAACGCCGCTTTGATTTTTTAAAAATATTTTGACCTTTGACCTTGAAGGATGACCTTGACCTTGAACTTCCACCACTCAAAATGTGCAGCTTCATTAGATACACATGCATGCCAAATATCAAGTTGCTATCTTCAATATTAAAAAGTTATGGCCAATGTTAAAGTTTTCGGACGGACAGACACCATATATTTGACATTTGACCTTGAAGGATGACGTTGACACTCACCTTTCACCACTCAAATTGTTCAGCTCCATGAGATACATATGCATGCCAAATATCAAGTTGCTATCTTCAATATTGAACAAGTTATGGCCAATGTTTAAGTTTTCGGACGGACTGACGCCATAAATTTGACATTTGACCTTGAAGGATGACCTTGATCTTTCACCACTCAAAATGTGCAGCTCCATGAGATACACATGCATGCCAAATATCAAGTTGCTATCTTTAATAGTGAAAAAGTTATGGCCAATGTTAAAGTTTTTTCCGGAAGGACGGACGGACGTACTGATGGACAGTTCAACTGCTACATGCCTCCCTACCAGGGGCATAAAAAATAGTCCTAAACAGATCAAATTAACTGAATCTAACTTTGGGTGGTAATATCAAAAAAAAACTTATTTCAGTTACAAAATGTTTACCCATACTTCAGGAATGATGCAGCATTTATCCTTGCCAATATAAACAACTCTTCTATTAACACTCTTTTAACTAAATGACATGTAATTTATAACAGCCAAACCTCTTCTGGCTCTTGTTCTGCTCACCAAAGATGTTGCATGGATTAAAATCACCCTTTTTTATTTGTGTATTGATTAGTTTTCTTCCATCACAATCCTCCTTTTTCATTTTAAAACAGTTGTTTTAAGCAGGAAATTCTTGGTGGATGGACATTCTTTGATCAACTAACAAAGTAACAATCTTTTCATCAAAGAAATTACCGGTACCATTCTACTTCAATTTCTATTGAAAACAGAAAAGTAAAAGAACAATGCACTGTAGTAACAAGATTTAATATTTTTTAAGTCACTGACAAGGTTCTCAATCTGTCAATTGCTCAACATAAACACTGAATTAAAAACATGGTGTTATTGGAGTACATTCAACGTTATTAAAGAAATCTACCATGAAAACTCACTGGTTTCTTTTGAGACCTTTATTCCAACATTTTTATTCATATTTTTTTTATACACTTTATACACTATATATATTTATATACATTATACACATGCTGCATTGACAAAGAATATTTTGCATGTTGTCTTCACAAAAAAAGCTGACACCATGCTCAATGTTTAAAACGCACTTAGTGACCCCGTGACCTAGTTTTTGACCCATGTTCGAACTTGACCTACACATCATCTAGATACAACTTCTGACCAATAGTGGTGAAGATCATACATGCAAAAAAACTACTTGAATTAGAGAGCAGACACCATGCTGAATGTGTAAAACGTACCAAGTGACCCGGTGACCTAGTTTTTGATCTGGCATGGCCCATGTTCAGATAAAACTTCTGACCAAGTTTGGTGAAGATCGGATGAAAACTACTTGAATAAGAGAGTGGACACCATGCTGAATGTAAAACAAGAGCACCGCCTTGCGGGTGCAGACCGCTCATCTATTTTCTTTTTAAAGGTGAAAGGACTCTCATTTTCAATCACAAAGGAGGGAGGGGTGGAGTGAAGAGGGGTGTATAGTGTGGGGGTGTGGACATTTATTACATTATCTTCCAAAAATGCGAAAAAATAAGAAGAAAAAAAAAAATCGGGGAGTGGGGGAAGGGGGGATTCTTGGGTGCCATGGTTGGACGGTATTTCAAACATAAAATAATAAAAATAATTATTTGTGTTTTTTAACCGTTTCAAAAAAAAAAAATTGGGGGGCGGGGTGGGGTGGGGGGGGGGTATAGTGTGAGGGTGTGGTGGTAATTTGTTAGATGATCTTAAAAAAAAAAAAAAAAAAAATTAGGGAGGGGGGATTCGGGTGGGGGGAGGGAAGGTGGGGGGGGGAGGGGGGAGGATTGGGTGCGATGGTTGGACGGTATTTCAAACATAAAATAATAAAAATAATTTTTTGTGTTTTTTAACCGTTAAAAAAAAAAAATTGGGGGTGGGGTGGGGTATAGTGTTAGGGCTGTGGTGGTCATTTGTGAGATGATCGTTAAAAAAAATAAAAAAAAAATAGGGGGGTGGGGGGGGGGGGGGGGAGGGCACGGGGGATGGTTTGGGTGGAGTCTATTGTGGTATGTCAGGTAAGAGTAGTTTTGTCAAAGTATCAATCAAATCTAATCATAAATAAAGAAGTTATGGCAATTTTAGCAAAATTTAATAATTTGACCTTAAGAGTCAAGGTCATTCAAAGGTCAAGGTAAAATTCAACTTGCCAGGTACAGTAACCTCATGATAGCATGAAAGTATTTGAAGTTTGAAAGCAATAGCCTTGATACTTAAGAAGTAAAGTGGATCGAAACACAAAATTTAACCATATATTCAAAGTTAATAAGTCAAAAAAGGGCCATAATTCCGTAAAAATGACAACCAGAGTTATGCAACTTGTCCTTTTACTGTACCCTTATGATAGTTTGCGAGTGTTCCAAGTATGAAAGCAATATCTATGATACTTTAGGGGTAAAGTGGACCAAAACACAAAACTTAACCAATTTTCTAAGTATAAAGGGCCCATAATTCCGTCCAAATGCCAGTCAGAGTTACATAACTTTGCCTGCACAGTCCCCTTATGGTAGTTAATAAGTGTTGCAAGTATGAAAGCAATAGCTTTGATACTTAAGGAATAAAGTGGACCTAAACTCAAAACTTTACCAAAATTTTCAATTTTTTAAGTATAACAAGAGTGCCAAACTGTCACAAGATACGCCCGTTCGAGGGTTTTGGACACCATGCTCAATGCTTGAAAGTGTCCTCAAGACCTAGTTATTGACCCGGCATGACCCATATTTGAACTTGACCTAGATATCACTTAGATGTAACATCTGACTAAATTTGGTGAAGATCAGATGAAAACTACTTCAATTAAAGAGCGGACAACATGCTTAATGCTTGAAATGCACTATGTGACCTCGTTTTTGACCCGGCATGACCCATGTTCAAACTTGACCTACATATCATCTAGACACAACTTCTGACCAAATTAGGTGAAGATCAGATGAAAACTACTTCAATTAGAGAGCGGACACCATGCTAAATGCTTGAAATGCACTAAGTAACCTCGTGACCTAGTTTTTGACCCGGCATGACCCATATTTGAACTTGACCTACATATCATCTAGACACAACTTCTGACCAAATTTGGTGAAGATCGGATGAATACAATTTGAATTAGAGTCCGGACAAAGTGGCGCCGTTGAAAATGCACTAATTGACCCTATGACCTAGTTTTTGACCCGGCATGACCCATATTCGAACTTGGCCTATATATCAACTAGATGCAACTGCTGACCAAGTTTGGTGAAGATCGGATGAATACAATTTGAAATAGAGTCCGGACAAAGTGGCCCCTTTGAAAATGCACTTATTGACCCTATGACCTAGTTTTTGACCCGGCATGACCCATATTCGAACTTGGCCTAGATATCAACTAGATGCAACTGCTGACCAAGTTTGGTGAAGATCGGATGAATACAATTTGAAATAGAGTCCGGACAAAGTGGCCCCTTTGAAAATGCACTTATTGACCCTATGACCTAGTTTTTGACCCGGCATGACCCATATTCGAACTTGGCCTAGATATCAACTAGATGCAACTGCTGACCAAGTTTGGTGAAGATCGGATGAATACAATTTGAAATAGAGTCCGGACAAAGTGGCCCCTTTGAAAATGCACTTATTGACCCTATGACCTAGTTTTTGACCCGGCATGACCCATATTCGAACTTGGCCTAGATATCAACTAGATGCAACTGCTGACCAAGTTTGGTGAAGATCGGATGAATACAATTTGAAATAGAGTCCGGACAAAGTGGCCCCTTTGAAAATGCACTTATTGACCCTATGACCTAGTTTTTGACCCGGCATGACCCATATTCGAACTTGGCCTAGATATCAACTAGATGCAACTGCTGACCAAGTTTGGTGAAGATCGGATGAATACAATTTGAATTAGAGTCCGGACAAAGTGATGCCTTCCGCCCGCCGCCCGCCGCCCGCCGCCCGCCCGCCGCCCGCCAAGGGGTTTCACATAATACGTCCCGTATTTTATACGGGCGTATAAAAAGGGCACATAATTCTGTCAATTCCAGAGTTATCTAACTTTGCCTGCCCAGTCCCCTCATGATAGTAAGTAAGTGTATCACGTTTGAATGCAATAGCATTGATACTTTCTGAGAAAAGTGGACCTAAACGCAAAACTTAACCAAAATTTTCAATTTTCTAAGTATAAAAAGGGCACATAATTCTGTCAAAATGCACGCCAGAGTTGTCTGACTTTGCCTGCCCAGTCCCCTCATGATAGTAAGTAAGTGTACCAAGTTTGAATGCAATAGCATTGATACTTTCTGAGAAAAATGGACCTAAACGCAAAACTTAACCGGGCGCCGACACCAACGCCAACGCCAAGGTGATAATAGCTCATAATTTTTTTTCAAAAAATAGATGAACTAAATACGCACTAAGTGACCCTGTGACCATGTTTTTGGCCCATGTTCAAATTTGGCGTAGAGATCATCTACATGTAGATAAAACTCCTTACCAAGTTTGGTGAAGATATTTGATGAAAACTTCTTGAATTAGAGAGCGGACAACATGCTGAATGTTTAAAACGCACTAAGTGACACAATGACCTAGTTTTTGACCTGGCATGACCCATATTCAAACTCAGGGTTTTTTTCCCACTTTTTGGGACGATAGCCCATGGCTTTGGAATTGGGAATTTTATCGGCATTTTCATGAAATTGGGAAAATAAATTCATTAGCCCTTTTTATTCCAAACAAAAAAGTCCACTGATTAGGGAAATACTAAATTTGATATAACTCTTTATAATCAATCAAATAAAAAGATCAAAATCATATAATACTTTGTTAGATGTAATTGAACTATAATTGAGATAAAAAAAAAACGCATTAGACACTTCTTTCTAAAAAAAAAAAAAAAAATTTTTTTTTTTTTTTTTTTTTGGAAATTGGGAATTTTTTGCCACATTTTGGGAAAAAAGTATACTTTTTGGGATTGGGAACATAGCCGAACTTCGGCTATAAAATCAGGCAAAAAAAACCCCTGAAACTTGACCTAGACATCATCTATATACAACTTCTGACCATGTTTGGTGATGATCGGATGAAAACTACTTGAATTCGAGAGCAGACACCATGTTCAATGTTAAAAACGCACTAAGTGACCCCGTCGCCTAGTTTTTGACCTGCCATGACCCAAATTTGAACTTGACCTAGACATCATCTACATACAATATCTGACCAATTTTGGTGAAGACTGGATGAAAACAACTTGAATAAGAGTGCCAAACTGTCACAAGATACGCCCATTTGAAGGTTTTGGACACCATGCTTAATGTTTGAAATGCTCTAAGTGAGCAAGTTTTTGACCCGGCATGACCCATATTTGAACTTGACCTATATGCCATTTAGACACAACTTCTGACCAAATTTGGTGAAGATCAGATGAAAACTACTTAAATTAGAGAGTGGACACCATGCTAAATCCTTGAAATGCACTTAGTGACCCCATGACCTAGTTTTTGACCCTTCATGACCCATATTCAAACATGGCCTAGATATTGTCTAGATACATCTTCTGACCAAGTTTGGTGAAGATCGGATGAAAACTATTTGAATAAGAGAGCGGACACTGTTGTGGACGCCGCCATCCGCCCGCCCGCTCAGGGTGAAACTATAATATGTCCCGTTTTTTCAAAACGGGCTTATAATTAGAGAGTGGACACTTAATACAGACTGACAGAAAGACTGACAGACGAGCTCACACCTATATACCCCCCTTAACTTCGTTTGTGGGGGTATAATAAAATTATTATTGTTTTCTAACACTATTTGGTATGTTATATTCAAATATTCACAATCAAATATAATATGCTAATGGTTTTGTGCATTATATATACTCAGTGTTCTGCAGACAAATTTCAGAAGCCAGTTAAATTTTCTGCCGATAAAGCAATTAAACGGGTGTATTTGCACCATTTTAATATATATTTTGGGGAAAGTAGCCTGCATCTAGATTGAATGTAACTGGTGAAATCACTGGCTACTGGTGCTTCTGGAGAACACTGCATACTTATTGGTATTTATTTCATAAACACTTGACAGCTTTGCATTTTTCAGTTAATATTTTTCTGGATTAAATTTAAGGTCACAAAGAGAATGATGGCAGTCTTATTTTTCTTTACTTTCGCAAATATCCAGCAAAAGCGAATCTTAAATTGACACAAGATATCAGCCCTGTGTATTATTCCAGATGGCGTCCTGTAGTATATTGTTATTTGGCTGTTGAAATGTGTCTTATCAGTGGATATATCTCAAATTGATTATGGCAGGCCAGTCACAGTGTGGTATCAGATAGGGCTTACACAAGGGCGCAGAACCCTTTCACACCAAAGTCCCACTCTGCCCCCTTTTATCTACACATGCCCTTTAAATTTTGATTTTGTCACATTTTAATAATGGAAGTTGTATTTGAAGTTTCAATAAATCCATTCACAATGCTATCAAGTATCTGTTCTGTATTGATGAACCGTACAACGTAGTCATATTCAACGCGATCGTACTGTAGAAATACAATCAATGGAATCAAAATAAATTGTGTTTCTGGCATGAGCATTTAAAAAGAAAATTATATTTAACCATCCCTATTCCCTACACGATTGGAATCAGCAAGAGATTCCTCGCTGTTCAATTCAGAAGAATCTGACTGACGATCACTAAATTTTATAAAATTGTAACATGTACAGTTCAACACAAAGTTCTCCATAATAACTATCTTATTCCATTTTTATTATGTTTTCTTACAAAATTTGCTAGAAATATCACATCCAAAGCCCTATTATGCTGGTTCAAACTTGCGGGAAAATTAACACGGTTCAAACTACATCACTACCAGTTTGAATGACAATGGTGAGTACATCGAAATGTGTGAACATTCAAGACTTTCATATTCGTTCTAGCTAATAACACCGTCATTGAATCGAAGGGAGGTGCAAACACGTTTTTATATGCACTTATTTGATTTAGTCACTTTAATTTATGCAAATTTTTAGGTCCAACATATTATATGGCTGATTTTTCACTGAATCTGATGCTAAAGTACATGTTGGTGTAGAAAAGTTGCAGTGGTGTAGTGGATGAGGTGTCTGTCTAGTGATCGGGAGTTCGTGTATTCGATTCCTACTCGGGGAGCGTTCTCATTATCTCCTCCATAGACACCAAGTACTGGTTCTTCCCATGAAATGGACTCGATAGTGTCCATATCTGCCAGTAATACCTGCGGGATTTCGGCAGTATTGAAAGATAGATAGAAAATTCGCTTAATAAACTTATTTTAGTAGAAATCTTCCTTAAGGTTGCAATTGCAGAACTAATAAAACACCATATCTAAATTAATTGAATGCTTAAAGATAAGTACATAATAAGAATAACAAGCATCTTTTAAACACCTAAAAATATATAAAAGATTTCAGCGATATCCGAAAAATGAATATATCCGAATTCATTTCAAAATGAATATATGCAGATAATCGCGCCATTCAAAACTATCATTACATAAAATTAACAACAATATTCGCAGACTACGACGAGAGGCATAAAATATCTTTTTGTCATTTTATAAAGACAAAATAAAGACCTTTGTAATAATGCTTTTATCCGGTGTCAAAACCTGGGCCGTCCTAGTGGCTAATGGCAGGCTAAAGGAACGGGTTAATGTTAGATGCAGATGTACACAGACTGTGCTCAAGTGGATTTCCCAGTGTGTACCGCGTCATCAGCTATTGAGAATTTTCAGTTGTTGGAAGGCGTGTTCTCCGGAATAGATGTAGATTCCGACTAAACTATCAATTGGATGATGTTTATTAAATGGACTATGTTCATGTGCATCCGTACAATCGGCGCATGTTCTATGATAATTTGCGATTAAAAATTAATGAAGCCCTAAAAATCTGCACCCAGTTGACATCCAAATAGGGCTATGCTGCTCGGCCCAGGCACAGCCATAATTAACAACTATCCTCGTGGGCGATCGACATGCCTGCCAGTGTAAACAGCCCGGTCCTTAGCATATAAAAACTTACTAGTACAGCTGCTATACCAATGATTCCTGCATTTTTGAGTGGAAGCATGAAACTTGGCACAATTATTCTCTGATCAGCAGCCACCCAGGAAGGCTGTGGTCAACGATTTTCAAAATGGCCGCCATTCCAACTTTAATCCAAAATATCACCATAACTAGTCGTTTAAAGTGCATTGTATGTGTTGAAGACTTATAGTAAATTATATACTGTCTATCCAGCAATGACCTTGAGATGACCTTGAGGTTAATTGTCAAGGTCAAATATCTCCTTTCACTTTTTATGATGGGTTGAACATGTAAATATTTACATTTTTTTCTTTATTTGCCCATGTTTTGTTAGGAAAAAGTATGCATTACCGTTAATATGATTCTGTTTGATCGCGTTAACATACACATAATTGATGCACTGCTATATGGGGGATTATACAGGGCATTGTCAAAAATAACAAGGTCAAGTTGTAAAGTATGCCAGCCTAACTGATGTTAGTTATAAAACATGATTTCATCCAATTGGCATTATCATTTTGGTGGATGTGCGATGAAAAAAGGCATGTTATTCCGGGAAGCAACGGCCTTCACAGAAACAGAGAGCTGTACACTTAAGGCTGGCCTTGCTACACTTGCACAGTCCCCTGCAAGCTTTCTTACATCCACAGTGAATAAGCTCATAGCACATATCTTGGGCTTGTCCTAGGGTAGTCCACCTTGGCTTCCACGTACCCGTGCCTGGTTTCTCCCATCCCCAGAGCGACGGGCTTGGTAGTGTTTGATTTGCCTGAAGAGCTTTCCCCCAAACATGGCCTCCTTGGTACACCGCTCGCAGTAAGTGTTGAGTGAGAGCTGATTGTGTTGGTGGAATACTCTCCAGTGCCTTTGATCTTCTTGAGAAAAGATGTCTCCGAGCTTCGTTAACTGCCATCAGATCACTTGTCCTGTCGTACATCAGTATGACAAATCTCTCACAGAGATTGAGATTATTGCCGGTCAGTTCTATGGGTGCGTCAGATAGTTACAGGAACATATTGGTTATATCTGGGTATACGTTCCATGTGTCCCAAGCTGATTTCTTACCCCGACCACAAAAGAAAGAGGTAACATCGCATCCTGTCAATGCATGAAAAATAGACATTAACCTACATTTCATTGGACCTTGTGAGTTGGCAATCTCATGTACTGCTATGTAACGTTGGTGTTTGCCAACACCAAACAACATCCATATTTCAGAGTCTGGAATTCTGTTGAAATTAGATAAAATAATGACTGTGATCATAATGCTCCTGTGACCTGATAGGGCCGCATCATACAGGTGAAGTACCATCCTTGTATCAGCCTCCTCATGAGTGCATGGCTCAATGATTGTATTTGCTATCCTTGGAGGGGCACATTAAACCTGTTCACCTGAAGCGCAATAGATTTCTTTTCCATCTTCCGAAAGAGACAATGACTGCTGAGCGAGAAACTGAAAAAGTTCCGTTTTGTTCTCGTCAACTCGAAGAAACGACCGCAAATTGTTGGGTACATGGTTTGAAGAGGTGACACGTCGTCTTGAGCCATGTCCTCTTCTTTCTCTGGTGGCTGATTTAAGACTATCTGCAATGTTTCGGTCCCAGATTAAATCCAATCTTTTTACATGGATAAGGTTTTCTGAGAGATGTGACAAAAACACATTGTCAGCATAGTCCTGAAATGTTTTTGAACCTCTAGGTTGTAACATTTGAACCAACATCGCCCCGTCTAGAATGGTAACCGTAACTCTTGGGGTTGTTTCTAAACGGCGTGAATGTGATTCTAGTACACTAAGAAGATCAGCTTTTGTTCCTGATCTCATTTCCCCATTTTTGGCCAAAGCAGGTGGATATGGTTGGTTTTCATACTTGAAAAACTCATCCAGGTTTTCTTCCCGAGACTGACATGCAATATACAGCCTGGAAAAAAGGGCACAGTTATCTTTTAATATTGCAAGTTGGGGTTTTGTCTTGTTTGACACCTTTGTAAATTGGAACAATGCCAATTTGTTTCTCTTGATGGGCTCGCTTATAGGAACAGATCTTTTGATGAATCGTCCATCTTGAAACCTATAGTACTGCTCCTTACCGAGTTGCAGAGCTTGCTTAACAGAATCCACTACAACTTTATCCATGATATCTTTTGTATCAATAGTAAGAAGGTTCCCACTGTCCTCTGTAAAAGGGTTACCCATGTCTGTGATTATTGATACGAGACCAGCAACTTCTTTTTTGAACTTTGCCTGAACAGCAGGAGTCTGTTCATGGTGTTTCTGAAATACATTTTCCGTAATTTGATGACCTTCATATTCCTCAATCATTCTTGCATTTCCGGACCAGCCACCATCCATCGTGTCAGAGCGGATGGATTGTCGGTCAGACCAACAGCCCCACCATCACCTTTAACTACAGCATTACATTGTTCATGTGCCTTATCAAGGGCCATAGCTGAAAACGGGCGAGTAGTCTTATAGGCTACGAAACCCCCAGATAAAAACTCCTGATACACTGCTGGCAGAGTGACTGACAAAAAGCTCATGTCCCTAATATGAACAGACAACCATCTGGCATAGTGGGTGTGGTCTAAGCTAAATACCCATGGAATCAGTTGTATCAGAGACTCAATATATTTGGTAAAGTTTCCACTTCGTATCGAGTTAATTAAGCTGAATACACATAGCTCAAGTTCAAGTACATGTGACCAATACAGAAACTGTGGTTGCTCAGATTTCATTTTGGTACACCAATCTAAAAAATCCAGTACAGCTTCATCTTCTGGTGTCACCTGTTTGTAGTGATCATATGCTTGATTTCTTAAGATGAACAAAGCAGCCGCTGTGACCTGATGAGCATGCCTTGACCTTGTCAGATGTGTGACCTTGATAAATGAGTCCGCCACCCCACTAGTTGCAATTTCTGCCGTGCATATGGCTGTAGTCCACCCGCAACACTCTAACCAATTCCCCAGGGTCTTGAATGCTGCCATTTCAATATGGAGTCCACCCGACATTACAACAAATTTATCTTCACCGTGGGTATCAGGGAAGTTCCACTGAATTGATTTTGCTATAGCAAATAATGGTTGATCCATGGTGATAACGGGAACTTGACCCGGGTTCAGCAGTTGTATGGTGTCGCTGCTAACATTCATAGAATGCTTTATCAATGCGATGGAATGTGCACAATCAAGAAAGAGAGGCATGAAGGTGACAGTTGTTTTCATATTATTAAATGGCATTTGTTTGGAAGCATGATATGCACCCCATGATATATAGTCCTCTATGTCCAGCTCAGGTTTGTCCAACAAATGTTTTAGGTTATTCAGCCATTCATACTCCTTCACTATCAAAGGATCTATTTCAGGAACTTCAGAACGTACAGCTGGACCAACTATGGGAGGAACAATTTGCTCCTTCTGTGCAATAATAGTAGGTGGAACGTTGGTGTATCTATCTGGCAAAGCTGTAATCTTCTTTCCAGCAATCAGTCTTTCATCAATTACAGGGTTAAATCTTGGTGCACCTTCAAACCCCAATTTTGGGTGCTGCATAATAGAAATGCTTGTTCCATGAAATGAATCCATAGAAGTTGTACTGCTAGGATTATGGTCAATGTTATCCACCGCTGCTGTAGTAAATAAATGGTTAGAGAGCTTTGGTGGGCACACAATCCCATCTTCCTCATACTTGGCGCATACACTGTTTGCAACACCTGTGGAAATAGACAGCAAACGGTCATACGATATGCATAAGCCATTATCGTACAATGTGTCTATCAGAGTCCGCTTTCTCGTCTCACCATGAACTTTAAGAGCAAGATAGATTGGAAGTGGGGTCTCTCGATCCTTACTATGACGACGAAAAGCATCAGTCCCACTAGATTTTAGGCTATTGAAAACAATAAGCTGTGATATGGCAATAGAGACACATGACTGTGTATGTTCACCTTCAGATTGGTCTTTAATTTTGGGACCATCAAGAATCATACTGATCAAAGCTGCTAGTGTTTGAGGAACCGATTTGATTTGGCAGTCTTCTGAAAAATTGCAAGTGAATTTCTGCGTTTGCTGAAACACATCACGCCGCACTATTTTGGCAACTTTGCTTAGGAGCAGAGCCTCCGAGTCAAAATCTTGTTCTGATACCTGTTTCAGGACTGATCCAACGTCTTTATGGAATTCATGTATAACTCTACCCTTTTCAGTGTATTCTCTCAGACTAGGCAAAGCCGACAATAGACGATTTTTAAGCCTGATAGTGTGCACCTCAGTTACACCTTTTAGCCCTAGTTCATTCAGCCGGATGCAGTACATCTTGTTAAGAAAAGACATACGAAAGACTGGTATTTTAAGGCCTTCACTGTTTTCTATACAATGTTCCATGTACGATACAAGATCTGCAAATGCCACACCATGCATTGAGCTTTCTTTCGAACCTTGCGCTGTTTCCTTTGCAGCTAATTGTTCGCGTCTGTAAAGTGCAGAAAGACATTTTTTGTGGTATTGGGCTTCAATAGCAACCATGTCACCAACTGAAAGTTTAGCTAAAAGTTGTGTATCTTGAAACTCTATAGCATAGTTTCTCACTTTGAAGTCAAGTTCAAAGGTAGAGGCTCTATGGATGCCATCAAGTCCTGCTGGCTCATTACAGAAAATGCAATCGCTCACAGTTGATTTCAGAAGACTCGCCCTTCTGTACTTTGAAGATATAAATTCGGTTGAATCTTCAATCTTCCTTTTACGAAGTCTTTCTAATTTCTCATTACTTATTTTATCTCTACAAGACTTATGCCATGATGAACGATTTTTCAGCATAGTGTTTCCTAATCCAGTCCCATCATCTAATAGCTGAATGTCTATATTAAATGGCAAACAATTAAAATCATTGAAGTGCTTTAGGTTTTCAGACACATAACTATACCCAGCCCCGATGTCTTTTCTCAATGAGTTGGCGGGGCATTGAAGAGGCTGGTTGTTATGTTCTTGACATAAAATACACAATTTCCAGTTAAAATATTGATGTGAAGCACTGGCTTCCATACGATCGTGTTCATTCTTTGAGTTGCTTGCCATTCTAAAAGTAAGTCTTTTTCGATCTGTCCCTACTTTACATATAACATTAGTTTAATATTTTTAATATTACAATAACCCTTGGAAATTTGTAGTGAACCTTTCAACATAGGTTGAATAATTCGTTCGTATAAAGCAATTCAGAATTGCTACTTTTCAATGAGTGCACACTATATATAGTATATTCCGCTAATATTGATCTTCATTTACGTCAGATGTACGTCATAGTCATATCCTCTCTTGCTGATAAATATTTTGGGATGGTGTGTGTGCTTTTAAATACATAAGAACATGATATAATTTTTTAGGGAAAATAAAAAATGTAGGAAAATGACAGTCTCATTTGGTGTGCACAATGTTGCTTTTTTCATGATGTTTCCTAATGCTGGTACTATTATTTCAATGTATACCCATTTGAAAGACCAAAAAGGAGTGGGGATAATGGTCCACACATAGTTAATTCCTATCTGGTTTGGTTTAATTGCCAAATAAGGTCAATTTTGATTTCAGGTTTTATACAACCGCCATTTTGGCGGCCATTTTTAAAATGGCCGCCACAAGCGCCACAGATACATGCCGACCTGGATCCATATCCAAAATTGTTCAGGATAGATTGGAGCATAAGTGTGCCAATTTTCATGCTTCCACTCAAAATTGCAGGATTCGATGAAAAATTTGACCGAGGCAGCTGCACTATACTGCATGACCTAACATTCATCTATTGCAGATTTTTCCCAAACAATGCTTATTTTGTTACACTATATACCGTTTAATAGATTGATATAACGATAGTCAACCGTTATATACAAATGCACCACATATTTGCGACACGTATATCTAAAACATACGGAATCCGGATAGTATCATCTATAATCTCGCACTTTTTTCATCAAGGGCGACACTAGACACACGAAGCGATACACGATATATTCGCTTATTTTATCTAACAATCAACAATAGGCATGACTGCAATACTCTACAAGAAGATCTAGATAAACTAATGAAATGGGAACATCTTTGGGACATGGAGTTCAACCCAAGTAAATGCCAAGTTTTAAACATAACCAGAAATAAATCAAAATTCTATTTTAATTACAGACTCCATGGACAAATATTAGAAACTGTTAACAATGCAAAATACTAAGTTGTGGACATCTCAAAAGACCTTTCCTGGAACACCCATATAAACAGAATTACAAATAACGCTAATAAATCTCTTTATCTACGCAGGAACATACAGACAAGAAATTCCAACATTCACCAGCTGGCATACAAGACAATAGTTAGACCACAGTTTGAATATGCTTCTTCCGTATGGAGTCCTCACACATTACAAAATATACAAAAAAATGAAAATGTACAGCGTCGAGCAGTCCGCTGGGTCAAAGATCATTATTCTCCATATGACAGTGTCACCTCCATGCAACAGAAACTTGGTTGGCAGACCCTACAAGACAGACGAAATGACACGAAATTAATAATCTTTTTCAAAAATTGTTCAAGGTTTAGTGGCCATGCCCCTACCATCGTATATCGAGCGACCCACCAGATTCACTCGTCACATGCACCCCCTCTCTTTCAGACAGATCCATACCACTGCAAATTATTATAAGTTTTCATTTTTCCCAAGTGCTACTGTGATGTGGAACAACCTCCCTGCCACTACAGTGTTACATCCTGATCTTGAAGGGTTTAAGCGGTCCCTTCTTTCCCCTAAGAATCGGATCCGGATCAAAGACTATAAACGAAATTAAAAGATAATGATGTGTTATCAAGACATTACTTATATACATTCTCCGCATTGATTACAAATTTATACAGAGCAATTTGATTTGTGTTTGGTTGTCCGCGTTAAACTACAATACAGATGTAAAAATAGCTTGTGTTTCGTTTATGGGCTATCGATATTTTAATTATTGACAGCTTTGACAAGTTTTACGATTCATGTGCCAAATCAGTGTTACTTGTACCAATTGGAAACGTAACAGGTACAGAGAAATAAGCAATCATGACGATTAGTTCAATCCAAACGTAGGGTGTTAATTTTGTTCACTTATATTTTTGCGCGATTTTCAGGAAATCCCCGGAAAGGACGTTTTTCGAATGACTGACTATGACGCAATAAAACATTGCTTTGTTTCCTATTGCATTCAATCTAATTTAAACTCATTCGTCCATTGGTTGTTACAATTAAATCTGAACTGTGCCCTATGAAACCGCTGTCCCATAGTGCACTGTTAATTTTACACTACAGAAAGTTATTTTCCTTACAGTGATCAAATATTTACGATTCAAAACTCTTGAAACTTTATTGAAAATTGACCAAATAGTTTGCTAACACACTTTTTAACCAATAATCTTCGCATCTTCTCTTATTTGCGTCGATAAAGGTAAGGTTATTAGTTTGGCGATGAAAATAAATTAATAAGACTAATTGGCGATTGGCTTCACTGTTTCAAACACTCGTTTACGGTTATTCGGTTTCGCTAATCCGCTAATCTTATTAATCATACACTAATGGGGGCCAATTACTGATCACCTGATAACAAAAGACTACTATATTGACATGTGACAAACAGGCCCCACCTCCTGCAAGTGACTCTCAAGTGTCCTCCCTCTTTCCCTACTACAATTTATCGCAACCGCGATATATTTCGGACAAACAAATCGGATATTGTCTGAAGCATTTTAATTATTTTTTCAAAGTCAGGAATTGGCGAATTTAAGTGCTGCCGAAAACGTCATTTTTATAAAAATGACGACATTATGTATACAGTACGTGTCGTGTCTCGCGTTCAAAGGGCGACGCTAGACACACGAAGCGATACACGATATTCTGCGCGACAGTCGCGGCGATTATTATTATTCAAATATCGCCCATATTATCCGAATCTCGTGTATCGCGGTCTAATTTCAAGCCGCGACACTAGACACACAAAGCGATACTCGATATTTTGCGCGACAGTCGCGGCGACGCACGATATTTGTACTGTTCAAATATCGCAGTAATAATATCGCATGTCGACTGTCGCGTTTTCAAAAAATCAGGGGAGACAAAAAGCGGACATTTTTACGTCATCAAGCATGTTCATCATGTCGTATATATATCTTTTGATATTATATTAGTTTATAAAATGTTTATGTCTGATCAGCAATTAAAATGTATGTGATTATTATAGCAAGCTATTCGCTTCTTATACTTCAATCTGGCAATAAATAAATATTAAATATTACATACATATTTTATATAACCGTATATTTGATGATAGGAATATCGCTTAATGAAATAACGATTTTGAACACTAGCAAGTATCATGAATATAACACCGAGTTCCAAAGTTTGAGTTATTAGTTGTTTGATTATACGGCTCAACGTGCATTACGTGCTTTTTGTTTAAATCATATTATGCATGCACAAAGTAACAGTGTGAACTTTATCTGAATATAGTTATATAATAGTCATTTATATTATATCTGGAACCCTGTTAAGCAATGTGAAACAAACGTTTTGCGCCCTTCAAAAGCGTTTTGTAAGCCAATATAAATATTATAAAATTGTTGTTTGCATTGCATGCAGTTTTATTTATGCCGATTATTTATTTGATAAAGCATTAAAAAAGGTATTTAAAAGTTGAAAAAATACCTGCAACAAAAAATCCGTCTAATTAATGTAGCAATAGACTGGACATTAATGTTGCTCGTCAATAATCTGAATAACCTATAATGTCGCCCTTTGAACGTGAGACACGACACACGAAGCGATACACGATATTTTTATCGACAGTCGCGGCGACGCACGATATTGTGTGCGACATACGCGGCGACGCACGATATTGTGTGCGACAGTTGCGGCGACGCGCAATAGTTTGCTTGACAGTCGCGGCGACGCACGATATATTTTACACGATAAATCGCCTTTTGGGCTACCTACACAAGGGCGATATATCGTGTTAAATATATCGTGCGTCGCCGCGACTGTCGCGCAAAATATCGTGCGTCGCCGTGACTGTCGCGCAAAATATCGTGTATTGCTTCGTGTGTCTAGTGTCGCCCTTGATGAAGGGCGAGATTATAGATGGCACTATCCGGATTTCGTTAAAACATGAATTATTTCCTTGACGACAGCAAGAGACGAACTGTCGCAAGGGTTGCACTGACTAATCCGGGTTTTTTATGCTTAGAAAGTCAAGACATCTGGCGCATGGTAAATTAAAGAAACTGCGTTGGATCCACCTTCACTGTGGCGAAAAAGAAGACAATAATATTGCACCAATATACGGTTTATTTGACATCATTTAAATTAAAACAGGATGTCGATACAGGTTTACAAAATAAGAAACACTTCGTGAAAAAGCAAAGTAATTGAAACATAATAATAAAAACACCTCTATTTCAAATTTAACTACATGTCATCCCATGATAGACACATAAAATGTCTATAATAATACTTTATTTACTTTTTTAATCAATAACAGACTCATACAATTGGAGTGAAAATGTAATGATTTGAACTGAAATATACATTGTCACACTGAACGGCAATAAAGTACTGTAGTTGAAAACCAGATCCTCTTTAGCAAACATAAGGACCGGTTGCTATAGGTCGGCGACCATGGATACCATGAGAACGTGCTCACTCTTGCTGCAGTATTTTGCCTATGCCATGCAAGCGTCTACACAGCAGGGCCTTTTGCGACAGCAGACTGTCATCAAGATTACGTGCTCGCTCGATCAACCTGTCAAGCTTCTCCGGACACTGACGCTCATATGCCTCACTCTGTCTGTGAAGACAGAAAAACCCATTAAAAAATAGACAAAGTAATCGATCTGTCCATTATTTTCCTGTAGCAAGTCGCAATTTATGACTTAAAAAGTTGTAATATAATTTAGCTCAAATTATAAGTGGTAGGAAAACTCCACAAAGTTGTTCATAATACTAGTACATGCCCGTTTTAAGTATACATTAAGGGCATGTATAACAATGTGTAAATACATTATATACCCAAACATGACCTCAATCCATTTTACTTACGTAAATAATTTTTGACCTGACGTTATTGTCTTTTCAAACTGACGGTTCAAGTCTGGAATAAAAACAGCAACAAACTTACAAAGCTGTAAAGATTTACGAAAGATGAACAAGAGAATCCATTATATAATTTAAACTGAAATGTTGAATCTGCAATTAATATAGGACTTTAAGAAAAACATTTAGTTTCATTTGAGATTTTATTAAATTGGCGAAGGTAATAAGTTCTTCTGACTTCCTTCAATTATACAATTAATCTGTTATTAAGAGACAAACTGTACAAGCATTCACACATTGACTTGACCGGTTTTGAACAATTGTCAAATAAAATTAACTGTCGCCTATGCGGGGGTTGGGTGGTGGTTAGCTGCAATGAGGCTGACGAAGTACCTGAGAATAATGCCGACATATTGCTACTTTGTACGGCGTGTGCTTTTGTCTCCTGACATGCCGCCGCGTCCCCAGATGGCAGCTCGCACTTTAGGTCGGAACCACTGTCATCCCCATGCATACCCTCATACTGGTCTGGAGATTCCTCCACCTCAGAATCTACAGCCAAAACGACGAGCGTTCATAACATTGTACAATATACATATGATAATCGTTCTGGATTACCTGGGCTCAATTCATCTGCGTAAAGTGTTGTCCCAGATAAGCCTAAATGCACAGGCTAATCAGTGACAAGAATACACTTTTTTGGAATATTTTGTTTTAAGGAAGTCCTTTCTCAGCAAACGCCCACTTTAGACGGAAAATGTCTTATGTCCCATAGTAGCCTGTGAAGACTGCACAGGCTGATGTAGGACGACACTTTAATCACATGCATTAAGCCCATTTTCCCAGATCGAGACTCATATAATACAGAAAGTGGACATCTTTGAACGAGACTCATATAATACAGAAAGTGGACATCTTTTTCAACCCATAATTACACATACTTATACATGTATGTACATCTTTTGTTAACATTTTTATACCTTTATAAAAAAATCAGAGAAGTTAAGCACCAAATTATCTTGTTATTACGTTATTTTAGAAATTGTTTGCATTTGCTTCTTACTATGTGGATTATTTCAGTAAAGTTTTGATAGTTGACTATTTTTCTACTAAAACTCAGACATTTTCTATCCATGACGAGTAATATATCTCTTCATAAATTATGATTAATTTTATTTTGCATCAACTAGCAACTATCAAACATGATATTTTGTTAAAATACTGACAAAATAATTAGTAAAGGACATTCCGGCATCACATGTAATGTAAGGTAGCATTTTACCTTTCATAAAATGACGGGATGAGTGGGTAATGCCAGAGGTAGCAGGGCAGTCGAAACCCTCTCTCTGAAACATGTACATAAGATGGTGACACTCCTCCAACTCACACGATCATTCAACTAGAATTTGTGTGTTTGGATTTCGTTTTATAAAAACATCATCTAATGGACCTTGTACTTCAAAAGACAGTTTATAGACCACATAAGCATAATTATGCTGATTGCGTACTGAATATGATTTAATTGAGCTCGAATGGTTATTGTCGGCTCGGGTACTACTGAAATGTACCCCGGGTACTCTTAAGTATACTTAAATGTACTCCGGGTACAGAAATATACTGAAATGCCGGGAATTCTAACGCTAAATTGGTCGTTGTCGTTTTTTTTCCAAATTAATTATAATCATATTTATCAATATTCTGTTAAATGGCCTCTATATTATCGAAACTCCTGCTCAAAAAGCATTTTTAGAAAGTGTTTTATTTCAAAGAGAATTTTTTTCGTTTTCCGCAGCACGTTTTACGACATCATATTTTAGGCGGCAATCAATCTTGGTTACAGTCAATATTGGCCAGGTACATAATTAGTACATTTTCAGTACCCGGGTGTCTCCGGCCTAGCTACGCCCCTTTAGGCGTCTCGGGTGGAATGACAAATAACTCTGGGTTCTGGTCTTAAATCTGTATTGGTCAGATCCTGTAGTAAGAATAAGAATAATAATAATAATAAGGAGAAGAATCAGAAGTATAAGAATGATAATAATAATAATCATACAGTGCATTATAAAATAGGCGGTATGATGAGCGAGAAACTCTAACATCATTCACATGATAAAATACAAAATACAAATACACAATTTAAACAATTATATAGACATTTATTAATAATATTTACCTGTAGGTTTATTATTAAACCCTACAACAATGGATTTGAATGTGCAGATACAGATGATCTGTACTTTCTGTACGGCCACGATCAGTACGTGTTCGTTGTCTTTGTGTGTCTGACAACGTGCGGGAAAGTAGCGAAGTAGTGCGTTGAATATTATTAGTACTCGTGCAAAACGATAGGTTACAAACTACTATTCTTACTACTACATTGGAGTGCTATCTTTCTTCTTACACTAGAAGCAAAGTAATTTGAACTAAAATCTAAAACATAATTAATACTGAATACACAAATGAATACTGAACAATGTAACTACTAATGGAAAAGGTGTCTTACTATATATTTTAATATAGTAAAAGGACATCTTAGTTTTTACCCTATGACATATTCCCCCCTGTTAAAAGATGTCGTCCCGACATTTTACAACATATATATATATAGGAAAGGCGTCGCAACATTTTAGGATAAAATTATATGTAAAATTTTAATGACATTTTGCAAACGCATACATTATACCGCTTTCAATTAGTAGACGGAAATCGGTAATAAATATATTATGTTTTGAAATGTCAAAACACTTAAGATCTATGCATAACAAAAGAAAAATAAACAATATTTGTCCATCGATATGATGCTAAAACAATGGTTCGACCAGTATGCTAAAAAGGCTAACACATTGTTACATCTGGAATCGGCCACTAGTTTGCCACTTCGGAGCGCGGCGGTTCCTGGTCGACCTACGTACTTCTGGATTCACTGTCATCAGCGGATGGTGTATATTTTCCTCGCTTCTGTGGGATGACGTATTTTGTACCGGCTGTAGCGAAATCCTCTAGAACAATATCTGAGGGTTTTCCATCAGTTTGTCCTTAGGGGTAAGATAAGATTCCGATGGAGTCTCCGAACACGTCTTGCTCTTGGATCATTCCTTTTAACGTCATAGACGGGAATTTCAGGGTTTGGTTGATCCAAGACAACGTAAGGGTCATTCTCCCATTTGTCTGCTATTTTCTTCTTGCCACGAAGGGTAACATTACGTACTAGGACAAGATCGCCGGGTTCAATTTTCGCGGCATGCGCCTTTCGGTCGTATTGTCGTTTATTGACCTCCGCCGTTCTCGTTGCTATTTCCTTAGCCGTTTTGTATGCGTACGCAAGACGCTCGCGGAGTTTACGTGCATATTCTTTCGAACATCTGGCATTGAGGTCGTCGATATCGAGTCTGAGAAGAATATCTAACCGAACATTAAATAGTACGGGGAATAGCCTGGACTATCATGAATGGTAGCATTATACGCATGCACCATTGGCCCGACGTGATCCTTCCAGTTACTCTTCTAGTCTTCGTCAAGCGTTCCCAACATTTTAAGTAGTGTCTGATTGAATCGCTCGACCATACCATTGCCCATAGCGTGGTACGGCGTAGTACGTGATTGATTCACACCTCCTAGGCGACATAGTTCTGTCATAAGGCTCGACATAAAATTTGCCCCCTTGTCGCTATGGATCCGTTCCGGAAAGCCGTAATTCACAATGAATTTCTCGAACAAAACTCGAGCGGTGGTCTTGGCTGTTTGGTTTGTCGTTGGGTAGGCCTGGGCGTATCTGGTAAAATGATCTGTTACAACAAGAATATGTTCGAACCCGCCTTTTGATCGTTCAAGACTTAAATAGTCAACACAGATCATTTCCATGGGTGCTGACGTGGATATCGGGACCAAAGAAACTGAATCAGGTGCTGCCTTTCGTCGAATACACCTCGGACAACTTGCAACTGTGTCGCGAACGAAAGTATCAATTCCTGGCCAGTAGAACCTCTGCTTGAATAGTGACATAGTTCGATCTCTGCCCTGGTGTCCAATGTCATCGTGTAATGCCTGAAATACCTCATCTCTAAGTGCAGACGGCAATACCAGTTGATGATACTGTTCACCGAAAAGAGTTCCTTTACGGTATAAAACACCATTTCTGAGTTCCAATTTATCCCAGTCTCGTCGATACTTATCTACCGCATTTGTGCCCAAAGCCCGTGAAGCTGACGGCTCGGTGCCTTTGTGTACATGATCAATAACAACGGAAATGACTGGATCTTTCGACTGTGCCTGTATCCAGTCCTTAGAACTCAAAGCGTATGACAGTAAAACTTCATCAGGAACTTGTACACCTGCCTGAGCTTCCACTTCTGATATACTGTCGGGAATTACCGTACTCACAATGACTTGTAACGCTTCCACTGTCGCTGCCACTGATGTGGACAAAGCTTGGAAGGTTGGTGGATCAATGATCAAGCGACTTAAACCATCTGCATCGGCATTGTTCTTCCATGGTCGATAGCGCGTTGTAAAATTATAATTGGCTAATGCTGCCATCCAGCGTTGACCCGTGGCGTCGAGTTTCGCAGTGGTTGTAACGTATGTAAGTGGGTTGTTGTCTGTAACTACCTCAAATAATGCACCGTACAGGTAGTCGTGAAACTTTTCGGTGATGGCCCATTTCATCGCCAAAAATTCAAGTTTATGCGCTGGGTAATGCTTTTCGGCCGGTTTGAGCGATCTACTGGCGAATGCAATGACTCTGTCTTTGTCATCTTGATGCTGGTAAAGCACAGCTCCCAAACCAGAACCTGATGCGTCCGTGTGCAAGGTAAATGGTAGGTCGTAGTTGGCGTAGGCCAATATCGGTGGATTGACCAACTGTTTTACTAAGGCTTTAAATGCCTCCTGGTGTTCATCTTCCCATTTAAACGGCAATTTCTTTAAAATCTTTTCACTGCGTTTACTTTTAGTGGGCTGTCCAATAAGTAAATTGTTCAATGGTCGAGTAATTTTCGCGAAGCCTTTAATAAATCGCCGATAGTATCCAGTGAAGCCCAAAAACTTCCTTACTTCTTTAACACTGGAGGGAACTGGCCAGTTGGCGATTGCTGAAATTTTCGTTGGGTCAGCTTCGATACCATTTGCAGAGACCACGTGACCAAGGAAAGTTGTCTGTGTTTTGAAAAATTGGCATTTCGACGGTTTTATTTTCAAATTGTAGGAGGCTAATCGTGAAAAACACTGATCTAGTCGACTTATATGGGTACTTACGTCAGATAAAAAAAAAAATGATGATGTCATCGAGATATATTAAGCAGTCTCGAAGGTTCAAGTCACCCATACATCGTTCCATGAGCCTTTGAAAGGTAGCGGGGGCATTGCAAAGACCAAAGGGAAGCCTGTTACATTCGTAAAAGCCTAGTCCACCGCATTGAAATGCTGTTTTCTCTTTAGTCCGATTTCTCTAGTTCGACCTGCCAGTAGCCTGCCTTTAGGTCCAACTTTGAAAAGTATTTGGCTCCAGACAAGAGGTGTAATGTTTCCTCGACCCTTGGTAATGCATAGCTATCCTTCTTTGTTCGTTCATTCAGACGACGAAAGTCTATCCAGAAGCAAATGCTGCCGTCTTTTTTTCTTACGATAACACAATTTGAAGACCAAGGGGAATTTGACTTTCGTATGGCTCCTACGTCTAACATATCCTTCAGATGCTCCCGTACTTCATTAAACAATGCTGGTGGTATTCTTCTATACGGTTCTTTGAATGGCTCTTCATTAATAAGATTGATTTTATGTTTCACTGCCTTTGTATGACCCAAATCCAAATCCGACGTTGGGAATATCGACTGCCATTTTTCAAACAAATTGTAAACTTCTGTCTTTTGATCTGTTGTTAATTCTGAATCATCTAGATCGATGCCGTACTTCTCCTTCCTATTTTCATATTGTCGTTTGTTTTCTGTTTCTGAAGCATCCATGTGGTTGATATTCGCACTCACAGGTTGACGAATAGGCGCTTCTCTCAGAACTTCAACTTCATTCAATTGGCAAAGTGTCTGTTTCGCTTTAATTTTTATGGGTCTGGCTGTAACGTTGCAATTTCGTACTGGTATTCTTGCTGTCTTCCCCGGGTTATCAATACTGACCACCCTAGGACAAACGATGGCGCTATGACATGGTATGTCTTCTACGGTTTCGGTAACAGCTTCTGTTGCGAGTCCTTGTTTCCTGTAGAAACAGGTGACAGTTCTGCTCTCGCCAGGATGTAAAGTGATCGGTTTTGTTGCTGTAACAAGTCCCATCTCTGCATTTACGGACATAAAACCAGCTTTCCATATCTAATTTACAGTTGTATTACCAGCCCAGGGTTTCATTTCTCGTAGAACATTCTTTCCGAGTAATACATGAGCGGTGCCATGATATTCTTGCACTGGAACTACGAGCAATACGGTTTCTATGGGCTTCTGCGTAAACTCAGTCTCAACATTTGCAAATATGTATCCCGCTACATGGAATTGAACTGCCATTTGCACATTTCAGTTCTACACCGAATTCGTCCATAGTGTAATTTTGGCTTCGGCAACATAGTGTTGTAAAATATTTCGGTAATAGTGCTCAATTGTGACCCGCTATCAATGAGTGCCGTAGTGTCATGTCCATCTATTTGATCTTGTCTAAATTGGCATCACCTATCATTCGTTGTAAAATATCTTCCTTCTAAAGTGTTTTGGAGTTTATGGTATCCTTGTTTGTTCTGCTCTCATCCAACTCCTCGATCAGAGCATCTTCTAGTTTAAATTTTGCGTTCGATTGTTGTTATTATTTCTGTTATCAAATGCGCCATTGTTCTCGTGGTTTCCTCTGTAGCCATGGGATAATCTACCATTTCCTGTGCGGTATCCTCTTCGACTTCTGAAGTTTCAGTTGCCTCTATAGCCTCTGTACGATTGGCCTCTGTTATTCCATGTACTGGTGTTAACTTGATCATTTGGTGTCTGTCTTTCCTGTGTAAGGGCGTTAATTTTCTTCTCCATCTCCTTCATTTGTTCTTTCAGGTCATTCAAAATCTTCAATTGATTGTCCATCTGATGAACATTTACTTGTTTCGGGTGTTCTGGTTCCTTCGCGCTTTTAAGTTCCCGCTCTTCTTTCCGAACCTTTCGTCTCAATTCTTCAAACGTACAGTCAGATTCGTAAAACATTGGCGTTGCGTTTTTCAACTCTGTGTTTCCCAGATGTTTCCAAAATCTCGTCTTCAATATCTTTTCTTTTCTGTATTCTTTGATCTCTCCCCTGTCAATGGCCTTTTGTAGTAATTCTTCTAGCCGTATACCCCATGCTGATATATCTTCATCTTTCTCCTGCTTCGCTTTATAATATTCTTCCATTAATTTTTCACCACTCTTAATGTCTCCAAATTTGCTGTCTAGTGTTTTAAGTATCTCTTCAGTTGTTGCTGTTGGTTTAAGTGTGGGAAGTATTTTCCTCGGTTTTCCACCAATAGCATTTCGTATGGCTTGTCTCAGAATCTCTTTGTGGTAAATGTTGGAAATGAGCATACTTTCTACTTCAATTTTCATTCTTGAAATTGTGCAGGGTCTGAAAATTTCGGAACGTTTGGCTTGATCATGAATGGCATGTATTCTTGTTTGTCGGTTGTTTTCTTTCTGTGCTTATTTGATGTATGTTTATAATAACTAGGCTCCATCAATTCGCCGTCCAATGAACTTAACACGCTCTGTTTTTCCAATAGACTCTGCTCTAAGTCACGTTTCTGTTGTTTCAGAGCTCGAACCCTTTCTGTATATTGCCTATCTTTTTCTTCTCTCAATCTGTCTCTTTCTTTCAGCTCTTTTAGCTGTGCTTTCATTTCAATTGTTTTGGAAATTTCATTCTCCTTCAGCTTCATCAACTCTATCTGTTTCTGGAGATGCTCTATATCATCGTATCCACTTTTTCTGGAGATGCTCTATATCATCGTATCCACTTTCATCCTGTATATCTCTTTTCATAAGCGGATGATCATACGTGTTGTATTTTCCCCTCTCTCTTTTAATTCTGTCCTCAGAATTAACAAATTGTACAACATCCTCTTTCATAGCTATCTGTTCCAGCCAATTTAGTTCTCTATCTACAGTGTGTATTGATGCTGAGGAGCCATCACTCACAATGTCCAAATGTGTTCTTATTTGATCAACTTGACCATATTCACCCACTGTAATTAGAGACTGTCCACTTCCGTGTTCTGCTTGTGTCTGATGTCATCAGATCTGCGTTCGCTTATTATTGAAAAATCTTCGCGGTAATCATATCCACATGCGCTTTGCAACACAACATCATCATCCTAATCAATGTCAATGACTGTTTCCCTCATTCTCTGCAATTCTAATTGCGATTCTGTCCCTCTCTTCTCTAAAGTTTGTGAGTCATGAACTTCTTGTTGCCATCTGGTGACGTGTTCTTCCTTATTTCTCTTTAATTCATCCTTTTTCTGTTTTGCCTCTGTTCGAGCTTTAATACTTTCTTCTCGTTGCCTTTGAAATTCATTCAACAGGGCCATTTCATTTTCTCTATCTCTCTGCTTGATTCGTTCAACCTTTTCTGTTTCCCTTGTTATTTCATAATCATTTCTAAGCATTTCCCGTCTGTGAAATCTCTTTTCCCTTTCTGTCACACCACCATCCATGTTTCAAAATGTTAATTTCAACAAATCAGACGAGTATTCAGTTTTTATATCTGATGCAATGTTTCTGAATAAACGAATGCACGTTGTAATAAACACTTTGTGTTGTATCTTTAAGTTCAAAACACACTGTCCGTAAAACTGTATTGTCTGCAGAAGCGTCTATTTCACAACACACTGTTATGTTAACGTTTCTTTCACATCCACATAAACTTTCATGCAATCAATGTAACATGCAGATCTATTCACTTAATCACTAAACTACAATGAATAAAAAATCTCAAATTCACAAATAATTGTACATTCAATATACACTTAACATGCGCACAATAATCACCTTTAATCACTAATCTTAATGATAATGTATAATCCAATAATTATACCAATTATTTGAATGTGAAGTTCAGTTTAAAAATTACTATATATAAAAGTGAATAAATCAAAAGACAGCTGTATATCAACCACTTGAGTACAAGACAGAAATAGTTATTTAATATTTTTAGAATATAATAACTAAATATTTACCAATTTTACAATTAAAATTTGATTTAAAGTTGAAAGAATGACAAAAATATTCAAATGATTGTAATTAAATTATAATTTTGTAACAAAAACACAAAAATCTAAATCACTTTTTCAAAATACTCTAATACATAATCAAAGTATCATAAAGTATCTCTATATCAACGATTTACAAATGTGCGCAATTAATTTCCGGTATTTCGGTTTCCGGTTTAACTATATCCGGTTCCAGTTCAGAGTTCAAACGGCTGCGCTTCAATGTTTTAGTATCGGTTTTCGCTACAAATATTAATCAATAACCCGTCAATCAATTAATACTCGTAAACGCGCACTTTCTCCGTTTCCGATAAACGCCTTTTAAACCTCGATCGGTAACTCGATAACCTATCTAATCGCAATATATGTAAATTTTACAGATTAAACCTGCAAAGATTTACATTATTCCGATTTAAATCAACGTACGACCGCTTTCTTATCGAATCGCGCAACCTTGCAAGGATTTTCTATAACCATTCATTTATTTTATAATGAAATTAGCTTGCAACAAATTTCATTGAAAAATAACGCTTCCATCAACAGTCACATTCACCTAATACCCATGCATTAATCAAATGCATGTGTATAGCTGTTCAGTTTTACCAATAGCCAATAAATGGATAAATGCGGGATTGGAGGGATTACACGGGGTACTACTAGCTACTGGAGATTTAAATCAATCTGGTTCTTGGGTTTTACCTAACTATATATAGTAATGTGTTTAGCTAACTACACATAAATAACTACATAGCAAAACTGCTTAAAGTTCAACGGATTAGTGATCAATGAATGCACGTGATTTTACTCAAATGCAGGGACAGATCAGGTTTCATGCAACCTAAATATTAGTGCAGTGGTTTTCTTATTTATGGTTTAGGAAAAACAATTTAAAAGGCTTTAAATATTAGACATACCGGTAAATATAACCTGAATATATAAATATAACCTGATTGACTAAAAAACAACAGAGATAATAAAGCTCACCACACCACCGGCAAATGAATCGATGATCACGAATCAACAAAATGTTTACACACTGTCACAATATTTAATGTCACAATTCCAACTCCAGCGACGAATCCCTGGTCCGGTGTGGATGTAACGTTCTAGAAGATGGGGCCCCTTAAAACGTTCTGTACCCGCGGGTTTCTGTAGATCAAGTTTGTTGGTACCGTCCTGAAGATCTGGTATACCAAACGTGCACGATATCCCATTCGACCAAACATCAGAAGACTGCAACGTTGGGCGCCATTAATTGTCTCCGGCCTAGCTACGCCCCTTTAGATGTTGCCTAGCTACGCCCCTTTAGGCATCTCGGGTGGAATAACAAATAACTCTGGGTTCTGGTCTTACATCTGGTTAGATACTGTAGTAAGAATAAAAAAAAAAATAATAAGAAGAAGAAGAAGAAGAATAAAAATGATAATAATAATAATCATACAAAAGGCAATCACAGTGCATTATAAAAAAGGCGGTATGATGAGCGAGAAACTCTAACATCATTCACATGATAAAATACAAAATACAAATACACAATTTGAACAATTATATAGACATTTATTAATAATATTTACCTGTAGGTTTATTATTAAACCCTACAACAATGGATTTGAATGTGCAGATACAGATGATCTGTACTTTCTGTACGGCCACGATCAGTACGTGTTCGTTGTCTTTGTGTGTCTGACAAAGTGCGGGAAAGTAGCGAAGTAGTGCGGTGAATAGTATTAGTACTCGTGCAAAAAAATAGGTTACAAACTACTTTTCTTACTACTACATAGGAGTGCTATCTTTCTTCTTACACTAGAAGCAAAGTAATTTGAACTAAAATCTAAAACATAATTAATACTGAATACACAAATGAATACTGAACAATGTAACTACTAATGGAAAAGGTGTCTTACTATATATTTTAATATAGTAAAAGGACATCTTAGTTTTTACCCTATGACACGGAGTACATTAAGTATACTTAAGAGTACCTGTGGTACACGTAAGTAGTACCCGAGCCGGCAATGACCAATCGAGCGTTAATTCAGGTGTGAATGCCTCATCTTCAATAATTTTGAAGGATGGAGTTTAAGTGACTAGACCTATGCTTGTCTTGTTTTCAAAATTAATTGAAGTGCTGACTTAATTATGTTCAGAACTTTTATTCCAGACAATTTAAAATGTTAATTAAAATTATATATTTGAACAACAGCAGTAATACTGAATTTATTAAAGGGGCCTTTTCACAGATTTGGGCATATTTTGAAGTTTGTCATTAAATGCTTTATATTTATAAATGTAAACATTGGACCTAACAAGCTCCAGTAAAAAAATCAAGAATAAAATTTAAAAAAAGAAAAAAAGTAAACCTCAGCAGGGCTCGAACCAGTGACCCCTGGAGTCATGGAGTAAAAACGAATGAGACCGCTCGGCCATCCTGCCAAGTATGTATGACAGACGTATTTTATACTTTATATAAGCAATCTTCGTAGTAACACAAAATTAAACGACAGCAGCAGAACTCTCCAAATTATTCAATCGTTTTGCTTTATAATTTTCAGGTTTTTAAATTGTCAAAAGATGCATATAATGGATATATTAGAGCATGGTAAATGTTCAGTTTTACTGTTTACTCACAAATATCATAACTAAAACGAAAATTTGCAAATCTGAAACAACTTTTATAATTTTGTCAATTTGCCAAAACGTGAAAAGGCCCCTTTAATACTAGATTTAACACACAGCAATGTACAATAAATGTGAACATTGTTCAACCTAATGGTGTGATGAAAAGATAAATTAAGATTTAAGATGTATCAAGTTATTGATATTAAATAGTTATAATGGCTGCTCTCGGTAAAAAAAGTTACATCAATCTCCCGTTTTCGCATCTGCCTTTTGTCAGGTGTTCCTCCAAACTGAAGATTCAAGCCTTCGGAAATTTCTAATTTCAATAAGTCCTCCATTCCAGTAATTGTCTTCTCTGAAGGGGAATACTGATCAAGTGACAAATATGTACTGAAAGCATTATCGCATGTAATTAGTTAGAAAATGCCACAAAGCAAGATGGGTAACCTTTGATTTCCGCATAAACATTAACTACTGATAAGTCTCTGTTACTTTAGTTAACTAGTGGCCATGGTAAACCCAGTTTATCTGCTTTCCAATTCTTGATGGTTGATATAGCAGGCCTATATGATTTAGGAGCTCTTGGAAATTGCAATACTAGCCGTTAAACTGTTGTTCTGTTACTTCTAGTACATTATTATTCCTTAATTTCTTTACATATCTACTGTCTTGGCATACAGAACAATACAATTAAACACAATGCCTTTTTGACAGTTTAAAACAATGTTGAGACATGTCCTCAAATTCACTCATAGTTTCAACCCTATTGAAGCCTCAACCTTTCTTGCAACGCTAACAGAAAAGCTGTGTTGATAAAGCAATTGATTTAACCAATTATAATAAGGCGTGTGATTTGTTTAAAGGTTTGATAACATATTGACACAATCACACATGTTTTGAAATAATAGAATGTCTATCACTTATTCTCATAGTTTCGTCCCTCCTCATTGTATCCTGCCTTTGACAACAACCTCTCAAGAAGTGCTGGACAGTTTATGTTTTTCCTCTTTCAGAAGTTTTAATTCATTTGCTGTTTATGAAATTGAATGACTGTTACGATGATCTTTCTCATGAATTCTGGTTTTCATTTGTTTACTCCAGGCCGATATCATGATTACACATAATTGTGTTAGTTTGTTTTTGGTTTATTAATAGGTTTATCCAATGTTGTACAAGCCGCTTAAGAGAGACATGAACAAGAGTTTCGTTTCTCCAATAAGAAACTATTTATAGAAAAAGAACATGCGCATAGTAACAAAACTTAGCAACCTATCAGAAGGGCCGATATTATGAGAAACGGTGTACATGATACTAATAACTACATGGAGAATAGTCTTGCCAAGTTTTTATTATGTCCAAGAATACACATTTAACAATAGATTGATGCATGTTATTTTAATCTTTTAACTGAAAATATTTAGAGGACCGATACTACAGTACAGATAAACATTTATAATACTTATGATTCATTAATGTGTTCCTTTAGTAGGGTTTCCACTATTGGCTATTCGACTGTATAACTATCTAACAATGTCTTACATATATCATATCTTATATAGATATATACCGATGCAAATTAAATGTAGTCGGTAATTTGTCTTTTTGTATCATACACTGAGTGAAATCTTTCATCCGAAATTTTTACCCGAATAACGCATGCGGTTCATTTAACTGCTGTTTGCTACATCTGTATCCACAAGAAAGTTGTTGCTTAAAATTAAAGACGTATTAACATGATATTGTTTCATAAACTCAGTTTTGATAATGGAGTCATTACGACAATAAAAAAACATAATTCAAAAGAAAAAATGCAGCTTACAACTGGCAGACGACCGGAAGTTTTAGTAAAGAGAACCAACGATTCGAATATAGCATTCGGACAGTGCGCTGTATAATTCAAAGATTTTTGTCGCTTTATTATTTTTAACAGTCTGTGCCTCTTTGATTGGGGAAAAAAGCGCGATAGGCCATGAAATCAAAAAACAACAACACTATTTTATACGATCATATATAACATTATACAAATTGCACGGTGTAGAAGCATATCGGTCGCCTTTCTGTCAACATGCTGCCTATTTTTTTTTTTTTCGCTGCCTCTCTGTCATAAACAAGAAAAATGGATGCTCGGAATTCACAAAACAGGTAATAAAATCTAAAATTAAAACCCGTAAACACATTTGTGCATAAAAAGAGGTGATCCACGAGTTGAAGCATATATTCAGCTACAGGTTCACAGTATTCCGCAGTTCCAAACACTTATCACAAACGAAGATGTAATGATGACAAGGGTGTTAGAACAATCGTGCATGCATACCACTTTGATGACTTTTTAACATAGCTTTTCTGTAATATGTCAAATATCTAGTGTCATTGATATCATCTTTATGATAAAATCTTTGCGTTCAATGTACGCTATGTAGTAATTTTCATCAATTTTACTTTAAAAATGCCTACTTTCAATTTCGTTGAGGCACGGAAAGTCCGCTGCTGTTCCAAGCGGTGATAATCAGAGACTGGAATAGAGTATTGTTTTATATACATTCATTCATACATGGAAGTTGTTAAATGCAAGACATCAACAATCACATATCGAATAATCACAAATCGAGCCACAAATAAAGATCTGGTACTGTTATCAACTTATGACGTAGAACACAATCTGCACTATAAATGTCTATTTAGAATTCAATCTGTTGCACCCGTCTGCATCTAACACTAACCAAAGGAAAGACGATCGTGTGGTTCGTTATCAGCGTAATCGCGTTGGTTGCTTGTACTTATAGATGTGTATGGCAAGCGGTTCGACGCATTATCCCAAGAAACTAGGTTTCTCATGAGAACCTAGGTTCTCAGAATGAGAACCTAGGTTCTCATGAGAACCTAGGTTTTCAAATGAGAACCTAGGTTCTTGTGAAAACCTAGGATACCAAACGAGAACTTAAGTTCTCAGAATGAGAACCTAGGTTCTCATGAGAACCAAAGTTCTATGTGTCTATGAGAACCTAGGTTCTCATGAAAAGCCTAGTTTCTCATGAGAACCTAGGTTCTCAAGCGTAAACCAAGGTTTTCAAATGAGAACCTAGGTTCTCATGAAAACCTAGGTTCTCATGAGAACCTAGGTTCTCATGAGAAACCTTGTTTCTTGGGATTTCATAAACCTTGGTTCTCATGAGAACCTAGGTTCTCGTGAGAAACCTGGTTTCTTGGGATTTTATAAACCTAGGTTCTCATGAGAACCTAGGTTCTCATGAGAAACCTAGTTTCTTGGGATTATGCTTCGAACCGCTTGCCATAATTAACCTCCAGTTGTCTCCCATTGCTTGGTACACGCTGGCGGCATATGTGTAAAACGAATAGAAATAGGCGTGAAACCGTGAATGTTTCTCCCCAAGAGCATTTTCTGAACAATGTTCAGACAATGCTCAGTAATATTCTACGAAACTTATCTGTTGAATATTTGTGACAACAGGCATTAGCCGTCAGTGACCGCCTCTTGTTCATGTTTCCGTGTATGGGTGTTCTTGAGGAATGAAATTAGTAAAGTAATCGGTCGACATTGGTCTGAACACGTTAATAAAAAAATGAACTGTTTATGAAATACATCTTTAATTGTAAATATTATTTTGAGACTAAAATTCACATCAATCGTTACATAATACATTGTTACAGCTTTAAATGAGTTTCAAATATTCAGTTCCCTTGTTCGGGCCTCAAACGACTGTACGGTACAGTTTTCTATTTTAAGTATGTCTGTGACCTACATGTAGGAAGCAATCATTATGGTATAAAATACAAGTTTTATCTCTATTGCTTATATGTAATAATGTATTATTCAATCGTAAGATTTCGGCAACACTGCAAGAAAAATTTATGCGCTAAAGACTTTGCAAACATATTTCAATAACTTGAGTTATCTGCAAAAATAAAGTTCTTAACGGCGTGTTTTCATTCTGTCCAGCCCGTGTGTTATCATATGTGAACCCCATTGATCCTGCGCCCTGAATAATATGTGTCCCGTATTCCAAACGAGCAAGTTTACGCCGTCCGACGCGTAATTCTGAAAACCTAGGTTCTCTGAAAACCTAGGTTCTCAGAGAACCTAGGTTCTCATGGAACCTAGGTTCTCTGAGAACCTAGGTTTTCAAAGAACCTAGGTTCTCATGAGAACCTAGGTTCTATGAGAACCTTGGTTCTCATAATGAGAACCTAGGTTCTCTGAAAACCTAGGTTCTCAGAAAACCTAGGTTCTCAGAGAACCTATGGTTCCCAAATAAAAACCACGGATATGGCAAGCAGTTCGACGCATAATCCCAAGAAACTAGGTTTTTCATGAGAACCTAGGTTCTCATCCTGAGAACCTAGGTTCTCATGAAAACCTAGGTTTTCAAATGAGAACCTAGGTTCTCATGAGAACCTAGGTTTTCAAATGAGAACCTAGGTTCTCATGAAAACCTAGGTTCTCATTTGAAAACTTGGGTTCTTGACGCCATGTGCAATCTTCAAGCGAGAACCTAGGTTCTCATTCTGAGAACCTAGGTTCTCATGAGAAACCTAGTTTCTTGGGTTTATGCGTCGAACCGCTTGCCATAGATGTGTATGTTTGTTTATGTGCGTTTTATAAGACAGATTTTAAAACAGAAACTATTGTAAACATTTCTATACACTTTAAGATTGATTACAATGCTGTTGTAAAGGGCGCAAACCGCTCCAGCCCCGCGCGGGGGGGGGGGGGGGTAACTTCCCAAATTTTAGGGTAGGGGTGTCCCGCTGAGACTTACGAAATGTGACCCATTTTTATACCGGAACTGATAAAGAAGACCCATTTTGAAACAAGATTTTTGAAAAAGCATACCCATTTGTATACGATACCATTGAGAAATTGGACCCATTTCAATACAATAATTTTGATAAACTGGACCCTTTGTTGAGCTAGAGATATATCTAAACTGTCTACGAAAACAGATTGGTCACTTTCCAATTCGTCTATCGTAGTAGTAATCTCCATTTTAAATATGTTTTCAACTTTTAATAAAATCCTATATTTAAGTATGACCGGAAATTAAATCAGTTTTCTTAATTTACTTTCAAAGCCTGTGATAACGATTTCTTGATTCTACACATAATCAAAATTTTCTAAAAAACATATATTATTATCCAAGATGTCACAATGACAGCCGGGAATGACAGAGTATAATTCCAAGTACACATATGTAGCGTAAAGTCGGTTATTTTGACAGTTGTCTCATTCCGACACAATTTTCATAAATCATTTGCAGTAAGTGCACTTTTCCCGGCACTTTTAGATTATGTCACGATTTTGTCACTAAATATATGACGGTATATTAATATATGACATCAAAGTATCATCTTGGTCGATCAAGCACCGATAAAAACAGTCAAGTTTCCGCATCTTTCCCGCTACTGAAATTTACTTTTTGATACCCATTTATATAGAAGAATGACATTTATCATACCCATTTTGATACTGATACTTTCAAATCTATATGCATTTATATACAAGCAATTTCTGATTTCAATACTCATATCTATACTTAGATGCTAAAAACCATACCCATTTCTATAATTTTAGTCGAAAAACACACCTCATAAAATCGGCACATCCCTATATACCCGTATATAGGAAGTTACCCCCCCCCCCCCCGCGGGGCTCCAGCACGATAATCTCCATGCTCTCCCATGAATGTTATGTAGCATGTATATATTCGTTGTTTCGGCCCTCTAAATGAAAACATCTATATATTTTACGTTAAAAGATTGAAAAATATAACGGAGTACATGTTTAATACTTCAATCTATAGCTTAATGTGTATTCTTGGACATAACACCAAAAACTACATTAAAATTGGTAATGTTTTGCCAAAATACTGCCGAGACTAAGCCCTATGTATTAATAAGTATCATGAACACCTTTTCTCAATATATCGGACCTTTCTGTTTGGTTGCTAATGTTTGTTACTATGCGCATGTTTCTTTTCTATAAATTGTTTCTTAATGGAAAAACGCTACTCTTGTTAATGTGTCTCTTAATGTTTTTCAACAAATAAGCGGCTTTTACAAAATTTGATAAAACTTCTAACAAAAAAAAACAAAAACAAAACTAGATCTAACACCATTATGTGTAATCATAATATCGGCTTGGAATAAACATGACCTACTTTCAAACAAAAACCAGAAATCATGAGAAAGATCGTCATAATAGTCATAAATAAACAGGAAATAAATTAAATCTTCTAAAAATGGAGAGAAAAAAAAACATTTCATGTCCAGCACTTTTTGAGGGGTTTTCTTCAATGGCACGACACAATGAGTAGGGCCGATATTATGAGAATAACCGTCGTGCAAGAGATTGTCAGCACGGCTGTTGAGAATGATCTTGTTTGAAGCACATATTCCCTAAAATTGTCTTTCTCTTGACCCAGATCCCTCGTAGAGAAACGGGAAGCTCGCTGAGCTTCTCCCATGAGCTCAATATATCCCATGGTGTGCTCAAAAGCCTTATAATGAAAACTGGACCGCGTTTACTTGTGAAAATAACCTTATCTGTAACCAGAGTTTACAACACCAAGCAAAAACCATTGCTTAAACTATAGTTTACTTATTTATACAGTAACCATACGTGTAACTAGACGTTTACAATCCAGGTATTAACTAAAGCTGAAACTAGATGTCATCCATTCATATAGTAACCATAGTTGTTATCTAAAGGCCACACACCCAAACAGTAACCACGGGTTTGTACTAAGATAAACCAATTCAGTTAATAACGCTCTATTCGTCATTTTCGGGTCAGGTTCTACTTAGGTTCCATTGGTCATTATCGGCTCGGGTACTACTCAAATGTACCCCGGGTAATCTTACGTAAACTTAAATATACCCCGGATACGGAAAATATACCGACACGTATCCGACCAACCAAAGGGGCCTTTTCACATTTGGGTAAATTGACAAATTGAAAAAAGTTGTTTCAGATTCGCAAATTTTCGTTTTAGTTATGATATTTACGAGGAAACAGTAATACTGAACATTTACCATGCTCTAAAATAGCCATTACATGCATCTTCTGACTATTTATAATAACGACAATTATAATGCGTTCCAACGCGAAACGAATTAATAATTTGGAGAGTTCTGTTATTTTGTGAAACTACAAGGATTGCGTATATAAAGTATAAAATACATCTGGCTTTGCATCCGGAAGGATGGCCGAGTGGTCAAAGTGGTAGGCTTTTTTACTCCAGGACTATAGGGATCAGTGGTTTAAACCCTGCTGAGGGTTACCTTTTTTCTTTTTTTCCTTTTATTCTTGAATTTTTACTGGAGCATTTTTATATCCAATGTTTACATTTATCAATATAAAGCATTTAATGACAAACTTCAGAACATGCAAAAATCGGTGAAAAGGCCCCTTTAAAGACTGTACCCGAATTCACGGTGTATAACCATATCGGTCCACCTCTCGGATGAAAACGCTATATCGGTACCCCTCTCGGATGCGGCACCGGTCATTCTCGGATAAAAACATGATTTTGTGTGGATGGTCGTCCACAAAACAACAATTTATTGTTAAAAAGGTACAATGGTCATTCAAAGTAAGTATTGCACAGAACATTAGAACCATGCTGCTGTGTATGTATATGCTTAACGTCTTTGCTTCGTTAGTGTTTTATTATATATAAGCGACCCGCTCAATGGATGTCCCGCTATTGAATATGAGTTTAATTATTTTTAAATGTTTTTTGCTTGTATAATGCGAATATCTGATCGCCTTGATAACGTTAGTGGTGTGAAATAATGGTAGATATGGTTTAAAGCGAGAACAGACAATTGACATTGTCAAAAAAAAAGAAAAACTGTCAGCTTTCTGTTTGTACGAAGCACGGGTATCCCTCTCCGATGTGTGATTATACCTTCACAGGCAACCTCTCGGATGGAGTTGGTCTATTGAAAACCCCGACTGATAATTCCTTTTAAATATCAATTATTTAAAGATAATTGTTCATTTGTTATTTTAATTCTAAAACAATATTTTAAGCATTTGCATAAGTAAGCTAGTCATTATAACACGTTATTTAAGGTTTTAAGTGATACGAAATGGTATCTGCAAAATAGGTTTTGACTTAAAAATCTGTTTCAGTTAAAAAACACATGAACATTTCAGGGGCGTTAGGTCGGCATTTTTATAAATAAATGAGTGTGAAAAACCAATTTCAAACATCCAACGAAGCCCACATTAATCAAATGCGTACATTAACAATGGAAAGACTATTCTTGCAAACACAATGTTGGCAATCTTAGTATGCATGATACTTAACATTTGATTGAACCAAAAACATGTTACCAAGTCCATGCATATAACATGTTCGATAGGTGTAAAATCTCACTTCCGGATGTTTTGTTTAAGAAGTATGCGCAGAAATAATGATTATATGTTTTTGTAGAGAAATGCGATGATGTTATAAATCTGAGACAAGGAATGCCAATGAGGGTCGGTCGGGCAATCTGAAACACAACAATTTTGTGTAGTGTACACACAATGATTACCGGCGCAATAACTCTGCGAAAACAAAACTAAACCGACCATTTAATTTTTAATTTATATTTTATTTATTTAGGAGGTTTGGCTCCGCATCTTTGAGTTCAGTCTAATTTCGACTCGAGCGAGGATGAAAATACGGAGTCACCATTACTTGGCAGTGTACCTGAATCTGCCTGCGAGGCAATTATGGAATCAGATACATTGTTCGCGGCTTAAAGCGGAGAAAGGACGGAATCATTTCTGCCTGTTGACGAAGATCCGATTTAACCTCTATGTTAAATTGTACGTTTGAGTGTAAGGTGTGTGGAAAACGACATTCTTGAAAGCACATTTACAAGAACACGAACGTTCCCACTTGGGTGCATGTCATAACTGCGAACAGTGAGACAAAGTGTTCATCACTAAGTAGGATGCAATCGTCACGTGAAGACACATTCAGGGGCGTTTACTTACTATAGTTGAGTATGTGCAAAAGGAATTAATTATCAAACTGATTAAAATGACCATTTTAAAACTCCTATGACAGAATGTAAAACATATCACTGTACAATTTGCTCAGGTTCATTCAAATGTCGATTCAGCCGTAAAAGACATACAGGCGTATGCGGCAAAGGGGCAAGTTTCAAATGTGAAACATGTGGAAAAAACTTTATTTTAAAACAAAGCGATACTTAGCAGAGCATCGCCTTAAACACAAAGAATGTGGCAACGTGTAGCAATGCATTGTTTGTGGAAACATCTTCAATCACCACAGTTTACTGTATCGCCACAGAAAAAGGACACTATCAATTAAAGTAGAAGGTACACCAAAAGTATGCGCCTCTTTACCGCTAATTTAAGTGTTCAGTGACACTACATTATAGTTAAAGATGTTGTTTATTGCGCTCTAATTATGTATATTTATAAATATATTTGTTGGGGAAACACATTTTGGGACCACACCTTTGCAGCTAAAAGATAGTGGTATATATCCCTAGTCATTAAAACGACTTGCGTTGTATAAGAATTCACTTAAAAAATATTTATGTTTTATTATTTATGTTGTTAATTTATGCCAAGATGTTTGTTGATTCCGTGGGAATTCATGCAATGTATACTTTACATGGATTTTTGTTCTAACGGAGCTTGTTATACATCCCCTGTATCTAATAAAATATGTCGCTCTTGTTTACTGATATAATTTGATGTTGAGATGGTATGATTATATAAATACTATAAACTGTCGTTGGAGCAGGCTTACATAAGGTAATGTGCAGGCTTACATAAGGTATTTTTTTGTTTTGTTTAAAGATGTTATCTACTCCATTACCGTAATGGTCTGATGTTCGAGTGAGTTGAATAAAAATTAAACGTTATTCGTTTTGTTGAAACGTCTTTATTGAAGTGTAATTTACAATGTACTTTTCTATTATCTGCTTTTTTATTCCCGGCCAATACCGGAATGATATTGTTGTTGGTGTTGTCCGTCCATTCGTCCGGAGATGTTTGTGAATAACTGCTGCATGACATTTCAAGAAACGACCAATAAATTTGCATCATCATACTTCGGCGATGCACGCGTAAATGAATTTGCATTATCGTTCTTCTGTGGTTTTTATACAAGTTTTGCTAGGATGACTCGGACATGTAAGAGCTATAGGCCTTTAATTGATTGAACTTTAGTGATTTGTTTTCCAGTTTTTAGGCGTATTATTACCATAGGCCTGTGATGTACACGCGCGTTTTCGTCTGCTTTACACTTCTAAGTTAATAACAACTTTTGTACAATCAATAATAATCGTACGGAGGATGTTTATTTGTGCATTTGTTTGATGATCATACTTTTCAGAAAATGAATTTCCGCTTAAGATACTGCTATGGGGCGTTAGATGTGTTGCCCCATGCTTAACAAATAACTTGCATAACTTCCATAACATGATCAACCAGATTTTATTGAAGTATATATTATTACTATTATATAATAATTAATATAACAGTTATCGTTATTGCTCGAAACAGTACAACAAACCAATAGATTGCTGTATGAACAAAGAAGTGTACATAGTTAAAAAACAGTTACAAAGGACATATCGACGAAATATCTACTCTACGAAGGCATGCATTACAAAACAAAATATTCCATATTTGCGAATTTATATTACTAGAGATAACACTATATTGATGTAATCTTAAAGAAAAAAAGTAAATATCTACGTTTGCCTCAATGCATAAACACTTGTTTTCAAAGAATCTTTAATAAAAGGTTTGTGTTTTAAGTGATCATTTAGTATATACTTAAAATGCATTGAATAATTCCTGAAATTAAATATTGTTTTGCCTTCGGCACGCCCTTTAAAATTTGGTACATTCATAGATATATACATATATAGATAAGAAAAACGTACTTTTTTCAACATGTTCAATGTTAAGTTCCACAAATTGCTCAAGTACAGTTCATTTTATAATCAAGATCCTGAAGTTCAATACCAAGTCTTCTGGAAGGCAAAACTTGTTTCGTCGCACTTGTAGTGTAAGCGCACGGGGTGGCACCCTCTCGACACGACAGAGAGCTTTGGTACGTGAGATCTTTTCGATTTCCTTTCTTTTTCGCGTTGTCTTTCTGGCAAATCAAATGAGTTTTCCCAGCCCATTGTGAATCCGTTGCAGTAGATGTCTGCGATGTCTTACGTCGCTTTGGTTGATGAAGCCATACTTAGATGCTTAGATCGTCTTTAACGTGATCGTGATATGAAGAAGAAAAAAATATTTATTTATATTTATAGAGTTATATATAAGTAACTTAGCAATTGTTACTTAAATAGCGTACTAGTATATTTATAAATTAAACAATAATTTTTAATTCAGCTGAGAAATATGACAGTTTACGTGAATAAACAAACTTCAGTTAGTGAATCGAATCCGAGAGGTTGCCTGTGCACTGAAATCCCATTAAGGAGAGGGATACCTGTGCTTCAGGTAAACCAAAAATGAACTTTTTCTGAACACTTTACATACGTTCCAGTAATAAATATGAGTTTAAAATATTCCTTAGTTATACGGATTTGCCTCTGATATAAATTTTAGGCCTAAGTGCATTGTAGCGAATGGAAAGTAATATTAACAACGCAACGATGAGATAGTCAACAGTGCAACGTGAAACTGTGTGGCTTATATCAAAACTTCAATAAACGGAAAATTAAAACGAAATACATACAAACACAAGTCAATAATTGTAATGTTCCGCGCAATACTTACTTTTAACGTACTGCGTTTCCTTCAAGGTCAAAAACATTATTTTGGTGACCACTCTCAATCACAGAATCATGTTTTTATCCGAGAATGACCGGTACCGCATCCGAGAGGGCTCCGATATAACGTTTTCATTCGAGAAGGGGACCTATATGGTTATACACCGTGGAATTGTATTTTGAGTAGTACTATAGTAGATTCATACCTAATATATATATATATATATATATATATATATATATATATATATATATATATATATATATATATATATATATATATATATATATATATATATATATATATATATATATATATATATATATATATATATAGTTTGGGAAATATAAGATTTTTAATATTTAATGTAAATTTGTTTGTTTTTGCATGATGTACATTTAAGTTTGCTTGATTACCATTAACATTAATTTCTGTGTTATTGCACTATATAAACTGCATTTGATTAAAATCCGCATAGGTTACACTCAGGAAAATGTTTTAGTTTGTTTATCTTTAACATTTTTAAAGAGAGATCTTACAACATCCTTAATATAAAAGTAATTAACGAATAAACCCATAACAATTGACATTTTCTTTTAATGTAAACCGCGTATACAATTTCTTACTTTTATCTATTACCGAGCCGGTTCCAATTGTTTGCGTATTTGTTCTACATATATTTCTTAAATTTAGGTTGCATATAAACATTCAGCATCGTTATACAACAGGTGCAAATAATTATCTTATATGTTATTGAACTGTATAAACTGCATTTGATTAAAATCCGCAAAGGTTACACTCAGGAAAATGTTTTAGTTTGTTTATCTTTAACATTTTTAAAGAAAGATCTTACAACATTCTTAATATAAAAGTAATTAACGAATAAACCCATGACAATTGACATTTTCTTTTAATGTAAACCGCGTATACAATTTCTTACTTTTATCTATTACCGAGCCGGTTCCAATTGTTTGCGTATTGCTTCTACATATATTTCTTAAATTTAGGTTGCATATAAACATTCAGCATCGTTATACAACAGGTGCAAATAATTAATCAATAATATTTCTAATTTTAATTGCTTTAAACGTAATATGTTAAATAATATATATATATATATATATATTATTTAACATAACATGTTTGTTTACACCCATAAATAAATATATATATATGAATATATATATATATGGGTGTAAACAAACACTAAATATAATATAAGCGCCAAAATATGCTCTATTTGCTAACGGTAGAATTGTAAAATATCATAACAATCGCATGTTCAAATCGTGAAAACGTTCGTGTAACTTGCGTGTTATTATAAACGTAAGATATGCTTACAATAATGTTCTACCATCAATCTTCTACCTCTATCATAGAATCTGTCTTACGTCCAGTATAATTGCGTAACGTCCATTTATATAAAATCTATCCACAATAATGAGGTAAGTTTTTAATCGTTCCCTCTCAGCACTTCCAAACATATATTGTTTATATGTATTAATGTACGAATATCAGTACATGTTGTTGTATGACATTTTAAGCGCTTTTCGAGGGTCTTAATGATATCAACTTTTCATAATGATTATGCATATGCTCGTGATTATAAACTTATAATGTTCAACACTGTTTTTACGAAAATGTAAAAATAAAAATCGATATGTGTCCTGTTGTGTGTAAACTTATTTCTTATTATTCTTTATTGTTGTTAATTAATCAAACGTGTAATTATTATATAAGTAACATAAAATAAGCATTTGCTTTTATTAATGGCGCTCACTGAAGTATAGTGTATTCGTGTCTGAAAACATCTGAAATACGATAAATGAAAAACGATAATAAATTTCAAACGTTCGCTGTAGTCACATGCAATTCTGAGTTGATTCCAAAACGTTCGCTGTAGTCACATGCACATCTGAGTTGATTCCAAACGTTCGCTGTAGTCACATGCGCATCTGAGTTGATTCCAAACGTTCGCTGTAGTCACATGCACATCTGAGTTGTTTCCAAACGTTCGCTGTAGTCACATGCACATCTGGGTTGTTAGACAAGTGACCTGCTGAAGTTCAAGCACATTTAGACAACTTCTATTTATACTGCAACTCTTGGAGGCTAAATTTTAACACGTCAAAAACAAAGAATATGGTATTTCGGACGAGGAAAGGATTAAAAGAAAAAGAAAAAAGGATATACAATCGTAATGCTCTTGAAGTGGTTAATAACTTTGACTATTAATAAACGGTTTTGAATTATGACATTTTTAAATAAACCATGAATATTTGGTTGCTAAGACAATATACAACTGATACTCTTGTGTAAATGCAACGATTTCGACATAAAACCAAAAGTACTGTGTCAATTGTTTGACTCTTGTGTATGTGTTCTGGATTAAGTTTTGCTTCAGAAGTATGGTTCAAAAAGTCAGATGATATTGAACAAATACATTAACAACGTTGTAAACGATTATTTCAGGTTTAAATAACTACATGTAATATAACTGTTTATGGAGTATTAGGGATATACCTATCGTATGTGAACATGTTCCTTATAAAAGTATCAAATATTGGTTATAACTATAAACACTTGCAATATCCAATGTTTACAAGCTATTAACGATTGTCATAAAGATAAAGGTAATACAATTTGGGTCGCAATAATGTAAAAAAGAGAGAATATTTAATAGTTGGTCTACAAACGAAGTTCGATATCTGGATTGCTTATTCCATGCTTTCTTCAAGTGTACGAAATACAAAAAAATATGATTAAATTATCTGTAAAGCTTGTGTTCTTCATGCGATTCACCGCTAGATTTTTATAACTGATTGATCTCTAATGAAGAAGCTTCTTTTAAAAAGTAATGTTTATATGTGTATCATCTATTGAAAATCATCAATAAGTATATTAAATACTTTGGATATATTAACACTACATCTGTTTTGTTTGCGTTGTTGTTGTGATCTAAAATATTGTTCTCATAGTGATCTTCTCCAAATGTTGGAAACATGCAACTACAACTTTTGTTAATACTTGTATTGTATATATGTCCTCGTGGGCTCAAATGCCTAATTGGATTGAAATAAACTGTTTGTCTGTCTGTCTGTCTAAAAATACCAATAACATTATAATGTACATAGCTATATTAACAAAACCCTTATGTATTTTTATAAATATGTTATATAACCAACTCTGTTATGATATAATAGTTAGTTATAATGTATGACTATGTACTTTGGGCCGGGGGCCTTTGTTTCCAAAATAAAAATTGAATTGACTTGAAAACTTGACTTTGTCATAAATGTCAAGAACATGTTTAATAATTTTGAATTTGGTTATGTATTGAAAATTCAAACCTTGTGCAAGATAATAGTTTTATTAGCGAGTACAAATGTAAACTTGTTGATTACTTACAACAGGAGTGGCATGGTAAAATGAAAAACAGTCCTGTATGAGCTATGTATAAAGTTTTCAAAGCCTCTTTGGATCATGAAGAATATTTGTACTAACTTCCTAGACGTCTTCGCTCATTTTTTGTAAGATAAAGAGTGTCTGCACACCCGTTGAGAATCAAAACTGGCAGATACGCTTTGAATAACATTCCACGAATTGAGCGTTATTGTTAATGTTGTAATGAACTCGCTTTAATGTCTGTCTGACTGTCCGTCCGTCCGCCCGCACGCCCGCCCATCCGTCCGTCCGTCCTTCCGTTAAAGAGTTGTAAACGGCGAAAAATACCTTTCTCAGCACGGACGTCAACATCATGTTTGTCACGTGATTATCCCTTCTGATAAATCTCTAACGTCATTACTTGTTCTTTTAAAAGATGACATTATCGTAAAAGCGTATACCAAGTTTACTTATCTCAATATGTTTAAATCAGCAATATGTTCGTTCTCACATCGGTTTGACGCTATAGTCGTTATACCTTTTTATTTCGTTGCCATGCATGCAAAGGCACATCCTTCCGTAAGAGCTTTAACTTATTGACAACAATGCAAAGAATACATTATGTAAGCCATTGGCCATAACCGTTAGAAACACCAAAAGCCTAATACGCTATAATTCCATTCCACAGAAGAAGCCATTCCTATCGAGTTGACAACATAACAATTCTGGCATGTCATAGAGCAGATAGTGACTTAACTTGTATGCATTTGACGTTTAATATTTTAACGCGCTTTAAATTGATGCAGCGGCTTATATGTACATAACGACAGCTATATGGTTGGTACAAATCCTTTGTTCACTTCCGTTTCGATTTATATATTTAATAAGTATCGCGAATTTCCGTTCATAAATTTAAAGGTCATTTGAACAAGATAAGATCAACACGATGCTGAATATTTAAGACGAAAATTGATAAATTCTGTCTACTAGATGTTATTATTGAAAACACGATTCAAATATAGATAACCTTAAAATTGCATTAAGCTAATGCAATCAAAACTTTGTTTAATGAAGAAATAAAGCATAATGAAAATTTATATCTCTTTAAATAATAGATTGATATATTTTATCGCATACTGTTCAAATAAAATTCCAATTTACGGAGTTGCAATATACAATCATTAATTGCAAAAAACAAACACCTGAATGCACATTCAAACATTCAGATCAACGAAACGTACATTTATAACACAATTGCCTTTGCGCACGCCACCAACAATAATAGTTATTATGACGCTTAATTATTCGAAATTGCTTACAGAACAGAGCAGAGCAGAACAGAGCACAATTTATTTACAACTTAAACATGTACAGCTCTACGTCAAAATAACAATATAACAATAATAAATACACAATAATAAATACACATGCGTCAAAATAACAACACTTTTTATGCTTTTTTACTTATATATGATTTTTGTGATAATTTAATATGTAAGAAAAGGCTCTGTATTATCATGTAACAATGTTAAGTGGATGATATAAATCCGTAAATGATTGAGAAAAATATATGCAGTTATATTTCATATACATAATTTCAATTCTGGAGAAAAATACTATCTATATATTTTCGGCTCTAAGTTTAAATTCTTTAATACAGATATAAGCAAGACGTATCAGTATAGATTTTCTGGTCGCATTTAATAATTGTAAACAAAGTTGTAAACATACTTGGTCTTCTTTTATAAACATCTGGAATAAGTGTATTTTTAAAATTATCATACAAAGGGCATATCAAAACAAAATGGTACTCATCTTCAATTTAATAAGGTGTACACAGTTTACACATTCTTCCATATCTTGGAATTGTGTTGCCTACCAGTTTCTATAAAAAGAACATGAGAAGATAATCTTAATTGTGCTATTATGTTTCCTAATTCAGAGTTTTCAATTTTGTCCAAGAAGAACCTTAGTCAAACGAATCCGATGTCGTGTGTTCGCAGGGCGATAACCCTGCGTTGATCGTTGAAGTTTCTATCCATCTCAACTCGATTCATTCTTGGGCCCGACGTCGGGTAAAATTTAAAGTGAGACTTAAAATTACTCCGGACGCCGCCCGATGCTACAAAATGACCCGGCCGGCGACCTTTCGAGCGTCGGCCGGGTGCCAGCCCGATGATTGGAAAAGTACGTCTTCTGATTATCGGACGATGATCGATCTCTATTTCTTACTAAGGTACAAAACTGTGTCACTCATCGGACGACGGACGGCTCCAACGTGTCCAGTCTTCCCGATGCCTGGAGATCGCACGCACCGGCCGGCGACCGCATTATTTATGACTGAGGCATATATGGATCTTTCAAAATGGGTTTCAATTCCATGTAAAGAAATAGCGGTGAAGTGTCATTAAAATCAGTTCGAAATTTTTAAAAACAGCAACAACAGATCATGTAATCTATTGCGAAACATAACAATAAAGCTGTTAACATTAACACATTATGGATACATGTATATACATTTGTCATTTAAACCTGACTCTTGCAAACGTTTTCGAATGTTTGATGCCCACGACTTGGAGTAAGGGTATTCTATACTTCTTTACATTGTCTATGAATAATATTGCTTGAGATACAGTTGGGCGATTTTCGTTGAGCAATTTCAAGAAATATTTAACTACTCGTAATGAGTGATATATATACATCGGGTATTTACCAACTTTGGCATAGAAAGCATCTGAATCTGTAGAGGCTTTCACATTTAAAAGCCATTTGCAGAAGTTGCCTTAGACTCGCTCAGTATTGTCAGCGTTAGTAAAGCTCGATTGGTCATTGTCGGCTCGGGTACTACTTACATGTACCCCGGGTACTCTTAAGTATACTTAGATGTACCCCGGGTACGGTAAAAATATTCAAACGTACCCGGGAATTTTAACGCTTAATCGGTCGCTGTCGGCTATTTTTTTTTTAAATAATTATGTTCACATTTATTGCAATTTTCTGTTAAATGGACTCTTTATTATCGGAATTCTTACTAAAATTTCATGTTGATGCAGTTTTTTTTTCAAAAGAGATGTTTGTTTAAGATATACAATATCGTTTTACGGTAATTGGTTGCGCGTCTTACAACATCGGATTTTGGCGGGAATACCATTCGGGTACAGTCTAATATCGACCGGGTACGTTTAAGTATATTTACCGTACCCGGGGTACATGTAAGTATTCTTAACGGTACCCGGGGTACATGAAAGTAGTACCCGAGCCGACAATGACCAATCGAGCGTTAGTAAACTCCCACAACTCGCTTCCATAATTAAGAATCGAGGTAACAAAGGCATCCAACAGATTAATAGAGAATATTATGTGAGTTTTGGATAAAGATCAAGTTTATCATGCGAGGCTTAGAACAGATGTAGCGCGAGGCTTGCCGAGCATGATAAACTTGATCTTTATCCAAAACTCACATAATATTCTATTTATCCTATTATTTTGTGGTCGTTTATTGTTCAAAAAGAGTAAAAGTACATTTAAATTCAAAGAAACAGCGCCGGTTTTCCAAGTTGACTCCGAAGTGTTTGTTTACTTCAACGTCATCATTTGCTATGACGTCACATTGAAACATATCGTGTTCTTAAGATAGAGATCGGAAAACCATGGTCTAAAAATAGCGATAGTATAAAGGTAAAGTGTATACGATCGTTGTAATATAGAGAATATTATCCTAATTACCAGATGAAAATCGATAGTATAACAACGATCGTATAAACACGGGCTTTATACTATCGCTATTTTTAGACCATCGCCTTAAGCGCGTTAGCTGATAAAATATGTGTACTTACTTACTTACTTATTCCTCTTCGCCCCGTTCGGAGCATAGGGCCTTTACCACAGCTCTCCATCTGGTTCGGTCCATGGCCCGGGCTTTCGCTTCTCCCTATGACATCTTTATCTTGCGAAGCTCAATGTCCAGTGTTCTGCGCCAGGAGTTTGTAGGCCTACCTCTTCTTCTTTGTCCTTGAGGGTTCCAATCCAGGGCTTGCCGTGCTATGTTGGGCTGGGTTCTTCGCAGCGTGTGTCCGATCCATCTCCACTTTTTCTGTAGTATTGAGATCGTAACCGGTTGCTGCCCCGTTCTTGCCCATAGGTCCTGGTTTGAAATCTTCTCTGGCCATCTTATCCTTAGGATCTGCCTGAGACATTTGTTAATGAATACTTGCAGACTCTGGTCCAGGAGTCTAGTCCGTTTCCAGGTTTCAGCGCCATAAAGGAGGACTGTCTTGCAATAGTATTAAAGAGCCTGATCTTTGTTTTCCAGTGGATGTTCCGGTTGTTCCACACTGGTCTCATTGTCACAAATGCGTGGCGTGCTTTCCCTATTCTGGCCTTGATGTCCTCTTCTGTACCTCCTGCCTTGCTGACAATGCTGCCCAGGTATGTGAAGTTGTCAACATCTTCAATCACTTGCCCTTCTATGTGAATGCCTTGTCTGCTGCCTGGGTTGATCCTTAGGCATTTTGTTTTGCTGATGTTGACCTCTAGCCCTGTTGATCTGGCTATTTCCTGCAGTTTCTTTGTTTTCTGCTGCATGTGGGCGCAAGTGTGGGACAGAAGCCCAATATCGTCGGCGTAATCAAGGTCTTCCAGCTTGCTCTGAAGGGTCCACTGTATGCCTCTTGGTGTATCCAGTGTGGTTTTCATCACCCAGTCAATGACTAGCGAGAAAATCATAGGAGAGAGAAGGCAACCCTGTCTGACCCCCAGTGCGTACTTTGAAAGGTTCAGAGAGGTCCATGTCGTTGATGACTTGGCAGAGGTTGTTGTTGTACATGCTCCGATAAAATATGTGTGGCTTCTATAAATGCGCCGCTGCTTGACATAACTTTTCCTATATCATATAAATTGTTCACGATTTCAATATAATTGTTGTTATTTATTCCATTATATCCCTATTTTAATCTGCCTTTAAGAAAGTTGAATTGTTTTGTTTTGTTGACATTTACCGTTGTATTCCACTTCGTGCAATACTCAGGCAAATTGTTCATGGAAGGTTGTAATCCATTAGCGGATTCAGTGATTAATACTGCGTCGTCGGCGAATAATAGAAGATAGGTTGATAATTGATTAATAGTAATGCCCGCATTT